>NC_091296.1:19662771-19732771 GCF_038502225.1 Cherax quadricarinatus
ATGAGGAATAGAAGGAGAGGAGGAGGAGGGAGGACGAGGACGAGGACGAGGACGACGACGACGACGACGACGACGACGACGACTACGTGTACTATGAAGACATTTTTCGGAACATTTAACCAAGTATAACTTATTTTAGATGTTGTTCAGTCAGAACCTCCCCAGGATGACACTCACAACAGTCCTCCCCAGGATGACACTCACAACAGTCCTCCCCAGGATGACACTCACAACAGTCCTCCCCAGGATGACACTCACAACAGTCCTCCCCAGGATGACACTCACAACAGCCCTCCCCAGGATGACACCAACAACAGTCCTCCCCAGGATGACACTCACAACAGTCCTCCCCAGGATGACACAACAGCCCTCCCCAGGATGACACTCACAACAGCCCTCCCCAGGATGACACCCACAACAGCCCTCCATAGGATGACACTCAAAACAGTCCTCCCAAGGATGACACTCACAACAGCCCTCCCCAGGATGACACCAACAATAGTCCTCCCCAGGATGACACTCACAACAGTCCTCCCCAGGATGACACTCACAACAGCCCTCCCCAGGATGACACCAACAACAGTCCTCCCCAGGATGACACTCACAACAGCCTTCCTCTGGATGACACTCACAACGGCCCTCCCCAGGATGACACTCACAACAGCCCTCCCCAGAATGACACCCACAACAGCTCTCCACAGGATGACACCCACAACAGTCCTCCCCAGGATGACACTCACAACAGCCCTCCCCAGGATGACACCAACAACAGTCCTCCCCAGGATGACACCAACAACAGTCCTCCCCAGGATGACACCAACAACAGTCCTCCCCAGGATGACACCAACAACAGTCCTCCCCAGGATGACACTCACAACAGCCCTCCCCAGAATGACACTCACAACAGCCCTCCCCAGGATGACACCCACAACAGTCCTCCCCAGGATGACACCCACAACAGTCCTCCCCAGGATGACACCAACAACAGTCCTCCCCAGGATGACACCAACAACAGTCCTCCCCAGGATGACACCAACAACAGTCCTCCCCAGGATGACACCAACAACAGTCCTCCCCAGGATGACACCCACAAGAGCCCTCCCCAGGATGACACCAACAACAGTCCTCCCCAGGATGACACCAACAAATGTCCTCCCCAGGATGACACCAACAACAGTCCTCCCCAGGATGACACCAACAACAGTCCTCCCCAGGATGACACCAACAACAGTCCTCCTCAGGATGACACTCACAACAGTCCTCCCCAGGATGACACTCACAACAGTCCTCCCCAGGATGACACCAACAACAGTCCTCCCCAGGATGACACTCACAACAGTCCTCCCCAGGATGACACCAACAACAGTCCTGTCCAGGATGACACCAACAACAGTCCTCCCCAGGATGACACCAACAACAGTCCTCCCCAGGATGACACAACAGTCCTCCCAAGGATGACACCAACAACAGTCCTCCCCAGGATGACACTCACAACAGTCCTCCCCAGGATGACACTCACAACAGTCCTCCCCAGGATGACACTCACAACAGTCCTCCCCAGGATGACACTCACAACAGTCCTCCCCAGGATGACACTCACAACAGTCGTCCCGAGAATGACACTCACAACAGTCTTCTACAGGATGACACTCACATCAGTCCTCCCCAGGATGACACTCACAACAGTCCTCCCTAGGATGACACTCACAACAGTCCTCCCCAGGATGACACTCACAACAGTCCTCCCCAGGATGACACTCACAACAGTCCTCCCCAGGATGACACTCACAACAGTCCTCCCCAGGATGACACTCACAACAGTCCTCCCCAGGATGACACTCACAACAGTCCTCCCCAGGATGACACTCAGAACAGTCCTCCCCTGGATGACACTCACAAGAGTCCTCCCCACGATGACACTCACAACAGTCCTCCCCAGGATAACACTCAGAACAGTCCTCCCCAGGATGACACTCAGAACAGTCCTCCCCAGGATGACGCCCACAACAGTCCTCCCCAGGATGACACTCACAACAGTCCTCCCCAGGATGACACCCACAACAGTCCTCACCAGGATGATACTCCCAACAGTCCTCCCCAGGATGACACTCACAACAGTCCTCCCCAGGATGACACTCAAAACAGTCCTCCCCAGGATGACACTCACAACAGTCCTCCCCAGGATGACACTCACAACAGTCCTCCCTAGGATGACACTCACAACAGCCCTCCCCAGGATGACACAAAACAACAGACCTCCCCAGGATGACACTCACAACAGTCCTCCCTAGGATGACACTCACAACAGCCCTCCCCAGGATGACACAAAACAACAGACCTCCCCAGGATGATACTCCCAACAGTCCTCCCCAGGATGACACAAAACAACAGACCTCCCCAGGATGACACCCACAACAGTCCTCCCCAGGATGACACCCACAACAGTCCTCCCCAGGATGACACTCACAACAGTCCTCCCCAGAATGACACTCACAACAGTCCTCCCCAGGATGACACAACAGTACTCCCCAGGATGACACTCACAACAGTCCTCCCCAGGATGACACCCACAACAGTCCTCCCCAGGATGACACTCACAACAGTCCTCCCCAGGATGACACTTACAACAGTTCTCCCCAGGATGACACTCACAAGTCCTCCCCAGGATGACACTCACAACAGTCCTCCCTAGGATGACACTCACAACAGCCCTCCCCAGGATGACACTCACAACAGTCCTCCCCAGGATGACACTCACAACAGTCCTCCCCAGGATGGCACTCACAACAGTCTTCCCCAGGATGACACCCACAACAGTCTTCCCCAGGATGACACCCACAACAATCTTCCACAGGATGACACCCACAACAGTCCTCCCCAGGATGACACTCACAACAGTCCTCCCCAGGATGACACTCACAACAGTCCTCCCCAGGATGACACCCACAACAGTCCTCCCCAGGATGATACAACAGTCCTCCCCAGGATGACACTCACAACACTCCTCCCCAGGAAGACACCCACAACAGTCGACACCCAAAACAGTCGTCCCCAGAACGACACCCACAACAATCCTCCCCAGGATGAGACCCACAACAGTCCTCCCCAGGATGACACTCAGGATGACACACAACAGTCCTCCCCAGGATGACACTCACAACAGTCCTGACACCCAACAGTTCTCCCCAGATGACACACAACAACAGTCCTCCCCAGGATGACACCAACAGTCCTCCCCAGGATGACACAGTCCTTCCCAGGATGACACCAACAACAGTCCTTCCCAGGATGACACCAACAACAGTCCTCCCCAGGATGACACAACAGTCCTCCCCAGGATGACACCAACAACAGTCCTCCCCAGGATGACACCAACAACAGTCCTCCCCAGGATGACACCAACAACAGTCCTTCCCAGGATGACACCAACAACAGTCCTCCCCGGGATGACACTCACAACAGTCCTCCCCAGGATGACACCAACAACAGTCCTCCCCAGGATGACACCAACAACAGTCCTCCCCAGGATGACACCAACAACAGTCCTCCCCAGGATGACACCAACAACAGTCCTCCCCAGGATGACACCAACAACAGTCCTCCCCAGGATGACACCAACAACACTCCTTCCCAGGATGACACCAACAACACTCCTTCCCAGGATGACACCAACAACAGTCCTTCCCAGGATGACACCAACAACAGTCCTTCCCAGGATGACACCAACAACACTCCTTCCCAGGATGACACCAACAACAGTCCTTCCCAGGATGACACCAACAACACTCCTTCCCAGGATGACACCAACAACACTCCTTCCCAGGATGACACCAACAACAGTCCTTCCCAGGATGACACCAACAACACTCCTTCCCAGGATGACACCAACAACAGTCCTCCCCAGGATGACACCAACAACAGTCCTCCCCAGGATGACACCAACAACAGTCCTTCCCAGGATGACACCAACAACACTCCTTCCCAGGATGACACCAACAACAGTCCTCCCCGGGATGACACTCACAACAGTCCTCCCCAGGATGACACCAACAACAGTCCTCCCCAGGATGACACCAACAACACTCCTTCCCAGGATGACACCAACAACAGTCCTCCCCGGGATGACACTCACAACAGTCCTCCCCAGGATGACACCAACAAGTCCTCCCCAGGATGACACTCACAACAGTTCTCCCCAGGATGACACTCACAACAGTCCTCCCCAGGATGACACTCACAACAGTCCTCCCCAGGATGACACCAACAAAAGTCCTCCCCAGGATGACACTCACAACAGTCCTCTCGAGGATGACACTCACAACAGTCCTCCCCAGGACGACACTCACAACAGTCCTCCCCAGGATGACACAACAGTCCTCCCCAGGATGACACAACAGTCCTCCCCAGGATGACACTCATAACAGTCCTCCCCAGGATGACACTCACAACAGTCCTCCCCAGGATGACACTCACAACAGTCCTCCCCAGGATGACACTCACAACAGTCCTCCCCAGGATGACACTCACAACAGTCCTGCCCAGAATGACACTCACATCAGTCCTCCCCAGGATGACACTCACAACAGTCCTGCCCAGGATGACACAACAGCCCTCCCCAGGATGACACCCACAACAGTCCTCCCCAGGATGACACCCACAACAGTCCTCCCCAGGATGACACTCACAACAGTCCTCCCCAGGATGACACTCACAACAGTCCTCCCCAGGATGACACTCACAACAGTCCTCCCCAGGATGACACTCACAACAGTCTTCAACTGGATGACACTCAGAACAGTCCTCCCCAAGATGACGCCCACAACAGTCCTCCCCAGGATGACACTCACAACAGTCCTCCCCAGGATGACACCCACAACAGTCCTCCCCAGGATGACACTCACAACAGTCCTCCCCAGGATGACACTCACAACAGTCCTCCCCAGGATGACACTCACAACAGTCCTCCCCAGGATGACACTCACAGTCCTCTCCAGGATGACACTCACAACAGTCCTCCCCAGGATGACACTCACAACAGTCCTCCCCAGGATGACACTCACAACAGTCCTCCCCAGGATGACACTCACAACAGTCCTCCCCAGGATGACACTCACAACAGTCCTCCCCAGGATGACACTCAGAACAGTCCTCCCCAGGATGACACTCACAACAGTCCTCCCCAGGATGACACTCACAACAGTCCTCCCCAGGATGACACTCACAACAGTCCTCCCCAGGATGACACTCACAACAGTCCTCCCCAGGATGACACAACAGTCCTCCCCAGGATGACACTCAAAACAGTCCTCCCCAGGATGACACGACAGTCCTCTCCAGGATGACACTCACAACAGTCCTCCGCAGGATGACACTCACAACAGTCCTCCCTAGGATGACACTCACAACAGCCCTCCCCAGGATGACACAACAGTCCTCCCCAGGATGACACTCACAACAGTCCTCCCCAGGATGACACCAACAGCAGTCCTCCCCAGGATGACACCCACAACAGTCCTCCCCAGGATGACACTCACAACAGTCCTTACCAGGATGACACTCACAACAGTCCTCCCCAGGATGACACCCACAACAGTCTTCCCCAGGATGACACCCACAACAGTCTTCCACAGGATGACACCCACAACAGTCTTCCCCAGGATGACACTCACAACAGTCCTCCCCAGGATGACACTCACAACAGTCCTCCCCAGGATGACACCCACAACAGTCCTCCCCAGGATGATACTCACAACAGTCCTCCCCAGGATGACACTCACAATACTCCTCCCCAGGAAGACACCCACAACAGTCGACACCCAAAACAGTCGTCCCCAGAATGACACCCACAACAGTCCTCCCCAGGATGAGACCCACAACAGTCCTCCCCAGGATGACACTCACAACAGTCCTCCCCAGGATGACACTCACAACAGTCCTCCCCAGGATGACTCCCACAACAGTCCTCCCCAGGATGACACTCACAACAGTCCTCCCCAGGATGACACCCACAACAGTCCTCCCCAGGATGACACTCACAACACTCCTCCCCAGGATGACACCCACAACAGTCATCCCCAGGATGACACCCACAACAGTCAACACCTAAAACAGTCCTCCCCAGGACGACACCCACAATAGTCCTCCCCAGGATGACACTCACAACAGTCCTCCCCATATTCCTCCCCAGAATAAGACCCACAACACTCCTCCCCAGGATAAGATAAACAACACTCCTCCCCTTTATAAGACCCACAACACTCCTCCCCTTTATAAGACCCACAACACTCCTCCCCATTATAAGACCCACAACACTCCTCTCCAGAATAAGACCCACAACACTCCTCCCCAGAATAAGACCCACAACACTCCTCCCCAGGATAAAACCCACAACACTCTTCCCCAGGATAAGACCCACACCAATCCTTCCCAGAATAAGACCCACAACATTCCTCCCCAGGATAAGACCCACAACACTCCTTCCCAGAATAAGACCCACAACACTCCTCCCCAGGATAAGACCCACAACACTCCTCCCCAGGATAAGACCCACAACACTCTTCCCCAGGATAAGACCCACAACACTCCTCCCCAGAATAAGACCCACAACACTCCTTCCCAGAATAAGACCCACAACACTCCTCCCCAGGATAAGACCCACAACACTCCTTCTCAGAATAAGACCCTCAACACTCCTCCCCCTGATAAGACCCACAACACTCTTCCCCAGGATAAGACCCACAACAGTCCTCCCCAGGATAAAACCCACAACACTCCTCCCCAGGATAAGACCCACAACACTCTTCCCCAGGATAAGACCCACAACAGTCCTCCCAAGGTAAAGACTCTCAACACTCTTCCCCAGGATAAGACCCACAACATTCCTTCCCAGAATAAGACCCACAACACTCCTCCCCAGGATAAGACCCACAACACTCCTCCCCAGGATAAAACCCACAACACTCCTCCCCAGGATAAGACCCACAACACTCTTCCCCAGGATAAGACCCTCAACAGTCCTCCCAAGGTAAAGACTCGCTACACTCCTTCCCAGGATAAGACCCACAACACTCCTCCCCAGGATAAGACCCCCAATAGTTGATTAATATTGAGCATCCAGGAGCAAGCCAGTACCGGCAGCAGCCGTAATGAAAATTACCCATACATCTCGTTCGACCCGGGAATTGAACCTAGGCAATTTCGGTTGTGAGCCCATTCTACCACTAAGCTGGGTTTGAGTGTTCACGTTACAACCGCGGGAATCCTAGTTCACATTCTGATCAAGGTGAAGTGGACTGTCAATTCACCTCCCTCGTGCTGCTCATGTTCACCTGGCAGTAGGCAAATTACTGGAAGGTAATCAATTATTGCGAGACGCACCCTGGGAATAAAAAGACCTAATAACCCAAACATAACTAAGCCACACTGCTAGATTTTTTGGGTTATCATGTATTACGCGCCTCCATGATAAATAATCCGAATTATTATTATTATTATTATCATCAAAAAGAAGCGCTAAGCCACAAGGGCTATACAGCATATAATCCGAAAAAACAAAAAGTCTGTTTTCCCCATCACTAAGACACAACTTATTGGATGGATTGGTTAATGGCTTGCACGCGCTTGTCCGCCAACAAATTAAGATGGATACTGGTAAACACCTTCTCTTGAAAACATACTCTTGACTATCTTTTGGAAACACATTTACCATCAATATTAGCTCCTGTTGTTAGTTTATTCGTCAAAGAAAAATCCTTGCACGGGTCTTTTTTCTGTTCAGTAGTGCTGGTACTATAGCTGGGGTGCGGCCAAGGTACATCTGAGGTGTCTTTAGATATCTTCAAGCGTTTAAAGACCCAGACAGTTGAGTGTATCCGACGGCCCTGTATTCTGCAACAGCAGAAGTAACCAATGGCTTACCCGTGTTGGACTCAGTGGTCTGAGTTTCATTGTGGTGGACCACGGCAGCAGCAACCACTACCTTACCTGCGGTGGACTCAGTGGTGCGCGTATACGAGACAGACATATTGATGCATATAGACACCCGTGGGCCCATAAGCCCAAATGGAATTTTCGTGTGTAAATGTAGCATAGTTTCTTAAACCGTGTTTTTATTTATTTTTTGTTGCAACCCGACTCTATATGATAGCTATATAATGGGAATAAAAGAAGACAGTGTTTCCGTATCATAATGCGCCACGCATGATGGATTTCTTACACAGCGTAACAAATTCTGTTTGCTTCGGCTGGGAGACTTCGATAGGAGGATATCAAGCACTGTTGGTTCAGCAGCTACAGTAACTTCGAAGCTTTTCTTCCAGGGATGGGGGAAGTCACTAGCGGGTTTTAAGAGTCACGTTATATCTGTGCCAGCAAAACTTGTTAGCTCTGAAGTCTCCAAGATACGTAAAAATATACAACTCTCCAGAATTGTTAACATTGAAGACCTAGTCCTCTTCCAAAATTATTTATTCCTCCTCGAACCTCCACAAAAGCCTTTCGTTGAATCAACTTGGTTTCTATAGATGCTTGTCTTTCCCAGCACACTCTTATATGCTCTACTTTTCATGATATACACGACTGGACCTGACCTTGGCTATCTCCAGTCCCCATACCAACATCTGACTTGTGTGCATCTTCCCCTGACTTTCTCACTTACGACTTTTCCAGGATGGGAAATAATACTTTCGTTTACATATCTAGTTTCTGATATAGATGTATGTCAGGGGTATGCCAAAGTACTGGCATTGATACCGGCATCGATGGGTATCGACTAATTTTTGATATCGGTGTCGATCTAAAATTGAGTTTCAGTATCGGCAATAATTATGGTATCGTCCCATCCCTACTGTATGTTCTTCAGCCAAGGTATTATGATTCATCTGCCTTATAAAAAGTACTCATTATATTATATAAATGAGAAACACTACAGCAGTAATGATCATAAAATGATAGGTGACCATGAAGGTTAGATCTGAAGTGGTAGGGGAGTGCAGCTTCAATTCATTAGATCATAAGCCTCTCGCTAGCATCAAAGCACTCCATATAAGGGAAAAGTACTATAATTATTTTTTCTTAAGCGTAATGATGACTAAAACTAAACCAGAAACAGGCTAAACGATAGGCAATAGTTTGGTATGGCCAAAGGTTTCCCCTCGAGTGTGGTGATCGTCACTCTACACTGAGGAACTGAAAATAGAACGTTTCACTATATTTATCCCCACATTTGTCACCTGGCTGTTATACGTACATAAGACATTCATTATCACTCCTTGGCATTTCAGCCTTGAAGAGGAAAAAGTAAAAATTCAAGAACAAGGATGACCTCATACATTTCTATCCCCACAATGATGCCAGAACCAAATGTGACATAATTATAGGCTTATTATTCCAAGCCAGCAGCATTTACAGCAGTATCTTGAGGAAGAATGTCTCGTCTTATGATTCCTCTTAATTCTCACTCTATTTCATTCTTAACTGCAGACATAAAGCATAACACATTACGTCAACATCAGGGAAAACACCAAAACTTGATATTCACATCAATCTTAACACTTGCCAATTAGCCATCTACTCTCTTAAAGCCCAACATCGACATCAGAGTAATCAACATAACTATCAAGGACATCACCCACCCCTAGCCTTCATGGATCTTCCAATAGCACAGATGACACATACACCTTTCCTTGCCCCGGGTGAGACTACACGAAGCCTTGATGTCACACTTCGGGAACACGAACAGTCATGCAGCATCCATAATATAAACAACGCATGATACAGTGAAGTACTCCATCATCTAGTTCCCGTGTGGACCACTGATGACGTTTCCACCTACCTTCACCCTAAATATATTTGGCTTATGTACCATTTTCAGCGGAGTCCCCATATACCATCATCATCGGTACTATAACCTCATTATTAGCTTGGGTATGCCAAAGGTCTACTACTCAAGGCTGGTGACTTACTTCTGCCTCGCCAGTTACATCACGTTTTAGAAGCCTGGACCATATTACCATCTGAAATGTAATCGTTAATCTTTCTTACCATATTAAGTAGAGAACCATCACCTTTTTTTTCCTTCCATTAGCGTATCCTGGGCCACTATATATTTTTGTTTCTCCCCTTTTTCATTTATCTTTAGTATTGGATTATACAGTAATTTTCACTGTTTTGTTAATAATAAAATTATTATTTTTAACCATCGTTTCTACCTGTCTTTTTGTTTATTTACTTTGTTATATTTATTATTCATATTTCCCTCAATGTGAAAAAATGAAGTTCCCATTATTTAATCATTTATAACGCGGAAGGCTACGTAGCCTTACTACTGTCGATTGTTTTCCTTAGTCATTCTGATAGAGGATGACTAAGAGCCATAGTAGTATCTCGAAGCAGCCATCATAAAAGAGGGTACATTATACCACATTGCAAAACCCCTTGTACACCTCCTACACAAGGTGCTGCTACACACGATACCACCTGTAACCTGAGCTCCCGCTTCCGACCTTGTCTGCTTATGACGTGACCTTTACTTCCCTCTCCAAAACACCAGAAAAAATTTGTAAACGCTGAAGCTTAATCCACAGTCACCAGGTTAATAAATGCTGAGAGCATACTATGATGCCTGCTAAATAATATCAAACCCTAGAATGGCGTTGATGTGCAAAATAAAACCGAAATTTTATATTTTTTAACCTCTGAGGATGATAGATGGTCGCGGCGACCAATGACCAGGATGAAGGGGGTCGACGTAAATCCTGCTAAGGCCACTGAAGATAACGTCATTGAAACTGATATCTTGGCGTCATCTTCAATTTCATGAGACGAACACAAGCGTTCTTACACATCTAATTTTACTCTCCGTCTCCGTTTATCAGATGAAGAGAAATTTCGCGTGTAGGTATTAGTCATATGATGATCAGCTCCTTGGAGTCTTTGGTCATATATAGACCGAGGCCTTCCGCTAGCTTACAGATCCACTAGAAAAAATACCGAATCATGGAGTATCGAAGTACCACTTAACAAATATTATAATAATTTTTTCGTGTTCTAAAATAGAGTACACACTCACTATCACACACACAAACACACATGCTCACAAACGCACGGGTTCAGTGCTTCTCCATGAATATAACAATAATTTACAAATATTGTTCTTCTACTGTAAAGGTACCGAAACGCCTAAATGGTTTATTATGTAAACAAGCCTAGCGACTACAATAGACTCATTAAGTCTACACGACACAAGTATACCGCCAGCTAAGGATACCTTAATCCCTGTATAAGGGATTGAAGCAAACTTTAAGTGTATATATACTGAGATATGCATACTTTCAAATGTATTTGCACAACTGCCCACAATGTACACACATCAAAAGGGGGTACATTCATCAGAATATATACACACTGCAATAACACTACTACCTGCTGATCCTGTTATTTTTGTGTAAAAACAATACATACACAAAAATGTGTAAAAATATAGGAAAGTAATATTGATAATGAAACGAAACTACATTAGAATACATTTCCATATAATCAGTTTTAATTCTGAGGCAACGATCAGAACCACACACACAATGAACCTTTAACCTTAACACCATCACAGAGAACAAGTGAATTACATGACGACAAACACACACACGAACGATCAAGCCTTCATTGGGACATTTCGCTTTAAGTCGATTTTTTTTTTCAAATCATGACTAGGAAAAGCTCTCCGTGGAGCGAAACGTTGTTCCAATATCTGCTTATTCTACTCCACTCCTCAAGGATTTAACCTCCTCCTCCATTGGATCGAAACAGATTGCCTCCCATTCTCAAGGGCGTTGTATGACTTCCCTACGCATTTAGCGCTCCCCCATGAATTTAATAATGACGTTCTTCCTCTCTGCCCTAAACACAGTAAATTACAGCACAATACTAAGATGTAAACTGATTAAACATAAGCCTTTTCAATTTTGCTTTAAAATTTACAGCTCTAAGTGCGGAGAATTAGCCTAACAAAATGGGTTTTTGAGAAACAAAGGATCTTTTGCCAGGAGTTTTAGCTACACGCTTCACCTGGCAAGTGTGAGTCTTTTACATTTTTAAATTGAACAAGCTAGGATAGAACTGCAGCGTGAGGCTGCCCTTCAAGGGGATGCCTTAATGCTGGTGAAGGGTTCTTGGTTCAAGGAACTGAACACATGCTCACCTTCCGTGAATCGAACACGCTTCCCTGCCGTTTCTCATTCTCCAGGCGTTGTTTGATCCTTATGAGTTTAGCGCTTCCCCATGAATATGATTATAATAAAAATGTGAGGCTATCTTAGATAGTTACATTTGTTAGAACACTCGTAGTGTGACACAACCCTATCCTATATGAGTTAAATTGCTGAAAAACCCGGAGTATCCCACAACCGCATTTTGTGTAATAGTTACATTGTTAGAACACCCGAAGGGTATCACAATCCTGTTCTGTGTAATAGTTACATTGTTGGAACACAAGCAGGGTTCTCCAACCCTATTCTATGAGTATATAATATTTACCATGCATTGCTAAAATACGGCAGTGCTCTGCAGCTCTCCTTAGCTTCAGATTATAGCCCCATCAGCCTGCCTTCAATGGTGGGAAAGTTAATGGAATCAATAACTGCGGATGCAATTCGAAGTCACCTTGAAAAGATATAATTTAAAAATTGAATCTCAGCACGGTTTTATAAAGCGGACTTCTTGTCTTACATATACTTACAACCCTTCTTCACTAAGGTATTACAGGTAATAGACCATGTTATTATATATGTGGTCTTCGTAACGCCTTTGATAGTTTCATACAGAAAACTGATGAGAAAAGTAGCGGTACATGATACAGGAGAAATTATCTCCTGGGTTAAGTCATCTCTAGCCGATCGTCAAAAAGGTGCATATATAAGGAGTAATTAGAAAGAGGGCCCGTTAAAGTGATGAGCAACAGGGTTCAGTATTAAGACCCGGGACCCTTATTCATAATCTGCATAAACGATATAGATGAAAGGATGAACAGCGAAATAAGTTTCCTGATCACACAAAAACAAGCTGTCAGAAAATTTCTGATGAGGACATCAGAAAGTTATAGGATGACTTAGACAGCGTAATGTTTGTGGTCTAGATAGAGGTAGATGCAGTTCAATGCAGACAAATGTAAGGCTCTACCCCTCACGATGACAAGGTTATCATAAGAAATAGTGTGAAGGATCCCAAGAAAGCCAACAAAGATCTACAGAGAGATTTGGCTTCAGCTGGTGTAAATGTTGATTCTTCAACTGTTCGACGCAAGAACCTCGAAGTTGGCAGACAGCCATTAAAGAAACAATTATTGTTTGCTGCTGTGAAGAAAAACGGCTGCGGTGGGCTCTCGATCATAAGGGATGGACGACAGTAGAATGGAGAAAAGTTATATTATCAGAAGTGGCGCATTTTGAAGTACACGAGTACAAACCAGTGGTAGTGAGATGAAGCAAAGGCGAAGGCTCTTCGGAATGGACATATTCAACAAGCGTAAAAACACCCAAAGATGTTTTGGGTGTAATTTTATTGCTAAAGGCCCTAAACGGCTTGTTATTGTTGAGGGAACGATGAACATCGACAAATGTGTGGTAATCCTGGCAACTCATTTGTTTCCCATTGTAGAAAGACTATCCTGATGGAGAAGGAATTTTCCAGCAGGATCTTGCTCATGCCACACTTCTAGAAAAATGCTGATATTCTTCGAAGAGAGTGAGATAAAGTTCTAAACTGACCTGGAAACTCTCCTGACCTCAAACCAATTGAGAGTCTATGGGCAATAACCAAACACAGGATAACGAAACAGGACTATTCAACTGTGGAGAAGCTAACTGCTGCTGTTATTAGGACCTGGTACCACGACGAAGACCTTGCCAAAATGTGTTCAACATTGGTCGATTTTATCCTAAAGCGTGTATCAATGCATATAAAAGCAAAGGATAATTATGTCTTATTAAATCAATTATCTCTCATATCACTGCCGTATATTTTTCAAATAAACATTAATTTTCCAAATAACTGTCTTATTTCATCACGGTCCCAATTAATATGCACACTGTTATAGACCTGCCTAGCATGGGCTAATAACCCTGCTGCAGTATTCCTTCGTTCTTGTATTGTTCTTAACTCTTATATGGCAGTTATGTGTTGGTAACACCCACAGTGTGCTGCAAGCTAATTCTGTGTAACAGTTTCATTGTTAGAACAAAAACGAGCTATATTTTCTATATTTCATGACAGAGCAAATTTCTTAAATAGCGTAAGAAAATCTGTTAGCCTTAGCTATATGACTTCAGTAGACTGATGTTGATATGATTTCAGTAGCTATGAGGGTATGTCTGGCAGTGCAAGGATACACAACAGTTTCTTAATTCATTGGAAATAATTTGTTCGGTATATACGGCTGATGGATAGAGCATTCGTTTCCGCACGCGTTATAATGCATCGATTTCTGACTAAACAGCGAAAAAGTTATGAATTTGTTATTGTAGATTGCTTAGATTAACCTGACATCAGTTAATCTATATTTACGTATAGTTAACATTCGTTAACGAAATAATATATTCGGGGGGCTTACGCTTGACAGCTCTGGTTACAAACACTTGAAGTGTTTGTAACACTTTAAAGTGTTTATAACCACGCGTTCTCTGTTTAAGTTGGAGGACAGTATGAAGGACGAGCTACGATGGATAAGGACTGTGTGAAACGTTTAGGCTATATCTTTCTGAGGAACTGAACCACCGTGAAGTGAGCTGCGGGTGATCACCCAACCACGCCAGGTGGGTAAAGAAGGATTGTGGTAGTAGGTTTGGGGAGGACTCTTTAGTTTCTATTTGAGTAGCGGTAAGAGCAAGTTCGAAAAAGTCGTCAGCGTATCTGGTAATAAACACTAATATTGTATACAATGGTGGCATATGATAACGCATTATGTTTAGAGTCAGGTTACTTAACCGAGGCATTCGTCTGGCTTACCAATCATTCCCTTGGAAGACAAAAAAAAAAAATTACAACAAAAGATATGATCGCAGGCCCTCCACCCCGACATAAGGACCCCCACACAGCAGTGGCCACTCTTATATGCTTTCAACATCTGTATGTACCCTAATAATTATTGCACCAGTTACTGTACCAATCTATATGTTGGCGTCATCAAGGAATATTTCAGATTACAGAGTGCCTCCACAAACAAGATTAATATAATCATGGCTGCTCAGAACAACGCGAGTGTGGAGGTGTATCACCAAGGCAACAATACAAGTGTAACTGTGTGAAAATACTCTGGCCAGAGCGTGTCCCACTCGCATAGATTGCTGTAATTTTTTAACTTTTTGGGGGACTGTCTAAAATTACCAGACAAAACCTCATGGTTTATGGGAGCGATTACATAACTTCGAAGCTGCAATAGTTACCGGAGAAATTAATGGTCACTAATGAACTGCAGAAATTCTAGCCTGGAGTCATGACGTGCGTTTCTTGTGCATACGCGGTGCAGTCAAGAGCGTTGTAGTCAGTGTCTGACTGAAGCCTACTTAACGCGCTATATGTATATATGTATATATATACATTATATATATATATATATATATATATATATATATATATATATATATATATATATATATATATATACATATATATATATATATATATATATATATATATATATATATATATATATATATCTAGAGAGAGAGAGAGAGAGAGAGAGAGAGAGAGAGAGTGAGAGAGAGAGAGAGAGAGAGAGAGAGAGAGAGAGAGAGAGAGAGAGCGTTAAGTGACGGTAGGCTTCAATCACACTGAATAACAACGCTCTTGACTACACTACGTACCTGCAACAAGAGCACGTCAACGCATAACAAGCGTAATTTAATTTAGCCTAATCCAACTAAATATATTTAAGATACGTTTACAATAATTTAATAATAAACAAACACAATGAAATATATTTTTTTCGTTAGGTTCAGTATGATTTTTGCGAAATTACTGCATACACAAATTTTCGCTTGCCTTATTCAGCAAGAAGAGCGTTGTTATTTGGCACGGTATATATATATATATATATAGATATATATATATATATATATATATATATATATATATATATATATATATATGCCTAGGACAAAATGGTAACTAACACAGGCCAAGTGTCTATCGACAAGTGCCTTTGACAAAGAAAGCCACATGGGGAAGATCTTGAGCTAAAGATTTCCATTTCCATTTGGCGTGTTTTGCATTACTGAGATCGCCTGTCTGCGAATGTAATATATATATATATATATATATATATATATATATATACATATATATATATATATATATATATATATATATATATATATATATATATATATATATATATATATATATATGTCGTGCCGAATATGTCAAACTGGTCAATTAGCAAGAAATCATTTAAAATTAAATCTTTTCTAAAATTTTCTCTTATACGTTTAAAGATATATTTTTTTCATTCATGTTCATGTAAAAATTTATAATTTTGCACCAAAAGGAACTTAGAAAACTTACCTAACCTTATTATAACAAGCGCAATTAATTTTAGCCTAACCCAGCTAAATATATTTTAGATTTGTTTACAATAATTTAATGCTAAACAAAGTGAAATATATTTTTTTCGTTAGGTTCAGAATGATTTTGGCGAAATTATTGCATACACAAATTTTCACTTGTCCTATATGGTAAGATGAGCGTTGTTATTTAAGCCAAGATCGCAAGTTCTGCCTATTGGGCACGACATATATATATCGTTGACACAGTTACTTTTTGCTGATGATACTGTGCTTATGGGAGATTCTAAAGAAATGTTGCAAAGGTTAGAGGCCGAGTTTGGGAGGGTGTGTAAAGGTAGAAAGTTGAAAGTGAACATAGATAAGAGTAAAGTGATGAGGGTATCAAATGATTTAGATAAAGAAAAATTGGATATCACATTGTAGAGTGGGAGTAAGGAAGAAGTGAATGTTTTCAGATATTTGGGAGTTGACGTGTCAGCGGATGAATTTATGAAGGTTGAGGTTAACCACAAAAATGATGAAGGAAAAAAGGTGAGTTGTGCATTGAGGTATATGTGAAAACAAAAAAACGTTATCTAGGGAGGCAAAGAAGGGAATGTATGAAAATACAGTGGTACCAACACTCTTATATGGGTGTGAAGCTTGGGTTGTAAATGCTGCAACGAGGTGGCGGTTGGAGGCAGTGGAGATGTCCTGTCTAAGGGCAATGTGTGGTGTAAATATTATGCAGAAAATTCAGAGTGTGGAAATTAGGAGAAGGTGTGGAGTTAATAAAAGTATTAGTCAGAGGGTTGAAGAGGGGTTTTTGAGGTGGTTTGGTCATTTAGACAGAATGGATCAATGTAGAATGACATGGAGAGCGTATAAATCTGTAGGAGAAGGAAGGCGGGGTAGGGGTCGTCCTCGAAAAGTTTGGAGGGAGGGCGTAAAGGAGGTTTTGTGGGCGAGGGGCTTGGACTTCCAGGAAGCGTGCGTGAGAGTGTTAGATAGGAGTGAATGGAGACGAATGGTTTTTGGGGCCTGACGAGCTGTTGGAGTGTGAGCAGGGTAATATTTAGTGAAGGGATTCAAGGAAACCGGTTATTTTTATACAGCCGGACTTGAGTACTGGAAATGGGAAGTACAATGCTTACACTTTAAAGGAGGGGTTTGGGGTACTGGCAATTTGGAGGGAATGTTATATATCTTTATATATGCTTCTACACTGTTGTATCTGGGTGCCTCTGCAAAAACAGTGATCATGTATGAGCGAGGTGAAAGTGCTGAGTAATGATGAAAGCATTGTCTTTTTTTTTTAGTCACCCTGCCTCGGTGGGAGGCGGCCGACTCGTTGAAATAAACACGCTAAGATAACAGGGATATCTTGCTACTCCTACTTACACTTTGGTCACACTTCACAAACACGCACATGCATATATATATATACATACATCTAGGTTTTTCTCCTTTTTCTAAATAGCTCTTGTTCTTTTTTATTTCTTCTATTGTCCATGGGGAAGTGGAAAAGAATCTTTCCTCCGTAAGCCATGCGTGTCGTATGAGGCGACTAAAATGCCGGGAGCAATGGGCTAGTAACCCCTTCTCCTGTATACATTTACTAAAAAAGAGAAGAAGAAAAACTTTATAAAACTGGGTTGCTTAAATGTGCGTGGATGTAGTGCGGATGACAAGAAACAGATGATTGCTGATGTTATGAATGAAAAGAAGTTGGATGTCCTGGCCCTAAGCGAAACAAAGCTGAAGGGGGTAGGAGAGTTTCAGTGGGGGGAAATAAATGGGATTAAATCTGGAGTATCTGAGAGAGTTAGAGCAAAGGAAGGGGTAGCAGTAATGTTAAATGATCAGTTATGGAAGGAGAAAAGAGAATATGAATGTGTAAATTCAAGAATTATGTGGATTAAAGTAAAGGTTGGATGCGAGAAGTGGGTCATAATAAGCGTGTATGCACCTGGAGAAGAGAGGAATGCAGAGGAGAGAGAGAGATTTTGGGAGATGTTAAGTGAATGTATAGGAGCCTTTGAACCAAGTGAGAGAGTAATTGTGGTAGGGGACCTGAATGCTAAAGTAGGAGAAACTTTTAGAGAGGGTGTGGTAGGTAAGTTTGGGGTGCCAGGTGTAAATGATAATGGGAGCCCTTTGATTGAACTTTGTATAGAAAGGGGTTTAGTTATAGGTAATACATATTTTAAGAAAAAGAGGATAAATAAGTATACACGATATGATGTAGGGCGAAATGACAGTAGTTTGTTGGATTATGTATTGGTAGATAAAAGACTGTTGAGTAGACTTCAGGATGTACATGTTTATAGAGGGGCCACAGATATATCAGATCACTTTCTAGTTGTAGCTACACTGAGAGTAAAAGGTAGATGGGATACAAGGAGAATAGAAGCATCAGGGAAGAGAGAGGTGAAGGTTTATAAACTAAAAGAGGAGGCAGTTAGGGTAAGATATAAACAGCTATTGGAGGATAGATGGGCTAATGAGAGCATAGGCAATGGGGTCGAAGAGGTATGGGGTAGGTTTAAAAATGTAGTGTTAGAGTGTTCAGCAGAAGTTTGTGGTTACAGGAAAGTGGGTGCAGGAGGGAAGAGGAGCGATTGGTGGAATGATGATGTAAAGAGAGTAGTAAGGGAGAAAAAGTTAGCATATGAGAAGTTTTTACAAAGTAGAAGTGATGCAAGGAGGGAAGAGTATATGGAGAAAAAGAGAGAAGTTAAGAGAGTGGTGAAGCAATGTAAAAAGAGAGCAAATGAGAGAGTGGGTGAGATGTTATCAACAAATTTTGTTGAAAATAAGAAAAAGTTTTGGAGTGAGATTAACAAGTTAAGAAAGCCTAGAGAACAAATGGATTTGTCAGTTAAAAATAGGAGAGGAGAGATATTAAATGGAGAGTTAGAGGTATTGGGAAGATGGAGGGAATATTTTGAGGAATTGTTAAATGTTGATGAAGATAGGGAAGCTGTGATTTCGTGTATAGGGCAAGGAGGAATAACATCTTGTAGGAGTGAGGAAGAGCCAGTTGTGAGTGTGGGGGAAGTTCGTGAGGCAGTAGGTAAAATGAAAGGGGGTAAGGCAGCCGGGATTGATGGGATAAAGATAGAAATGTTAAAAGCAGGTGGGGATATAGTTTTGGAGTGGTTGGTGCAATTATTTAATAAATGTATGGAAGAGGGTAAGGTACCTAGGGATTGGCAGAGAGCATGCATAGTTCCTTTGTATAAAGGCAAAGGGGATAAAAGAGAGTGCAAAAATTATAGGGGGATAAGTCTGTTGAGTGTACCTGGTAAAGTGTATGGTAGGGTTATAATTGAAAGAATTAAGAGTAAGACGGAGAATAGGATAGCAGATGAACAAGGAGGCTTTAGGAAAGGTAGGGGGTGTGTGGACCAGGTGTTTACAGTGAAACATATAAGTGAACAGTATTTAGATAAGGCTAAAGAGGTCTTCGTGGCATTTATGGATTTGGAAAAGGCGTATGACAGGGTGGATAGGGGGGCAATGTGGCAGATGTTGCAAGTGTATGGTGTAGGAGGTAGGTTACTGAAAGCAGTGAAGAGTTTTTACGAGGATAGTGAGGCTCAAGTTAGAGTATGTAGGAAAGAGGGAAATTTTTTCCCAGTAAAAGTAGGCCTTAGACAAGGATGTGTGATGTCACCGTGGTTGTTTAATATATTTATAGATGGGGTTGTAAGAGAAGTAAATGCGAGGGTCTTGGCAAGAGGCGTGGAGTTAAAAGATAAAGAATCACACACGAAGTGGGAGTTGTCACAGCTGCTCTTTGCTGATGACACTGTGCTCTTGGGAGATTCTGAAGAGAAGTTGCAGAGATTGGTGGATGAATTTGGTAGGGTGTGCAAAAGAAAAAAATTAAAGGTGAATACAGGAAAGAGTAAGGTTATGAGGATAACAAAAAGATTAGGTGATGAAAGATTGAATATCAGATTGGAGGGAGAGAGTGTGGAGGAGGTGAACGTATTCAGATATTTGGGAGTGGACGTGTCAGCGGATGGGTCTATGAAAGATGAGGTGAATCATAGAATTGATGAGGGAAAAAGAGTGAGTGGTGCACTTAGGAGTCTGTGGAGACAAAGAACTTTGTCCTTGGAGGCAAAGAGGGGAATGTATGAGAGTATAGTTTTACCAACGCTCTTATATGGGTGTGAAGCGTGGGTGATGAATGTTGCAGCGAGGAGAAGGCTGGAGGCAGTGGAGATGTCATGTCTGAGGGCAATGTGTGGTGTGAATATAATGCAGAGAATTCGTAGTTTGGAAGTTAGGAGGAGGTGCGGGATTACCAAAACTGTTGTCCAGAGGGCTGAGGAAGGGTTGTTGAGGTGGTTCGGACATGTAGAGAGAATGGAGCGAAACAGAATGACTTCAAGAGTGTATCAGTCTGTAGTGGAAGGAAGGCGGGGTAGGGGTCGGCCTAGGAAGGGTTGGAGGGAGGGGGTAAAGGAGGTTTTGTGTGCGAGGGGCTTGGACTTCCAGCAGGCATGCGTGAGCGTGTTTGATAGGAGTGAATGGAGACAAATGGTTTTTAATACTTGACGTGCTGTTGGAGTGTGAGCAAAGTAACATTTATGAAGGGATTCAGGGAAACCGGCAGGCCGGACTTGAGTCCTGGAGATGGGAAGTACAGTGCCTGCACTCTGAAGGAGGGGTGTTAATGTTGCAGTTTAAAAACTGTAGTGTAAAGCACCCTTCTGGCAAGACAGTGATGGAGTGAATGATGGTGAAAGTTTTTCTTTTTCGGGCCACCCTGCCTTGGTGGGAATCGGCCAGTGTGATAATAAATAATAAAATATATATATGTATATATATATATATATATATATATATATATATATATAATATATATATATATACATATATATATATATATATATATACATATATATATATATATATATAATAAATTAGTTTTTGACTACAACTAGCTTAGAAACCTCACATAACTTAACCTATCTTTTTTTTTAGCCAAACTCAATTAAACATTTCATAAATCATTTTAAATTTATTTAACATTTCTTAAAAAATTATATATACTGTTTTCGTTATGTTCAAATTGATTTTAGTAGATTTAAGGCATAAACAAATTTTCACTCTGCTTATTCGGCTTTTTTAAAAGACTTGTTTTTTAGGCCTAACTCGCCGGTTTACCTTGTTCAGCACGAAAAGGCCATACACACATACGAAATCGAAATAACACGATTGCAAACACATCACAGAACGGATGGGACTTGAACCCATGGTAGGTAAGTCCTAAACCTCGCAGGCCATGGGTTCGACCCCCACCCGTTCTGTTATTTGACCATATATAAAACGTCAATTTCTTAACGCTTATATTAAAACTGAATATACTATTTTCTTTATTTCAAGTTAGGTTAATTTACATAAACGTACATTTAGCCACAACTTAATAAAACGTCTGCGATACGTTTAGCAAGGAGGCGCCAAGCATAACCAATATACGTTCGAATCTGTTCTAATTTACTCCTAATTCGATTATTATTATTATTACATTGATGAGGAAACGCTAAATCTTACTAACTGTGAGAATAATGGTTATAATCATAACTATGATTTTTAAAGAAGTGGACCGGTAAGCCAGCGGAAGTCCTCGGTCACGATCAAAATTTCTAGCTGTGGATCATATGACTAAAACCTGCGTCAGGAAACACTTGTCCTGTTTCCTAACAAACATTATACCTACCTACTTAAGGGGTTAAATAACGCCTGGGAAATGGGAGGTAATCAAGTGTGGTTCGAGGAACGGGAGTTGGGGGCTTCAAATCCTTGAATCAAGTGCTCTTCACTAATAAAAATAATAACTTTATTTCTACAAGTACATGTACAAGGTTACCTAGAGGTTATTCCGGGGATCAACGCCCCCGCGTCCCGGTCCATGACCAGACCTCCCGGTGGATCAGGGCCTGATCAACCAGGCTGTTACTGCTGGCCGCACGCAGTCCAACGTACGAGCCACAGCCCGGCTGATCCGGCACTGACTTTAGGTATCTGTCCAGCTCTCTCTTGAAGGCAGCCAGGGGTTTATTGGTAATTCCCCTAATGATTGATGGGAGGCTGTTGAACAGTCTTGGGCCCCTTACACTTATGGTGTTTTCTCTTAGTGTGCTAATGGCGCCCCTACTTTTAATTGGGGGCATTTTGCATCGCCTGCCCAGTCTTTTACTTTCGTAAGGAGTGATTTCTGTGTGCAGATTTGGGACCATTCCTTCCAGGATTTTCCAAGTGTAGATTATGATATCTCTCTCTCTCTCCTGTGTTCCAACGAGTACAAGTCAAGTGCTTCCAAGCGTTCCCAGTAGTTAAGGTGCTTGACAGAACTTATACGTGCAGTAAAGGATCTCTGTACACTCTCTAGATCTGCAATTTCACCTGTTTTGAATGGAGATGTTAATGTACAGCAGTATTCCAGCCTAGAGAGAACAAGTGATTTGAAAAGGATCATCATTGGCTTGGCATCTCTCGTTTTGAACGTTCTCATTATCCATCCTATCATTTTCTTTGCACTTGTGATCGTGGCACTGTTGTGATCCTTGAAAGTGAGATCCTCAGACATTACTACTCCCAGGTCCCTTACATTATTTTCCCGCTTTATTGTATGGACCGAGTTTGTAGTATACTCTGTTCTAGTTATTATCTCCTCCAGTTTTCCATAACGGAGTAGTTGGAATTTGTCCTCATTGAACATCATATTGTTTTCCGTTGCCCAGTGGAAAACTTTGTTTATATCTTCTTGGAGGTTAACCGCGTCCTCAGCAGATGACAGCTTCATGCAGATCTTAGTATCATCCGCAAAGGATGATACGGTGCTGTGGTGTATATCTTTGTCTATGTCTGATATGAGGATGAGGAATAACATGGGGGTGAGAACTGTGCCTTGTGGAACAGAGCTCTTCACTATGGCAGCCTCAGCCTCAGGTATACAGGCCTAGCAGACATAAATGACATACTACTAACAGAAAGCCGCTTGCTATGCAGAGCATTTCGGGTAAATTACGTCAGTTTTGTCCCAGGATGTGACTCACACCAGTCGACTAACTCCCATATACCCATTTTACTGATGGCGAACATAGACAACAGGTGTAAGGAAACACGCCCAATGTTTCTACCCTCGCCGTGTGAAGCGAGAGCTTTAGCCACCAGACCACGGAGCCACATAATAATAATAATAATAATAATAATAATAATAATAATAATAATAATAATAATAATAATAATAATAATACAATATCTTTATTTACTACAAGTACATATACATGGTATACAGGTCTAGCTGACATCAATGACATACTACTATATAGAAAGTCCCTTGTTAAGCAGAGCATTTCGAGCAAATTAGGTTAGTTTTGTCCCAGGATGCGACCCACACCGGTCGACTAACTCCCAGGTACCCATTTTACTGATGGGTGAACAGGACAGCAGGTGGCTTATGGAAACACGTCCCAAATGTTTTACAGGCGTGTGTGAGTTGAGTGCGCTAGCGATCGAGCTACGGGCCACGATGACTCGCCGTGCGAGAAGGAAGGCTGTGTATGGGTATCAACATGTCTTCATGAAGCATTTGTGTGTGCTTTGGCTTGCGCATGCCTGTTAATGAGGGTGTGTGGGCATGCGCATGCGTGTCCATGGTTTGTGTGCTTCCGCACGCGATTTCATGAGTGAGGACTTACGAATGCGTGTTCATGAGGGTGTGTGGGCTTGTGCATGTGTGTTCATGTGGGTGTGTGGGCTTGTGCATGTGTGTTCATGAGGGTGTGTTAGAGCATGCGTATTCATAAGGGTGAGTGATCTTGTGCAAGCATGTTCATGAGGGTGTGTGGGCTTGCGAATGTGTTTTCATGAAAGTGAGGGCTTCCGTATATGTTCATAAAAGTGTGTGGGCTTGCACAGGCGTGTTCTTGAGGACGTGTGGGTGTGCGTGAGCTTGCGCAAGCGTGTTCTTGAGGGTGTGTTTGAGTGCGTGGGCTTCCCCATCATGGTGAATCCTGGGAGTAAGCTCAGCTGTGTGAGGCAGCAGTACCCAGTCAGACGTTGAGGTGGGTGTATGCATCCTTCTCCTACTCGCTAGCCGCACGCAAAACATGAACACACACAAAAATCATAGCTTATACAGCTGGTCCAAGACCCAACAACAGACTTGTAAAAGTAATGGAGAGTCGACATGGTCAACAAGTGTATGTTGAACATGAAACCAGAGAGAGAATTAAAACACGTCATTACGAGACTCCAAGTACATACCGGAGGGAATCTGACGACTGTTATTGTAGATTTTTTTTTTTACTCTGATTGCATAGGAAAGGTGTGAAAATTGGTTGTTAGGTAAGGGATAGTTGGAATAGATGGTTGTGGTGCGAGGTGGGGGAGGAATGGTAGTACGTGTGGCGGTGAATGATAGTCTTGAGTCATGAATGGGGATGAGGTTGCAATGTGTATTACTTTAAACAAGGAAGTGGCCCTGACCTCTTCGTTGGATCAAACCTAATTGCCTACACTTCTCACCAGGTGCTATGACCACTTCGGATTTAGCGCTCCCTGCAATAATAATAATAATATTGGTACCTCACTGTTTGCTAAGAGAGTTTGTATGTTTGACCCTTCAGGATGTGTGCTGGTTGAAGAACTTTTGATCCAAGGAACTTCAGCTGCCCCCATTATAAAGGGGATACCTTGATTCACGTGAAAAGCTCCTGAGCTATCGAATCTGTGTTACCTTCCCCATCCTCAAATCAAACCTGACTACCTCCTATTCGCCACACGCTGTACGACAGATTTAGCGCTTGCCCATGAATATTTGTTGAATACAATATAAATTTGGAGGACTGATATTCTGAATGATATCATTGCGGCGTAGGTTATATACATCGAGGTGTATATTTCAGTGCATAAACATAGAGAAGTGTATATTTCACTGTATATACATCGAGGGGTGTACGTCTTAGTGTATATACCACGATGGATGTATATCTGTATATACATCATTGCGTGAATATCTGTTTATATTCGAGAGGTGTATATCTCACTGTATATACATCGAGAAGTATATATATATATATATATATATATATATATATATATATATATATATATATATATATATATATATATATATATATATATATATATATATATATATATACTTCTCGATGTATATACAGTGAGATATACACCTCTCGAATATATATATATATATATATATATATATATATATATATATATATGTTATTGAGAGGTGCATATCAGTGTACAAACATCGAGAAGTACATATCTTTGACTAGCGGTGTACAGTTTACATCACAGGGAGTGCAACGGACAAGTAGTAGTAGCAACAGCAGCAGCAGCAACACACACCAAGAGGCATTCTTGAGCTTCCCCAGCGCTCCGGCTTAATGTACAAAGCTGGGGTGTGGCTCCAAAAGGATCCTGTAGCTCTGCTGCCTTTGCACCTCCTGACATCGTCTACTGCTATGCAGCTGCCACACCCTTCGAGCCCAGTGTGGGCGGGGTTTGTGCTTTTCCCTCCGAGCCCCGTTGGGGCGGGGAATGGGGCTAGTCCATGGGGACAGCTAGTCCCAGAAGATGAGGCACTTGTACCTCCTACCATGGCAGACATTGGTCTGAGACAAACAACAGGGTGCCAAGGCCGGGCTACCTCTTGGAAAAGGCCCGGGCAGGGCGATTATACCGGCGAATCTACAACAGAACAGAACAGGTCACATGCAGCGCTGATGACCCTTGTTAGTCGAGGGGTTTTAAGCCCAATAAATCACCCTTCAGAGAAGAATAATTGCAGTTACAGCCCGTATTTTTTTTTTTTTTGTATACGATTGTATTATTCTGATTGTTCATTTCTAAGCCCCGAGGATGCGACCCACAACAGTCCACTAGCATCCAGGCACCTATTTCCTGCTAGGTGAACATGGAAAGCAGGCGTTAAGAGACGTAAACATGCATCTCGTCTCACCTGGGAATCGACCCCGAGTTCCTACGGTTGTGAGCCTGAGCACAATACAAGAAAAACAGTAACTGGAATGCCGTTTTGCAAATTGTTACAGACATAGGAGGTGGGGTGTCTTGATTATTGTGAAAGGCTCTTGATACAAAGAACTGATGCTGTTCTCCCATTCCTCGGATCAAACTTGATTACCTCAACCTCCAGTCATTGTATAACCCCTGCTCTTTAGCGCTTCCCAATAAAAATAATTATAATAGTACATACAGGTGAGAAAATACGCCAGTTGACTGCTGCCTTTAAAAACGGTTCATATGAGAAGAGTATATACTGACGTGGGCATAGAACGTGTAATATTATTTTTATTTATTATTATTATTATATTTATGAGAGCGCAATACCAGAAGGGGTCATGAAGCGTCAGAGGAAATGTGAGTCAACCTTAAGTTCGATTCAAGGAATGGGAAGATAAATTAAATTCCTTGGATAAACAGCTCCTTAAGGCCCAAGGCTCCTTCTTAAAAAGGGGTGCATGAGCAAACTGTGCAGTCACATTATGATCATTATATTCTTGTGTGAGGCAGTCAGTCAGGCTTGGTCAGAGGAAGAGAGGGCAGCTCCAGTTCCGCGGATCAAGAGTCAATACCTAAAAACAAAGAGCTCGCTCTGAACAAACTAAAAGATTCTACTTGATGAGGTTGTTCAAATCATTTGGACTTGGAGAGGCTCTTCAAATCTCAGTCTCTGGCGAGGCTGTTCATACCATTTCCATTTATAGTGGACGAGGCTGCTCAAATCTAAGGTTGTACCTGCGAGGTTGTTCAAATAGTAATTTGGGCTTAATGAGGCTGTTCAACTCATAATTTGTGCTTACGAGGTTGTTCAATTCGTTACTCTTTTTTTTATTTAAGCTCGTGCATTCAACTTTGTGAAGAAAAAATTGGGCAGTAATTACACAATGCTTATTCAGCATTGTGAAGTGCGATCATTACCTCGAGGTAAAGTTTGGAGTCGTGTGCTCCATCTTCCATTGCAAGTGGTGAAATATTTCTCGAGTAAGCTCTTCAAACTTTCATCGTCTGGTCATGTGACTACAAATACCAGGATACAAATATTGTGGTACAAATCCTGAACTTCAAAAGCTGAGATAATACTGTTACAAATCCTGGACAACTAATGCAAGGACTACAATTACTAGGTTAAATTTCTGGGGTATAAATCCTGGGCTACTAATACTAGGGGTTACAAATACTAGGTTACAAATGCTGACCTACAAATTCTCGGCTAATTCACGTTTTTAATAAAAGTAATGAAATAAGATTAGCTCTTCAAGGCACAACTACTAAAAAAAATTAAACGATCGGAAGAAAAGTAATTCACTGCGTAAAATTTGAATTCTGGGAAAAAGTATATAACGAACTCTTGATCTAAAAAATTAGAGCTACCCTTCCCATTTCTTCGATCAAACCCGATTATCAATACTTAAATACTTAACACTTAAAAGATACTTAAAAGAGCGTGCCTTCGTTTTCTTTCTCCGTCTTGTACATATGACCTTGCGTGATGTTAACATCCTTTCTGCTTGGATGTCGCCATTCCCCAAATAAAAAGGGCAGGTGGAACATAAATTTTTCTAAATCATCTGGGTTTTGACTCTAACCCTAGTAAATGCATTGATGATCTAGCTTCTAAAGAAAGTTTATACTGAAAGGCGTGAAGCTATCTTTATACCCCAGTGGATTAAATGCAGGCACACAGACTCTCTCCCTATATGGAAGAGAGAGAGAGAGAGAGAGAGAGAGAGAGAGAGAGAGAGAGAGAGAGAGAGAGAAGGATATCCATAATCCTGTGGTATATGTGGATACAAGCCTGGAGCTACAGGAGGAAGGTTCAGAAGTCCTACCTCTGGGATTCCTGTCCAAAGATCAAGACTGCCCTCTTGGGCTGTGTTGTAAAGTTGCAGCTAAGATAATCCATCACAGGGAAGTACTTCATGAGCTCCTTAAATCATTAGATAACCTCCAAGCTACTGCAGAAGGCCAGTGCAAGCCTACATCAAGTGACGTAAGCTGCTCAGCTGATGGTGACACTATTGACAAAGACTGGAAGTCCCACACTGAGCTTAACTCAGGGGTAAATAACTGGTGGAATTCTGTCATGGCTAAGGCCCCACAGATTTACAGAGTTCAAAACACTACCTTTGGGAATTCTAACACAATTCCTCTGACCACCACAGAGGGAACAAATTCTCTTCCCAGCAACGAAGGAAGCCTTGGATCTGTTAATTCTCCTACACCTGACATCTCTGCTTCAGCCACTGCCAGTCCACTAGACAGTGCACATACCATCTCTGATCCTACACCTGTCAGCACACCTGCCGACACTATTCCAGAATCTGGCAGCAGTGCTTCATCGGCAAGCTCTGAGTCAGGAGTTTCTCCACTAGAGATTGGTGCAGTTAATAATCAGGGAACTATCACTGCACCTGATCACCTACTGCGCCAAAGTACGAACAGCAGGGACACATCTGTCAGAACTGGTAGAGGACGGGGTAGAGGACGTGGAAGAGGACGTGGAGGAGGAAGACATCTACAGCCGTCTCACCTTCCACTAACACAGTCCCAGCGGCAGAACCTGAGGACAAATCTGCAAAACACAGGAGGTGCAACAAATCCTAGTCCACCCTCCCAGGCACCTAGGCTGTGCTCTCGCTGTCACCGGAAGGGGCACACCGCCAACAACTGCCTGCGAGATACCAGGTGCAATTACTGCTACAAGAAAGGACATCAGGAGGACCAGTGTCGGAAGAAAAAGGAACTTGACAGACAGGACCACCTGTTTAGAGACCTGTTCTCAGAACAAACCAGCAGGATCTCTGAATTGGTGAACACTCTCACACGTCACCCACTCAGCTACTCCTATCTCAGCCCAGCAGGTGGTATTGTGCCTTATACAAGACCACAGACCTATATCCCTGCAGCTGCTTCAGTACCCTACCTCTCTCAAGGGCAGGCACCTTACATGCCCTACACACCCACCACCTCAAGCTGACCACATCATGAGGAGCCAGTCTATCAGCATCCTGTCGGCCAACATTAGAGGTTTCATTACTAATGTTGGAGAGCTCACACATAGTTTTGTGAACACTCGACGTCCCAACATGATAGTTGTTGTTGAAACATTTTTGGATGACAGGACTCCAGAAAATTTGCAAGAATTCCTGGCTACACCTCATGGATGAGAAGAGACAGGCAAGAGCAAGGAGGAGGTGTTGCTGTGTGCTTCTCTAAAAATGTTCATGCCCAGCACATTGACGTTGCCACCCCTACTCATCTTGAAATGATGTTCTTCAAGCTCTGCATAACCACTAGTACCTCTGTACTAGCATGTGCAATGTACAGACCTCAGTGGCAACATGCAGACCCCATCAACTTCCTAATGGAAAATATGGACTCCCTTCTGCTACAACACAACTGTCAACATATCATAATTGTTGGTGACCTCAACCAACATCTTATACAGAGGGACTTTGATGGCCTTCTTGCAGTATTTGACATGAGAAACTTTGTTGATTTCCCTACTCACATCTCTGGCTCCTCCCCTGACCCAGTAGTGAGTGATCTGGCAGAAGGCATAGTCACTTGTCAACCCCTCGGCTACGTTGGATCGTCTGACCAGAAGGCTGTTTTTACGACACTTGAGATCCCAACAGAACGAGGTGAGGAGTCCACTCGCACAACCTGGCTATGGGAAAGAGGTAATTGGCCAGCCCTTTGCTCTGAGCTCGCCACCACCGATTGGAATGCTCTTCTCCAAGGGGGTGTTGACAACCAAGTGAAAGCCTTCACTGGACACATCCTTAATCTACAACAAGAACACATTCCTCACCGGCAATATGTGACGAAGCCTACAGATCAGCCTTGGTTTGGCTTTCGTTGTAGAGAGGCTGCTACTGCTAAGTACAAAGCATGGCGAAGGTATAAAAGACATCCTACCACCTATAACAGGAACTTCCACAGGCAAGCCTGTAGGCATATGGGTGACGTTCAAAAGTGGGCCATTGCTAAATGGGAGGTGGACACAAAAAGAAAGCTAGCATCAGGTAGGGTAGGCTCCAAAACCTGGAGGTCCCTGGTCAAGGACAGACAGGGTTATCTGCCTGATAAACTCATTCCACCTCTAAATCGACAGGATGGGACCACCTCTACTAGTAGTCAAGAGAAAGCAGACCTCTTTGCTGAACACTCTGCTACCAAAATGCAAGTTCCTGATCCAGCAAGGTACCCTCCTTGGCTAGCTGCAAGAACTGTGTCAAAACTGTCAGTGGTGACAATAAGGCAGGAGGAGGTGCATTTCCTTCTTCAATCGCTTGACCAAGAAAAGGCTGTGGGCCCAGACAAGTCGAGCCCAAGATTGCTGAGATGTGCAGACCAGCTAGCAGCACCTCTAACTCGTATCTTTCAGCACTGCCTAGTACAGTGTAAACTGCTCTCTCTGTGGAAAGAGGCAAATGTAGTCCCTGTTCACAAAACGAAGAGCAGAGCAGAAATCAGCAACTACAGACCAGTGTCACTCCTGTCAATCACTGGTAAGATCCTTGAGACAATAATCTCAAGACAAATGACAGTTTTTTGACTACCACTCACTACTTTGTGATCGTCAATATGGCTTCAGGAAAGGTTACTCTGCTGCTGATCTGTTGTTAAACCTCTCCACTAAGTGGCACCAGTCACTGGATGAATCCAAAGTCAGCTGTGTGGTAGCACTGGACATTGCTGGTGCTTTCGACCGGGTGTGGCACCAGGGTCTCTTAGCAAAACTTCAGGCACTGGGAATTGCAGGCTCTACGCTGTCTCCTCAGTGATTACCTTCATGGTAGATCTCTAAGTGTAGTTCTCAATGGAACGGAATCAGCAAGACATCCTATTGGGGCAAGTGTTCCACAAGGAAGCGTCCTGGGACCATTGTTATGGAATGTCTACTTCAACGACCTTCTTCATCTCATCCCAGAATCACATGCATATGCAGATGACTGTACACTGACATTCACTTATCCAAGAGAAGAAGTGCCAGCTGCTCTAAGCTACATCAATCACCAGCTAAGAACTATATCAGCTTGGGGAAATAGATGGCAAATAACATTTGCACCTGAGAAAACGCAAATGATGATCGTCTCTAGGCACCATGATGGTAATGATGGTGCAGTAGTAAGGATGAATGGGAGGGTGTTGGCACCTGGAGAAGAAGTTGATATCCTTGGGGTGAAATTTGACTCCAAACTAACCATGAAGAACCATGTTTTAAATGTAGCAAACAAGGCAGCCCGGAAGCTTACAGCACTTCGCCGTGTCTCGCATCTGCTTGACAGTAGGGGTTGCAAGATTCTTTACCAGGCACAAGTACGCTCACACCTTGAGTATGCTCCACTTTCTTGGTTTGCCTGCCCCCCCCCCCTCTCATCTGCGACTGCTTGACAGAGTAGAGAACAGAGCAAGACGTCTCATCTCTCGCCTGGACCCATCCTGGATAGATCTGTCATTTCAGCAGAGCCTTCAACACAGGAGGGATGTGGGTAGCCTTACTGTCATGTACAAGGCCAATATTGTCAAAGTACCACACTTAGATCCACTTCGAGGACAGCGTGAAACAAGCTTTTATGCTACAAGACGGGCAGAAAGCAGCAACTTCACTCTGGCTGTACCCTTCTCCAGAACTTCACTCCATCTGAGATCCTATATACCCAGGATGACTCGAGTATGGAACACATTCGTACAGCATAATGATGTCAACGAGATAAAGTCAGTTGATCAAATGAAAATGCTGGCCCACAGATGGCTCCAACTTCATCCTGTTCCCTACTTGTATGTCTCATAACAATAAAAATGCTTTCAAATGAGCTGATGTAGGTAACAGCTCTTAGCTTGTCAATAAAGTTAGGAATCCTTAACCTGTAAATAGCTTGTCAATAAAACTAGGGATCCTTAACCTTGTCAAACGCTGTGTAAAAGAGAGAGAGAGAGAGAGAGAGAGAGAGAGAGAGAGAGAGAGAGAGAGCAGCTGGGCACTGATGGAATCAAGACAGAAATGTTAAAAGCAGTTGAAGATATAGTTTTGGAGTGGTTGGTACTTTTGCTGAACACATGTATGAAAGAGGAGAAGGTACCTAGGATTTGGCAGAGAGCGTACTAATAAGGCAATAAACCTGTTGTGTATACCAAGTGTATGGTAGAGTTATTACTGAAAGAATTAAGGGCAAATCGGAGAGCAGGATCGGAAATGAACAAGGTGACTTTAGGAAGGGTAGTGGATGTGTAGACCGATATTTACATTGATCAATATTTAGATAAAGGTAAGGAAGTTTTCGATGCATACTTGGATTTAGAAAAGGCATATGAATGTATAAGGGAACAAAGCGGCAGATGCTGCAAGTGTGTGGAATCGGTGGTAGGTTACTGAAAACAGTTAAGAGTTTTTATGAGGATATCGAGACTCAGGTTAGGGTATGTAGGAGAGAGGGTGATGTCACAAGATTGTTTAATATATTTATAGATAGGGTTGTAAAAGACGTGAATGCTAGGGTGTTTGAGAGATGAATGGGACTAAAATATGCAGAATCTAATACAAACTGGGAGTTGTCACAGTTGGTTTTTGCCGATGACACTGTGCTTTTGGGAGATTGTGAAGAGAAGTTGCGAATGTGGGTGGACGAATTTGTGAGGTTATGTAAAAGAAAATTAAAAGTGAACATAGAAAAGAGCAAGGTGGTGAGGGTAACAAACGATTTAGGTAATGAAAGATTTGGAAGGAGAGGGTATGAAGGAAGTGAATGTGTTTAGATATATATGGGAGTGGACGTGTCGGCGGATGGGATTAAGAGATACGAAGTGAACCATAGAATTAATGAGATGAAAAAGGTGGGTGGTGCTTTACAGCATCTGTGGAGACAAAGATCATTATCCATGGAGGCAAAAAGGAAACTGTACGAGAGTATGGTAGGTATAATGTTTGTGAGGAAACAGGACAAGTGTTTCCTGACGCGGGTCTTGATCATATGATGACCCGCAGCTGAAGCTCTTGGTCATCTGTCCAAGGCCTTCCGCTAGCTTACTGGTCCACCCCTTTCAAATTATGGTTATGATTATAACCATTTATTATGTTAAGATTAAGTATGAGAGAATGGTGGTACCAACACTTTTATATGGGGTGTGAAGCATTGGTTGTGAATGTTCCAGCGAGGAGGAGGGTGTAGAGATGCCGTGTCTCAGGGCAATGTGTAGTTTAAATATTAAGTAAACTATCTGCTGCTTGGAGATTAGGAAGTGCAGGGTTACTAAAGATATTATCCAGAGGGCTGAGGAAAGGTTAGTGATGTGGTCTGGACATTTAGAGAGGATGCAGCAAATTAGGAGAAAGGTTGGAGGGAGTGGGGTAATGAATGTTTTGTGTGCAAGGAATCTGGACATCCAACAGGCGTGTGTGGATGTGTTAGACAGGAGTGGAAGCAAATGGTGTTTGAGATTTGAGGAGCTGTTTGAGTGTCAGCTAGGTAACATTTGTGAAGGGATGTTGGAAAACTGGTTAGCCAGACTTGAGTCTTGATGGTAAGAAGTATAGTGCCTTCACTCTGAAGAAGGGGTGGGGATATCTTGCAGTTTGGAGGGGCAGTTGAACTTTAGTATCAGAGCGCCTCCGGCAAGACAATGATAGGAGTGAATGATGGTGAGTTATTTTTTCCGGGTCACCCTACCTCGGTGGGAGACGGCCGGTTATATATATATATATATATATATATATATATATATATATATATATATATATATATATATATATATATATATATATATATATATATATATAGTATTGTAACCAAGAACAAGTGGTATTTAATCAATAACAACATTGCAACTAGCCGGAGGATTGAACACTTGTTGTTTTAGCCCGCCTCATGGTGAGCGAAAATTCACGACGCTTTAACCCACGGGACCATACAATCCTACAAGAATTACGCACCCAGCAGAGCTAGATGTTATACCATGAACCGAGGTTATATGAAGTTGTGGGTACCTCAGAGCTAATTTCATTCTACTCCCGGTTTGGTGTAATAGCCTCCATAAGTAGTATATATAGCATTGTAACCACGAACAAGTGGTATATAATCAATAACACTGCGACTAGCCGGGGGATCGAACCCGTGTTGTTTTAGTTCGCCTCAAGGTAAACGAAAATTCACAATGCTCTAACCCACAGGACCATACAATCCCACAAGAATCACACACCCAGCAGAGCTAGGTGTTGTACCGTGATCCGAGGACTTACGATGGTGTGGGTGCCTCAGAGCTAATTTCATTCAACTCCCTGTTTGGTGTACTAGCCGCCACAAGAATCATATATAGTATTGTAACCACGAACAAGTGGTATTTAATTAATAACAACACTGTGACTTGCCGAGGGATTGAATCCGTGTTGTTTTAGCCCGCCTCATGGTGAGAGAAAATTCACGACGCTCTGACCCAAGGGACCATACAATCCTACAAGAATCACGCAACCAGCAGAGCTAGGTGTTGTACCGTGACTCACGAAATCGTAATGACATGACTGCAAACAAACCATACCACGGGCGGGGTTAGAACCCACGATCAGAGAGTCATAAAACTCCAGACCGATGCGTTAGCCACTGGGCCAGCTACCCATGATCTGAGGACATACAATGGTGTGGGTGCCTCAGATCTAATTTCATTCTACTCCCCATTTGGTATACTAGCCTCTACAAGCAGTATACTGTATATAGTATCGTAACCACGAACAAATCGTGAATTTTCGCTCACCATGAGGCAGGCTAAAACAACACGGATTCGATCCCCCTACTAGTAGCAGTGTTATTGATTAAATACCACTTGTTCGTGGTTACAATACTATATATACTGCTTGTGGAGGCTAGTATACCAAACGGGAAGTAGAATGAAATTAGCTCTGAGGTATCCACATCATCGTATGTCCTCGGATCAAAGTACAACCCCTAGTTCTGCTGGGTGCGTGATTCTTGTAGGACTGTATGGTCCAGTGGGTTAGAGCGTCGTGAATTTTCGTTCACCATAAGACGGGCTAAAGCAAAACGGGTTCGATCCAACGGCTAGTCGCAGTGTTGTTATTGATTATATATATATATATATATATATATATATATATATATATATATATATATATATATATATATATATATATATATATATATATATATATATTCCAATTGGGGTTGAGAACCTAATGTTGATAAGATCTATATTGGCATTTAAATGCAACCATTGAAAGCACACACGTAAATCACAGCCCTTTGCACTATGCTCTATTATTTTGCTTTTCATTTAGATATTTTATTTACACAGTTGGATTGTTGATAACCCCTCTGTTGGATAAAATGACAGATTACTCAATTTTAAGATTTATGACTAACATAATATACATGTTTCTCTCGTATATTCCCTGGCATTTGGCTCGCAATTCTCCAAAGTGCAGTATAGAACAAATTATTACCCTCGGGATCGTTGTGACGAGCTCAATATGACAGCTCACGGAAGATAGCGTGACTCATGGAATTATGAAAATATTTATTCTCGCAAGATATATACAATGACGCAGGGTTAATGGCAGAGGTTAGGGGGAGGTGGTGGAGCGGGATAGTAAATGTCCCGAAGTACACATGGCTAAGGCTTGGTTAATGACAGTACTGGAGTAAGGTTAGTTAGACTGGACTCCAGAACGTGAATATTATGCATTGCTTCACAAGTAGTAATATATATATAAATATATATATATATATATATATATATATATATATATATATATATATATATATATATATATATATATATATATTACTACAGTGAAAAATGAAAAACACCCAAGCGCTTTTTATGTGATTACACACATGTAAGCACATCACCACTCAGGTGATTTTCCTGTTTTCACTGTCGTATTTTTATATATTTGCAATCATGCGTTTATTGTGATTCTTCCATATTCTCGGAAAAGGGAATAAAGTACCTAGGTAAAAAACACAGAGGTTTCCTCCTGGAGCTGTTCGTGTATTTTCTTTTCTGCCACCGCTATACATGCATATATGATTAAATACTTTGTTAAACAGTTAAATTAGAAATACGAAAACACGTATGCCATAAGAGCCATAATTCAAAAATTTCCTCCAGCTCCCCAGGGGTGGAGCGTGTGCCCAGGATGCTGCAGGCATTTCCTTTTTTGAATCACCACACTGATTCTCTGGAAAAGAAAGCTGGTCTTTCTGGGGTCCTTGGTTCCCTGGACGAGTTTGTCATCAACTTCAAAAACTCACTTGCCCCAAGCTCTGAAAATCTCCGATCCTATTGGAACGAAGTTATTTTATGATGCTAGGTCCATGGATATGTTAATCTTCTGGATCTCCCTGAAACTGGTGTCATCACCCCTTCAGCTTAAGAGTATCGTAGATAGGTGTCGGCCACTGCAGACGCCCAAGTGAAGTCTCATGCTCTCTGCTTACCACCTTTCCAGGGTAGCATTGTGACCCTGCCTGGGCACTTCTGGTTGCCATAGGGCGTCATTACCTGAAGTTCCCGTTCTGCTCGGCAACAAGCTGTGGCAAGGCTTCGCTTGATGACATTATTGATCTCTCGGTGTCCCATATACTTTCCTTCTGACTTATGGCAGATGAGACCATGGAGTCCAAATTGATCCGTAGATGCATTTCTGCAAAAACACCTGTGTTTGCTGAAAACAGGAAAGGTTGGGCAAAGAGCCGCACTAGTGCCAATGGCTCTGCTGAGTGTCGAGGTGAGTACCCAAGGAGGGATTAGGGACAGCCAAGAGAAAGTCTGCAGCCTTAATGAACTAAGTGAAGTCTAAAAAATGTCTTGGCCTTCTAAAGTTACAAGTCACTGTTACTGTACTAGTGTATGGGTTCAGGTGTATTACGGTCTCTAAGAACGTCATGAATTTTGGTGTCATAATCCGCTGTATCGAGGATGACTACCTTACCTTTACCCGAGGTGGGCGAAACTTTTTCTTCATAAATGACTTAAGAATTGCACATGTGTCTTTACCACCACATTCTTTCTGTACTGATAGTTTCTTAAGTATTACAGGAATTATAACCGTTAGGAAACACGCAAGAAAGTCAACTGTACATTAAATGCAAGAAGTTTGTAAGATATATCTGTCATCTTATGTGTACATGAAGCAGGAAGCAAGGACCAACAATTCTACCAGGGTACAAAATATTTAACAGGCTTCCGTTTCACATTCATATTAGAGGATAGACGATTACTGTTTACCAACCTACTACCTACGCTTTACCCTAATGAAAGGAAGGTACTACCTCCCTGGATGCTAGCTATTAAATTACTACTTATGTTTTTCGCTCATATTACAGGAGTTAGTACTTTCCTGGATGGTTGTTCTATATCAATCTACCACTTACAGATTTTAAACTACACTAACTTTCCGTACTTTTTAATGATTATCATAATTAAGCACTTAAACAGTAATTTTGAATCAGCATCTGAGGAATGGGAGATAATTATGCTCGATTCAAAAAGGGGGGAAGGGAGATCCAATTCCTCGGATCAAGAACCCTCCTCCAGCATCAAGATAATAAATATCATGGAGTCATTCTAAGAATTGCTGTTATTAATTAGTTTCAAGCATATCGACTACACGAGGGTCACAGAAGCTGCATGTTGTTTGTACTCAACCAGTCAAGGATGCCTTGATACCCAGTATATGCCTTAAGTTAAAACTGTACATATGCAGAGATATATACCCTTTTTGTATATACATTGCTGATATTAGTGTATATACATTAAGAGATATATTTTTTCAACAAACCGGTCATATTCCACCGAGGCAGGGTGACCTAAAAAGAAAAACAAAAGTTTCTCTTTTTAACTTTAGGAATGTATACAGGAGAAGGAGTTAATAGCCCCTTGCTCCCGGCATTTTAGTCGCCTCCTACGACACGCATGGCTTAAGGAGGAATAATTCTGTTCCACTTCCCTAATGGAGATAAGAGAAAATAAACACGATCAAGAACTGGTAAGAAAAATAGAAGAAAACCCAGAGGGGTGTGTGTATATATAAGCTTGTATATGCATGTGTAGTGTGACGTAAGTGTAAATAGAAGTAGCAAGACGTACTAAGAGAGATATACCTTGCAGAATATATACAAAGTGTGAGCGCGTTCAGTACGTGAGTGGGAATATGATGATAGTGTTGAGCACATGAGTGGGAATATGATGTGGTATTAAGTACATAAGTGGAAATATGATGTACTGAGTACATGAGTGGGAATATGATGTACTGAGTACATGAGCGGGAATATAATGTATTGAGTGAGAATATGATGTGTTCGGTACATTAGTGGGAATATGATGTGTCGAGTACCTAAGTGGGAGTATAATGTGTCGAGTACATGAGTGGGAATATGTATTGAACACATGAGTGGTAATATGACGTGTTGAGCACATGTGTGGAAACATGGTGGCCTGTATATTAATATCAAGTGTTGAGCACATGAGAGGGAATGTGAAGGGCTCAATGCATGTGTAGTAACATCAGGTACTGAGCACAGGAGTGGTTCATACCACGGAGGTTCGATGCACGTGTAGTAACGTCAGGTACTGAGCACAGGAGTGGTTCATACCACTGGGGTTTGATGCAGGTATAGTAACATCAGGTACTGAGCACAGGAGTGGTTCATACCACTGGGGTTCGATGCAGGCGTAGTAACGTCAGGTACTGAGCACAGGAGTGGTTCATACCACTAAGGTTCGATGCACGTGTAGTAACAATATCAGCAGTGGGACACATTCCCCTCTTCAATTAGGCCTCTTAAGTGCTTAATCCCACAATAATGAGGAGCTTGCCCGCCCTCAGACTGCCGCTTAACGATTAGGGCTTTCATTAATTAACCTTTGTTAGGGCTGTGTTATGTGAGGAGCCACCAGCTTAAGGCTACACGCTCCACCAACTCTTATAGAGCCGCGGTAATGAGGCTAATGTGTGTGGAAACAGACGCGGTAACTAAGATTATCAGCAGCGTGCAACAAATATGTAGGATCAAGTGCAATTAGATAATGATACTTGGCAGAGGGAAAATTAGCGCTAAATGACCCCACAAGGGATTTAAAACATTCTCATGGATATGTAAAGGCGGGAATTCAATGTTAATTATTATATTCATTGTTATTATTGTATTTATTATATTATTATTATTATTATTATTATTATTATTATTATTATTATGGGGGAGCGTTAAGCTTGTAGGTGTCATACAGCGACTTGGGAAATGGGAACTAATTAGGACTGAAGGTACTACAGCAGCCATTATAGCGGTATATAGTGTCTTCAGTATTGCAGTATACAGTGTCTTCAGTATAGCAGTATATAGTGTCTTCAGTATATCAGTATACAGTGGCTTCAGTAAAAGATAACGAATGTCTGACCTGGAGATCAAGCGTTATTTTTTTTTTTTTTAATTGTGATGTTATCTGCTGAAGAGGGTCTCCGATCGAGGCTAAAATATACAATGTTTTCTTCTTATTTCATGATCCCTCCATGTGGGATTTAAAAGAATTTGCTACGTTTTACTAAATTATGAAATCTCAGTTTGCAATTCCCCATCAATCAGCAGCTGACACAAGCTGTCAAACACAGCTCATGCTTCACAATGGTTGTTTGGTAGTTGATCGGCTCGTTTTTTGGTTGGCTAGTCTATCGAGTACAGAATCTATCGACTACACAAGATTCCTAAGTCTGCATGTCACAAGTTCACCACCACTAGTCGAGAATACGTTAATCAATAAAATAGTGTTTAAAGTAATCTTTCAGTATGTATACACTGAGAGACATACACCTCATGATGTGTATAACCTTGCCAGAGTTCATCACAGTATGAAATAGTTTGTCCTGTCTCAGCTCAACGCCATCTCTCAGGATGTGACTCACAACAACATTGAACTTGTCCAAAATTTGATAACGCTCTGTCCTAAGCAAAACCTCGTTCAAGAGATCTGGTAGCCCTCTCTACTGGGCATCATAACCACTCCCTTTCCCTTAGAAGAAATATCCTTCATTCTCAAGCCAGTTCCTGATCAACCAGACTGAGATGCTTCTCTTGCATCGCGTGTGGCTAGTACCAACAACCTGACTGACCAGGCCATCAACCAAAGTGCTCGGAGACGAGGCTGTAGGCACAATGACCCCCCGGAATGGGTAACAGACCAGAGGTAGTTAGACCCCCCTCCTCTGATATCCTTGAGATAATCACTATCGAGTATATATAGCCCAAGATGTGTATGTCTCTCAGGGTATATATACACTGAGAGTTTAGTTTAATTCCTACTTTAGGTATTAAAGCATTCTTGACTAGTCGTTAACAGGTTGCATGCAGCGTCAATGACCCTTGTGTAGTCGATATGCATTAAATCCTATTAATCCATAAAATTATTAAGTCTTTACGAGGGGTTCCTGGATGTTAGTGAGGGTCTCTTGATCCCAGAAATCAGAGCTACCTGACTGCTCCCTTCCCACATTCTCCAGGCGTATATTGAGGTATCCTCACAGCAAATGCTTATTACAGCCATTACGTAAACACCTGTTGCAGCATGCAATTCTACACATGTTACAGCGATTGTGTAAACACCTGTTACAGTAGACAGTCACTAGATACAGCGACCATAAACACTTGTTATTGCAGACAATACTGCACTTGTTATAACGACGAGGTGAACAGCCCTGTTACAGCGAGCACCCATGCACCAGTTACAGCTATACATCAACCAAGCCTTCATGTTGCAGCCAGCACTTGGAAATAAATGGTATAAAATACCGACACCATGGAAATATAAACACTTAAGCAGTATAATGTGATCCATTCTTGACAAAGTTTCACCCACGCAGTGGGCTTTATCAAGTCAGATCTGTTTGTAACTTGATAAAGCCTACTGCGTGGGCGAAACGTTGTCAATAAAGGATCATATTATACTGCTTAAGTGTTTATATAGCCAGCACTTACCTTCAATACAAACTACAACGATTACTCATTACAAAATATGCACAATACAGCTACTCACCTCCGATAAACACCTGCTCCAGGCGCTTAACTCAGCCTCCAGTACCTTACCTCACCTACAATAAAGAATTAACAGCATTAATCTCCCCTACATTTAAATATTAACGTAATAATAGTTATAACAGTTATACAATATAATACATAAATATTATTACGCATGATCTTACAATGAAAATCTGTAATACAAGTTATTTCCTGATACTTAAGTGACTAATCTTACAACAATGTTCTCACGATCATGAAAATAATAATATAAGAATAGTAATAACAATAAGAGCAATAATAGCAGTAGTAGTAGTAACAATAATAATAAGTAATAATAATAATTAATAATAATAGCAATAATTGATAATAAGAGTAATGATAACAACGATAATTATTATAATAACAATAAGAAGAGGAAGGAGAAAAAGAATAAATATAAGAAAATAAAAATGTGTTATGCCTGTATTCTCGTATTGGAAATACTTGTGGTAGTGTTCAGTTATAGAGTGAAAATCCGATACATGGACCGCATGCTAGAGTACCTCCTGTTTTACAGACTCTAAACATCGTTTACAGCCATACTCTCCCACAGTAAAAAGTAATATTATAACAGCTCCCACTACAGTACACCGCAGTCATTGGGACCATGTGTTATGTTAAGCAGCTCTTATAACCACCTCTCACTACAGTCGACGCTTGTTAAAGCGGTCAGCCCTACACAAAGTGCTTTTTTGGTGGCGATCATATTTCATGGTGAATGTCATTTATATCCGTAATGCATTGTACTAAGCGAATTTTGAAACACACACACACACACACACACACACACACACACACATATGCAAGCGAACTTATTTCAACAGTATTCACAGTTAATAGTAATTACCTCTCACAGAAGAGGTCCAACGAGCTGTTGGAGTTTGAAAACCGGTTAGCCGGACTTGAGTCCTGTAGGTGGGAAGTAGTGTGCCTGACCTCTAAAGGACGAGGTTGGGATACTTGCTATTTAGAGTGACATCTAAACTGTCGTATCTGTGTGCCTCTTGCAAGACAGTGATAGTGTAAATGATGATCGAAGTGTTTCTTTTTCGTGTCACTCTGCCTCGTACACAACTCCCCATAGGAAGCGTCTTGTTAGTATAAAGAATCTTTATGCAGGCTACGTTTTGTTCACTCCTGAGCGAAACCTTATCTAAAATAATAGCTTTGTTCGTCGCTTTATTCGGTCATTAAGGCTGCGTGTCACCTGTACACTACAAGCCAGGGATACATTAATCCCACATGTTGGGATTAAATTAAACTATTAAGTGCATACAAACTGAGATACACAATTCTGAGTGCACATGTACTGTTGCTCTCAGTGCATACACCTCACCAAAATTATAGACACCGCTCATTATGAAGTTACTATATAGTGAGTTATTTTGTAAATGCGAGTGAATAAAAGAATCCCAATGAAAATAGTAGTCAATAGACTATCCTTATAGAAAAGATTTCTGTATACTCTTCAGATACACACACACACACACACACACACACACACACACACACACACACACACACACACACACACACACACAAAGTATACGAATAACCCACATTCAACAACACAGAAAAAACGCAAATATTTTCTGTCTGCTTGACAGCCTCTCATCAGGGGCTGTAGTCAAAGGTTTAAACTGCACTGCGTGTCACTACACACGCCAGTCGGCTTGTTTCTCAAGTCACCAGCGACTGTCAATCTTCACCTATGTAGTAAAGTTCGTTTTAACGACATCATTGAGAAAAAAAATTTAATTCCAGAGATTATTTCAACAGCAGGTGACTCTCGCAGCGCCAGTCTTCTTGGTGCTGGTATAGGAATTATCTCTATGGTCAATACTGGATATAGCAATAATCGCTATGGTAAATACTGGATATAGCAATCATCTGTATGGTAAATACTGGATATAGCGATCATATATATTGTTAATACATGTTATGCCAACTAAATGATTGTAAACAGCTATTATGTCAAGGGAGATATAACGTATACCAACAGAACTACGGCAGCTATGAACAGAATTGTAAGAGACTTGGAGTTTACCTGGAGAGGGTTTGGGGGGGTAAACGCCCCCGTGGCCCGGTCTGTGACCAGGCCTCATGGTATGAAATGGACACTAACAGAAAAGTAATAGATAAGCACAGAACTGTAAGAGACAGCAGCAGAACTGTAACATATACCAACAGAATTATAACTGATACCAAATAAATTGCAACATGCTAATGGACTTACAACATATACCAACACAACTGTAATATACACTAACAGAACCAAACACAGATCAACAGTTATAACAGACGCCAGCACAACTGTAACAGATGGCAACAGATCACATTTAGTAAAGCAATTAGGGACTAAAATATAGACCTTTGAGAGCGATAGTTCCATTTAGCAAAGATAATTATATTTTGCTTGGTTTAAAGTGCTTAAATACTGATCAATGAAAAGTGAAAAAGCACTTGAGGGGAAAAATTGAAACATAGGTAAAAAGAAGTATTCATATACATCATGTGTATGTGTACATATACATATTACGTGCATGATTTTTTTAAGTCAGCCGAAGGCCTCGGTCTTATGACCAAAAATAAGCTGCGGTTTACCTAGTCATTGTATAACTATCAGACATGTCAGGAAACACCTGTCATGTTTCCTGGTAAATAAAATACAACCAACATCATCTGTACATTTTCTCCTATTACAGCGTGCATTTTCCCCCACGAACTGAAATTCGTTCATTTATATGACCGACCTAATATAATTGCTATTCTCGGTTAGGTTACGTTACATCAGGTTAGGTTAGGTTACTTTACGCTACATCAGGTTAGGTTAGGTTCCTTTACGTTACATCAGGTTAGGTTAGGTTCCTTTACGTTACATCAGGTTAGGTTAGGTTACTTTACGCTACATCAGGTTAGGTTAGGTTCCTTTACGCTACATCAGGTTAGGTTAGGTTACTTTACGCTACATCAGGTTAGGTTAGGTTACTTTACGCTACATCAGGTTAGGTTAGGTTTCTTTACGTTACATCAGGTTAGGTTAGGTTCCTTTACGTTACATCAGGTTAGGTTAGGTTCCTTTACGTTACATCAGGTTAGGTTAGGTTACTTTACGCTACATCAGGTTAGGTTAGGTTCCTTTACGTTACATCAGGTTAGGTTAGGTTCCTTTACGTTACATCAGGTTAGGTTAGGTTCCTTTACGTTACATCAGGTTAGGTTAGGTTACTTTACGCTACATCAGGTTAGGTTAGGTTACTTTACGCTACATCAGGTTAGGTTAGGTTCCTTTACGTTACATCAGGTTAGGTTAGGTTACGGAGGCACATAAATGGTCGAGGGACTGGGCCGCAAAGCTTTGATAGCTAAACAAGTTACAGGGGTAATGAACTATTTACATGTTTATATCTGGTTACAATCATAATGAGTTATTTATGTAGACATGAATTAAGTCACAAATATATTTCAATGTAGCTTTTACGTGGTTTTGAATTATTTATATTACCTGATATATATCAGAAAGGTATGCTTGAATTTAAACATGTTTAAGTGGTTGTGCGTTATTTACAATAGGCAAAGTCAGGGTATTTTTCCAAAATTGTTGGTAATATGCCACTGTGGATGAAATATATCGACATTTCTTAAACATCTGTGAGCGAGTTGTCTCTGATTTAATTAATTTTTACCGCGTTCCAGCAGGTAATGACAAATTGAGGTCTGGCAAATTGAGTCCATCTAGCAAAGTTTACATTTGGTTATGTCTACATCAGCTGGTGATATAACGTCCCAGAGATACTTGTAGCCCAGCCTGAGCCGGGTGGTAGTAATAGCCATGTCTGCTTATTTTGTTGGATGCACCACAGGGCCGCACTGAGAGACCCGCATCTGCTGAAGAGGGGTTCTATCAGAGGCCGAAATACAAAGATCTTTTTTCACCTGTTTTTACTTTCTATCCAAGTGGTTCCTCACTTTTCATAATTAAACTTCGTAATTAAACTAATGAGTGGATATTTCTAAAAATGAAAACATCGACCATATGAATATTAATATAATCCTCGAGAAGAGCTTAACCTGTTGGGGGTCATGAAGAGCCTGTGGTAACAGAACCTAATCAGGTCTGATGCAAGGAAAGACAGAATAAAAGGGTGGCCAATATTCTTCAGTCACTCTGACTGTAAGAAGAGTGGCCGGTATCCTTCAGCCACTCAGGTTGCAAGAAGAGTGGCCGGTATCCTTCAGCAACTCAGGTTGTAAGAAGAGTGGTCAGTATCCTTCAGCCACTCAGGTTGTAAGAAGAGTGGTCAGTATCCTTCACTCAGGTTGTAAGAAGAGTGGTCAGTATCCTTCAGCCACTCGGGTTGTAAAAGAGTGGCCAGTATCCTTCAGTCACTCTGATTGTAAGAAGAGTGGCCGGTATCCTTCAGCCACTCAGGTTGTAATAAGAGTGGCCGGTATCCTTCAGCCAGTCAGGTTGTAAGAAGAGTGGTCAGTATCCTTCAGCCACTCAGGTTGTAAGAAGGGTGGTCAGTATCCTTCACTCAGGTTGTAAGAAGAGTGGTCAGTATCCTTCAGCCACTCGGGTTGTAAGAAGAGTGGCCAGTATCCTTCAGCCACTCAGGTTGTAAGAAGAGTGGCCAGTATCCTTCAGCCACTCAGGTTGTAAGAAGAGTGGCCAGTATCCTTCCGCCACTCAGGTTGTAAGAAGAGTGGTCAGTATCCTTCAGCCACTCAGGTTGTAAAAAGAGTGGCCAGTATCCTTCAGCCACTCAGGTTGTAAGAAGAGTGGCCAGTATCCTTCAGCCACTCAGGTTGTAAAAAGAGTGGCCAGTATCCTTCAGCCACTCAGGTTGTAAGAAGAGTGGTCAGTATCCTTCAGCCACTCAGGTTGTAAGAAGAGTGGCCAGTATCCTTCAGCCACTCAGGTTGTAAGAAGAGTGGTCAGTATCCTTCAGCCACTCAGGTTGTAAGAAGAGTGGCCAGTATCCTTCAGCCACTCAGGTTGTAAAAAGAGTGGCCAGTATCCTTCAGCCACTCAGGTTGTAAGAAGAGTGGCCGGTATCCTTCAGCCACTCAGGTTGTAAGAAGAGTGGTCAGTATCCTTCAGCCACTCAGGTTGTAAGAAGAGTGGCCAGTATCCTTCAGCCACTCAGGTTGTAAGAAGAGTGGCCAGTATCCTTCAGCCACTCAGGTTGTAAGAAGAGTGGCCAGTATCCTTCACTCTCTCTCTTAGACTGGGAGGCAGTAGCCAGAAATATGTGATACAAGAACACTTCGGACAAGAGCAAGTACTTTGTCCAGACAATGTTTCGCTCAAAGTTTGCTGTGCATCGCTGTCCGTGCACTCCTGACGCACTGCCCGTCTGTTGTGCATAACTGTCTACGCACTCTCCTGACGCACAGTCCAACTCTGTTGTGCACTACTGCCCACGCACTCTCCTGACACACTCCCCAAATCTGCTGTGCACTACTGCCCACACACTCTTGACTAACTCGCCCAGTCTGCTGTGCACTGCTCAGTGACATTTATTGTTCCAGCGATAAATTGATTACCTGTAACCTCTAAAATATGGTTTTGTGATGAATAACTCTGTTTCAAGACAATGGTAGTCACAACAAACCACTTCGTTCAAGAACTACCCGATACTGAAACTTTTTTTATAACTACCATTTCAGAGTAAACGCCTGTTACAGCGACCGTCTGCAGAAGCAAACACTCATAGCGACCGTTTCCATCAGAAAACACCGGATATAGTAACCATGCACAGCAGTAAATGCTTGCTCTACCGACCATCTAAAACAGTAAACGCTTGTAATGGCGATCATTTCCCACAATAAACGCTTGTTATAATGACCAATCCCAGCGCAGTAAACGGTCGTTATTATGGCATACAATAACACTATCGATAGAGATCATCTGTGACGGAAAACATTCGTTATAATGGCCTTATAGTATATACCTCTTGTGACCACAACTTAACATATAAAAGTTGGTACATAGCGACGACAACACGATAAAAGACCCAGTAACCTGGCTGACAATTCACAGACAAAATTAAATTAAATCAAAATGTTTATTTCCTTGTAAAGTTTACAATGTGTGGTTTACATGTTATAAATATTAATTATAAAGATGGCCACTAGCATGCCTAGGCATTTCGACGTTTTTTGTCTGTCCTGAACCATTTATGGCTTGATAATGATCCAGGACCGACCGAAATGTCGTCTCAAGTTACTTCCAGAAAACAAAAATGTCGGAACTCTTGGAGACTTTTCACTATTAAAATTCAGTAGACATCAAGGGTAACTTCACAGAAGAAATCAGCTTACACTGTTTTGTCCCTATTTTGTCTATGATGACACCTAATGCTAATGTACTAGTATGGCTTAGGTGTAACTAGATACTACTATCTAGTGAACATGAAGGCTGTGTCGTTTAAGACTTCTAGTTTATTATAAATACATTCAAGGGGGAGCGCTAAATCCCCCTAGTGGAGAAGGGGGGGCATGGAAGGCACTCAGGCTTGATTCAAGGAATTGGAGCACAGGTCCATTTCCTTAGATGAAGAGCCCCAGCAACAAGGAACCTTCCTTAATAGGTTGTTTTAGTGTAACTCATTAACTATTCCTTGTGGTTGACAACGTGATCAGCCAGATTGTTGGTGTTTCTAGCACCAATGGTAGGCAGGGACTTATCAAGTTCCTTCTTCAATACAGAGGACTATAATTTGAGTGTATAAACCGTGGTAATTGATACGGACAAATTGGTTTAAAAAGATACGTGAGCAAACATTAGGACATATTTATTAGAAAACGTTTCGGACCTGAGACTTTGATCAAGATCCCAGGACCGAAACGTTTTCAAATAAATGTCCTAGTGTTTGCTTACGTGTCTTTTTAAACCAATCTGAGCATATATATAAAGGGAGGGTGCTAAAAAAAAGTAGGCTTCCCACTATTAAAAAATATTTAAGTTAATAATTTTTAAATTATATCTTAGTACACTATTAACGCAACTGTTTTATACAGTCTCTCACATATTTATAACCAGCAGTCTATCTTTAGTGTCTGGCAGGTGTAAATGATTGATATGTCTCGCCTGCACTCCAGTTACTGTTTGACGAATTTTAAACATGTAGACAATTGTACTAAGAGGTAATAATAGCTATTATTATTATTATTATAATCAAAAAGAAGCGCTAAGCCACAAGGACTATACAGCAATAATAACTGTAGATAATTATATTTATAAACATAATGCTTGTGGATACGAATAAATGTACAGACTGCGATACGAGTTGATACCGGCAATTATAACTGCAAATTATGTGATACCTGTGTATTGAAATAACCAAGGATGGAGTTGATATTATTATTATTAAATTCATGGAAGTTAATCATGTTTGATCTGAAGAAGGAAGGACTAGACACAGTTCCTTGGATCAAGAGCGCTTTGCCACTGACTATTATTCTCAAAAGATTCAGTGTAATCCTCAAGAGGGTACAGCAAGAGTATATGCATCTTCATGTATGGCAGATATGAAGGTAATAGTAGTAGTAGTAGTAGTAGTAGTAGTAGTAGTAGTAGTAGTAGTAATAATAATAATAATAATAATAATAATAATAATAATAATAATAATAATAATAATAATAATAATGACAGCAACAATAAACTGAGCAGGCAGCACACAACACAGTGCTTAGCTGGTCCACCCATCAAGTGTTATCAGAGGCAGCAGCAGCAGCCTGCTACCCTCCCCTAGCCTCTAGCTCGTCTCTCACCTCTCCCTCCATCCCTACCTTTATCTCACCCACCAGCACGGTCCTACCAACCCACCCACCCCCTAACATAACCCACCTTTCCCATCCCTCTAACATAACCCACCAGCCCACGTTCCCCACCCCTCTAACATAACCCACCAGACCACCATCCCCATCCCTCTAACATAACATACCTTCCCCATCCCTCTAACATAACATACCTTCCCCATCCCTCTAACATAACATACCTTCCCCATCCCTCTAACATAACCCACCAGCGCACCTTCTCACCGTCTCTATACCAATCAATGCAACTTCCTTTGGTCCACCATCACTACAGACCCGGTCTAGTCCACTATCACTACAGACCCGGTCTAGTCCACTATCACTACAGACCCGATCTAGTCCACCATCACTACAGACCCCATCTGGTCCATCATCAATACAGATGTGATCTGGTCCACCATCGCTACAGACCCGATCTGGTCCACCTGAAGCATATCAGACAAAGAGTCAAAACATCAGCACCATAATTCGCGTTGTCATGTATGATGGAAGAAATGACACCAGGCCACCAAACCAGCAGTAAGAGCACCAGCACCACCATATTCGGGTAGAACAGCTTTGGTGATGCCACCAGTATCTTCATCAGTAACCAGCACAAGTTCTTCTACTAGCATTCCACCTGTTGTAAGTGTTAATTTCGTGGATCATCGTCCCTTCGGCCCGGGCCAGACCAGTCCTCCTGGTTGATGACCTGTTTGTGCTCACAGCACGCAACCAACACAAGCACAACAACCCGGCTGATCAGACACTGACTCAAGGAACTTATCAAGTTCCCTATTGATAATTCTTCTTATATATGAAGAGAATCTTGTGATGCAGTTCAGATGGGCTTGTGAGGTCTCTAGGGATACCTAATTATATGGTCACACCTGCCTTAGCAAATGTCGGGTAGTCACGCCCACGTCTGAGGTCTTTTGTTCTTAACAGCGTCAGACCTCGGCGTCAGGTCGTAACACGTGGTACATACACCACCCACGCAGCCGTTAAGTGATGGTGCTGATTGTCTGGTGTGCTGACCCTACGCTGTATCACTAGCATCTGAGATTACAGAGGCATACAATAGCTTCAGGAACTGGCCACCAAATATATTGATAACTAAGCTAGTTACTGTAGTAATAAACTTTTTAAAACATTTTTGATTCATTAGCATTACTAATGAGCTGTCTACACAATTATGAATTCAGTGACATGAACATCACGCCGAGGCATAATTAATGTGTCTCAGGGATCAAACCTGATTACTTCTTATTCCACAGGCTCTATGACCCCTAAGAATTCAGCGCATTCCCATGGATATAATAATAATATATTCCCCATTTGTAGAGTATATTAGCTGCTTGATAATGCTCCAGGACAAACCGAAATGTCTTCTTTGTTTTCTTTCTGTGAGTTAGTTGCGAAGTGCTCCAGCCACGTAACTGTGAGTTATATTCTTCATTAATATATATGTACACACACACACACAAACACAAACACACACACACACACACACACACACACACACACACACACACACACACACACACACACACACACACACACACACACACACACACACACACACATCAGGAAGAAAACAACCATCAAGGACCAGGTAATCAGGCTAAGGAAGGAAGGAGGAGAGACAACAAGAAATGGCCGTGAAGTATGTGAGGAACTCAACAAGAGATTCAAAGAAGTGTTCACAGAGGAGACAGAAGGGGCTCCAGAAAGACGGAGAGGTGGGGTACACCACCATGTGCTGGACACAGTACACACAACCGAGGAAGAAGTGAAGAGGCTTCTGAGTGAGCTAGATACCTCAAAGGCAATGGGGCAAGATAACATCTCTCCATGGGTCCTGAGAGAGGGAGCAGAGGCGCTATGTGTACCCCTAACAACAATATTCAATACATCTATCGAAACAGGGAGATTGCCTGAGGCATGGAAGACAGCAAATGTGGTCCCAATCTTTAAAAAAGGAGACAGACATGAAGCACTAAACTACAGACCAGTGTCACTGACATGTATAGTATGCAAAATCATGGAGAAGATTATCAGAAGAAGAGTGGTGGAACACCTAGAAAGGAATGATCTCATCACCAGCAGACAACATGGTTTCAGAGACGGGAAATCCTGTGTCACAAACCTACTGGAGTTCTATAACATGGTGACAGCAGTAAGACAAGAGAGAGAGGGGTGGGTGGATTGCATTTTCTTGGACTGCAAGAAGGCGTTTGACACAGTACCACACAAGAGATTAGCGCAAAAACTGGAGGACCAAGCAGGGATAACAGGGAAGGCACTGCAATGGATCAGGGAATACTTGTCAGGAAGACAGCAGCGAGTAATGGTACGTGGCGAGGTGTCAGAGTGGGCACCTGTGACCAGCGGGGTCCCACAGGGGTCAGTCCTAGGACCAGTGCTGTTTCTGGTATTTGTGAACGACATGACGGAAGGAATAAACTCCGAGGTGTCCCTGTTTGCAGATGACGTGAAGTTGATGAGAAGAGTTCAGTCGATCAAAGACCAGGCAGAACTACAAAGGGATCTGGATAGGCTGCAGACCTGGTCCAGCAACTGGCTCCTGGAGTTCAATCCCACCAAGTGCAAAGTCATGAGGATTGGGGAAGGGCAAAGAAGACCGCAGATGGAGTACAGTCTAGGGGGTCAGAGACTACAAACATCACTCAAGGAAAAAGATCTTGGGGTGAGTATAACACCAGGCACATCTCCTGAAGCGCACATCAACCAAATAACTGCTGCAGCATATGGGCGCCTGGCAAACCTCAGAACAGCATTCCGACATCTTAATAAGGAATCGTTCAGGACCCTGTACACCGTGTACGTTAGGCCCATATTGGAGTATGCGGCACCAGTTTGGAACCCACACCTAGCCAAGCATGTAAAGAAACTAGAGAAAGTGCAAAGCTTTGCAACAAGACTGGTCCCAGAGTTAAGAGGTATGTCCTATGAGGAGAGGTTAAGGGAAATCAACCTGACGACACTGGAGGACAGGAGAGATAGGGGGGACATGATAACGACTTACAAAATACTGAGAGGAATTGACAAGGTGGACAAAGACAGGATGTTCCAGAGACTGGACACAGCAACACGGGGACACAGTTGGAAGCTGAAGACACAGATGAATCAAAGGGATATTAGGAAGTATTTCTTCAGCCACAGAGTAGTCAGGAAGTGGAATAGTTTGGGAAGCGATGTAGTGGAGGCAGGATCCATACATAGCTTTAAGCAGAGGTACGATAAAGCTCATGGTTCAGGGAGAGTGACCTAGTAGCGACCAGTGAAGAGGCGGGGCCAGGAGCTTGGACTCGACCCCTGCAACCTCAACTAGGTGAGTACAACTAGGTGAGTACACACACACACACACACACACACACACACACACACACATACATATATATATATATATATATATATATATATATATATATATATATATATATATATATATATATATATATATATATATATATATATATATATATATATATATATATATATATATTATATATATATATATATATATATATATATATATATATATATATATATATATATATATTATATATATATATATATTATATTATATATATATATATTATATTATATATATATATATATATATATATATATATATATATATATATATATATATATATATATATATATATATATATATATATATATATATATATATATATATATATATATATTTATAATGTCGTGCCGAATACGTAAAACTTGCGATTTGGGCTTATTTGCTTGCCGAATGAGGCAAGCGAAAATTTGTGTATGCAATAATTTCGCAAAAATCATTCTGAACCTAACGAAAAAAATATATTTCATTGTGTTTGTTTATTATTAAATTACTGTAAACTTATCTAAAATATATTTAGCTGGATTAGGCTAAATTACATTGTGCATGATATAATAAGGTATAGGAGGTAGGTTACTGAAAGCAGTGAAGAGTTTTTACGAGGATAGTGAGGCTCAAGTTAGAGTATGTAGGAAAGAGGGAGATTATTTCCCAGTAAAAGTAGGCCTTAGACAAGGATGTGTGATGTCACCATGGTTGTTTAATATATTTATAGATGGGGTTGTAAGAGAAGTAAATGCGAGGGTCTTGGCAAGAGGTGTGGAGTTAAAAGATAAAAAATCACACATAAAGTGGGAGTTGTCACAGTTGCTCTTTGCTGATGACACTGTGCTCTTCGGTGATTCTGAAGAGAAGTTGCAGAGGTTGGTGGATGAATTTGGTAGGGTATGTAAAAGAAGAAAATTGAAAGTGAATACAGGAAAGAGTAAGGTTATGAGGATAACAAAAAGATTAGGTGATGAAAGATTGGATATCAGATTGGAGGGAGAGAGTATGGAGAAGGTGAATGTATTCAGATATTTGGGAGTGGACGTGTCAGCGGATGGGTCTATGAAAGATGAGGTGAATCATAGATGATGAGGGGAAAAGGGTTAGCGGTGCACTTTGGAGTCTGTGGAGACAAAGAACTTTGTCCTTGGAAGCAAAGAGGGGAATGTATGAGAGTATAGTTTTACCAACACTCCTGTATGGGTGTGAAGCATGGGTAATGAATGTTGCAGCAAGGAGAAGGCTGGAGGCAGTGGAGATGTCATGTCTGAGGGCAATGTGTGGTGTTAATATAATGCAGAGAATTCGTAGTTTGGAAGTTAGGAGGAGGTGTGGGATTGCCAAAACTGTTGTCCAGAGGGCTGAGGAAGGGTTGTTGAGGTGGTTCGGACATGTAGAGAGAATGGAGCGAAACAGAATGACTTCAAGAGTGTATCAGTCGGTAGTGGGAGGAATGCGGGGTAGGGGTCGGCCTAGGAAAGGCTGGAGGGAGGGGGTAAAGGAGGTTTTGTGTGCGAGGGGCTTGGACTTCCAGCGGGCATGCGTGAGCGTGTTTGATAGGAGTGAATGGAGACAAATGGTTTTTAATACTTGACGTGCTGTTGGAGTGTGAGCAAAGTAACATTTATGAAGGGATTCAGGGAAATCGGCAGGCCGGACTTGAGTCCTGGAGATGGGAAGTACAGTGACTGCACTCTGAAGGAGGGGTGTTAATGTTGCAGTTTAAAAACTGTAGTGTAAAGCACCCTTCTGGCAAGACAGTGATGGAGTGAATGATGATGAAAGTTTTTCTTTTTCGGGCCACCCTGCCTTGGTGGGACTCGGCCAGTGTGTTAATAAATAAAAAATAATAAAAGTTTTTTAAGGTTCTTTTGATATAAAATTATTAATTTTTACACTAACATAAATGAACAAAATATATCTTTTAAACTGTAAGAGAAAATTACAGAAAGGACTTAATTTTAAATGAATTCTTGCTAACTGACCAGTTTTACCTATTCGGCACGACATATATATATATATATATATATATATATATATATATATATATATATATATATATATATATATATATATATATATATATATAAACCCACTGCCTGGAAAAGAAAAAAAGGAAAAAAATTACATGAACTCTCCCCTAGCATGAGAGCCTTGGGGAAAGAGGGTGTGGCACTCACTACTCCCGGCATCATCCCACCCAGAGCTCCCAGCTAGTGGCACCCCTCCTAGTAAAAAGGCAAATAGGAGAGTGGTACCCTAACTGACGGGGAAGGGGTGGGCGGCCCGCCTGATCACAGGGGTGTCACTCTGTAGTAAAAACCACTCTTATTACAAAACCCATCCTAACACAAACCCCCTAGCTGGCTTCAAGATGGGGCTTGATAAGATCCTCAGGTTAGCTCCTGATCAGCCGAGCTGTGGTGCCTACGTTGGACTGCTTCCGGCTAGCCCCAACAAGTTGTCAACCACGAGGCCTGGTCCGGGACCGGGTCACGGATGCGGTAACCCCCGGAAATGATTACGGGTACCCTATCTCACTCCCTCCCACCACCATTCATACCAACCCTGGGAAAAACAAAGCATTATTAGCAGCTATGTACAGTACAGTTCCCATCCTCTCATACATGTATTATCATTATTACATTAGCTAAGTGTTATACTTTCTCACTAGCAATGCCAGACACGCTATTCTCGCTGCCAGGTCTTTTATTGTCTTTGTGTGTTTTATCCAGTCTCCTGGGTATGGTTTAGTGTTCTGGGTATAGTTTACAGTCTCCTGGGTAGTTTACAGTGTCCTGGGTATAGTTTACGGGGTTCTGGGTATAGTTTACAGTGTCCTGGATATAGTTTACGAGGTCCTGAGTATGGTTTACGGGGTACTGGGTATAGTTTACAGTGTTCTAGGTATAGTTTAGGGGTACTGGGTATAGTTTACAGTGTCCTGGGTATAGTTTACGGGGTCCTGGGTATAGTTTACGGGGTACTGGGTATAGTTTACAGTGTCCTGGGTATAGTTTACAGGGTCCTGGGTATGGTTTACAGTGTCCTGGGTATAGTTTACGAGGTCCTGAGCATAGTTTACAGTGTCCTGGGTATAGTTTACGGGGCCCTGGGTATAGTTTACAGTGTTCTGGGTATAGTTTACGGGGTCCTGGGTATAGTTTACGGGGTCCTGGGTATGGTTTACGTGGTCCTGGGTATGATTTACGGGGTCTTGGGTATGGTTTACGGGGTCCTGGGTATGGTTTACGGGGTCTTGGGTATGGTTTACAGGGTCCTGGGTATGGTTTACGGGTGCTGGGTATAATTTACGGGGTCCTGAGTATGGTTTCGGGGTCCTAGGTATGGTTTATGGGGTCCTGGGTATGGTTTATGGGGTCCTGGGTATGGTTTATGGGGGTCCTGGGTATGGTTTACGGGGTCCTGGGTACAGTTTATAGGGTCCTGGGTATAGTTTATGGGGTGCTTGGTATAGTTTACGGGGACCTGGGTATGGTTTACGGAGTCAGTGAGTCAGTTTTTTGATCTCGCTATAAAAGTTTATATTGCTTTTGCCTATTATTACATTTATTTCCGTTACTGTGCTATATAATTACCTAAATATTGGTAATAATTACAATCTAAGCTAACCTAAAAGATTGTTACATAAACAATAACAATAATGGTGACAATCCAGTGGCTAACACAATTCACAACTAACCCACACAATGAAAATGAAAAGTGAACAGAGTTCAAGTCCTCCCTAGAACGTTATCAGATCACGATCTGATAACTTTTCATGACAGACTGAAACGTAGTGCAGCTTTCATTTCCAATTTATTGCTCAGCTGTTAAACTAGCAATTAAAGCAGGTCCGGATGAGTGGGTTATTTTTCCCTGGATTACGGGATCTTCGACCGAAGGTAAGAGTTCCAGATTGGGTGAAGCCATTCACTGCCTGTAACACGTATGAGAAAAATAATATGGGGAGTCAAGTAACATACTTAACCAAAGACAAACCATTTTTTTGGAGTCAGTGCCAAATTCAATCAATGGTGGAATCGTTTTTTATTTATTTATTTATTTTTCATAAAGCAGATGAACCAACCATGGACCATTATTTTGATCACGTGGGAAATTCAACAAACGATAAACCAGTTTTTTTTTATTCATGGGCATATTCAACTAACAGTGGATTTTTTTGAATACAGGTATCAAACTCAACCAACCATGAACCGGTTTCCTTTCTTTAAGTCATGTGGTACATTAAACCAACGGCAGATCAGATTAGATTGTTCATCGAATAGTGAAGCAGCAGGAAGAGTTTTTTTCTAGTAGTTTATTCGTCATAAATAAAGTTCTGACGCAGGTCTCTGTCATAAGATGACCAGGGAATGTGTCCTGACACAGGCCTCCGTCCTTAGACGACCAGGGAATGTCCTGACACAGGCCTCCGTCCTTAGACGACCTGGGAATGTCCTGACACAGGCCTCCGTCATAGAAGCTAAGACGTTGTGTAATTTTAAAAATAGGTTAGATAAATACATGAATGGATGTGTGGGTGGGTGTGAGTTGGACCTGACTAGCTTGTGCTACTAGGTCAGATGCCGTGCTCCTCCTCCCTTAAGTGAATGTGACTGACCTGACTAGGTTAAGGCATTGGCTTAAGCCGGTGGGAGAATTGGACCTGCCTCGCATGGGCCAGTAGGCCTGCAGCAGTGTTCCTTGTTTCTTATGTTCTTATGACTAGGGCGTGTGTCCTGACATAGGCCTCTGTCATAAGATGACCCAGGAGCACGTCCTGGTACAGATCTGTCTTAAGATGATTAGGGAGCGCAGCAAGACGGTATCTAAGACACGCGTGAAGAGGTGGGTAAGGTGATAACCTCATGGTTAGCCATGGCGATAGTTACCTCTGCCTTACTCGCAGCTTCCGCGCAAACTATTCCCAGGTGGCAGCTCCAATAAGTGACCTCACAAGTTCAAAAGTGACATTTCCGTGGACACAACAATGTGAATGGGCTTTTAATGAGAATAAAATGGTTGTGAAAACATGTAATTATATTAAGTTTTATAACTTGCACGAACTATATATCGCTGCAGACAACAAGAGCATTTCACTCCTCCATGGAAGATGTGTTCATTTTATATCACATACCTGTAAGCCAAGATTATCACTAATAATCCCTTCCTTAATTCACCTGGAAAAGCAGCTCATCAAGAAGAATTTTTCTTGCTTATCTATCAGTAATAATTTACAAGAAGTTATATACACAGATGAATGTAACAGCAGGAGTCTACTGGCAGGGCTGTATCTGCTCTCGTTGTCACCGCCCTAGTTAAGAACGATAGGAACTTTGTTAAGTTAGTCGTAAGAATTAACAAATGAGCATTTACACTGTAAACTAATAACATGCTCAGTGGAGAAGTCAGATATAGATACTAAAATACGGGAGAAGGAAATAATGTACAATTGTTATGGCTTCCATCACACATTAGATTACTCCTTCAGGATAAAGTTGCTAACGTTAGTCAAAAGAGTACTCTGAATAGAGATGTAGACTACAACTCTGGTGTGTGTCTAGCACTAGGAATAATATTAGGAGAGAAGAAAATAATGAAAACGAATGTCACAGGAAAGGGGTTACAAGCCTGAGTAGATCTGTAACTCACAATAACATGAACGTAGATAAGTACGTTTATGGAGCAACTTGCAATGTGAACAGACTGACTGATGCTGCAGTCGCCAGGCTTTAGCCTGATTGCATGTACTTCTAGCAGTTTGGCAGACACACAAATAACGATCAAACCAAACTCAAAGTATGTGGCCAACCCTATGGTCACTATATTGAACACTCATTGAGGAATACAGAGATAGACAGTATAATAACCTATTAAGGAATACAGAGATAGACAATATAATAACCTATGTGATTTGTAAAGATATCTTATTAATGAAAATAAGATTCTAGATATATGAAGCAAGTTTCCTAAATTTGCTTGCCACAGATAAGTGAACGGTTGATATAAATCCAGATGGGCTCCTGTAAACCCCTTTGGGGTTTGCAGTTGCCCACCCGTCCACAGGATGGATATGGGGTAAATAAGAAACGAGCGGCTTTGGCGGAAAAATCAATTTCTTCTTCTTCCCCAGTCTGCTGGACTTAGTGATTTGAGGGGTGGTAGGGTCGCTTCTGAAACTCAAGAGAGGTTCATCTTATAATATGAAGCGATCCTCAGGCGTGAAGCCGAAGAGGTATCTTCAACTGACTGCTTACAAAGGTGTTCCCAAACACTTATGAGTGTCTATAAGGACTGATGTCTTCGTCTTTAACGAGAAATATCCTCGCAGCGTGGACAATCCTTTTCTTCATATGTTCGTCACTTTCTAGGCTCAGAAGACGGAATTTTTATTAATTATTTCTAAGCCTTATATCCCTTTCCTCACCTACCCGCTCTTTGGGACAGGAAGACCACTCCTTCCCTCACCTACCTGCTCTTTGGGACAGGAAGACCACTCCTTCCCTCACCTACCTGCTCTTTGGGGACAGGAAGACCACTCCTTCCCTCACCTACCCGCTCTTTGAGACAGGAAGACCACTCCTTCCCTCACCTACCTGCTCTTTGGGGACAGGAAGACTACTCCTTCCCTCACCTACCTGCTCTTTGAGACAGGAAGACCACTCCTTCCCTCACCTACCTGCTCTTTAGGACAGGAAGACCACTCCTTCCCTCACCTACCTGCTCTTTGAGACAGGAAGACCACTCCTTCCCTCACCTACCTGCTCTTTAGGACAGGAAGACCACTCCTTCCCTCACCTACCTGCTCTTTAGGACAGGAAGACCACTCCTTCCCTCACCTACCTGCTCTTTGAGACAGGAAGACCACTCCTTCCCTCACCTACCTGCTCTTTGAGACAGGAAGACCACTCCTTCCCTCACCTACCTGCTCTTTGAGACAGGAAGACCACTCCTTCCCTCACCTACCTGCTGTTAGGAAGAGGGTCACCACTACAATTTTCCCTCACCTACCTGCTGTCAGGGATCCCACTCCGCCTCCGCTAGCCTACCTGCTGTTAGGAAGAGTCACCACTCCTCTCTTCCCTTACCTACCTGCTGTCAGGAAGGTCACCACTCCCCTCACCTACCTGCTGTCGGGGGAGCGTCGCCCCCTTCACTTCACCGCTCAATCCTTTTATCCCAGTAATCCCTAGAGAGGCGTGTCTCCCCTCTCTCATTAATTGGGAGCTCACCATTGTTGCTTGCACCACGACACGTGTACCACCGCTAGGACGCGTGCAGCATCACATGAACTCCTGCACCACAGCCAGTAAGCCTGCAGCATCACAAGAACGCCTGCACCACCGCTGGGACGCGTGCAGTATCACAAGAACGCTTGCACCACTGCTGGGACGCGTGCAGTATCACTAGGATGCACCACCGCTGGGACGCATGCAGCATCATTAGGATGCACCACCGCTGGGACGCGTGCAGCATCACTAGGATGCACCACCGCTGGGACGCATGCAGCATCACTAGGATGCACCACCGCTGGGACGCGTGCAGCATCACTAGGATGCACCACCGCTGGGACGCATGCAACATCACTAGGATACACCACCGCTGGGACGCGTGCAGCATCACTAGGATGCACCAACGCTGAGACGCGTGTAGCATCACTAGGATGCACCACCGCTGGGACGCGTGCAGTATCACTAGGATGCACCACCGCTGGGACGCGTGCAGCATCACTAGGATGCATCACCGCTGGGACGCATGCAGCATCACTAGGATACACCACCGCTGGGACGCGTGCAGCATCACTAGGGTGCACCACCGCTGAGACGCGTGTAGCATCACTAGGATGCACCACCGCTGGGACGCGTGCAGTATCACTAGGATGCACCACCGCTGGGACGCTTGCATCATCACTAGGATGTATCACCGCTGGGACGCGTGCAGCATCACTAGGATGCACCACCGCTGGGACGCATGCAGCATCACTAGGATGCACCACCGCAGGGACGCATGCAGCATCACTAGGATACACCACCGCTGGGACGCGTGCAGTATCACTAGGATGCACCACCGCTGGGACGCGTGCAGCATCACTAGGATGCACCACCGCTGGGACGCGTGCAGCATCACTAGGCTGCACCACCGCTGGGACGCATGCAGCATCACTAGGATGCACAACCGCTGGGACGCGTGCAGCATCACCAGGATGCACCACCGCTGGGACGCATGCAGCATCACTAGGATGCACCACCGCTGGGACGCATGCAGCATCACTAGGATGCACCACCGCTGGGACGCGTGCAGCATCACTAGGATGCACCACCGCTGGGACGCATGCAGCATCACTAGGATGCACCACCGCTGGGACGCATGCAGCATCACTAGGATGCACCACCGCTGGGACGCATGCAGAATCACTAGGATGCACCACCGCTGGGACGCATGCAGCATCACTAGGATGCACCACCGCTGGGACGCATGCAGCATCACTAGGATGCACCACCGCTGGGACGCGTGCAGCATCACTAGGATGCACCACCGCTGGGACGCATGCAGCATCACTAGGATGCACCACCGCTGGGACGCATGCAGCATCACTAGGATGCACCACCGCTGGGACGCGTGCAGCATCACTAGGATGCACCACCGCTGGGACGCGTGCAGCATCACTAGGATGCACCACCGCTGGGACGCATGCAGCATCACTAGGATGCACCTTTAGCTTTTATCATCCCAATGAGCTGCTGAATTGTTGGTCTCGTCTCTAGGTCATATCTCAAAGTGAGTTTGCATCTTTGTCTACTGTGATGTTTCTATCTATCAGGGTTATCTCCCGGTATTTATAAGTTGGCTTACCTGTCTCTACTACTCCTTACAGGTATAACATCTCCTTCCCTTTATTAACACAAGCTCTTCCTACCTAAAGTCTTCCCAAGCCATGTTTACCTTAGTCTTTACCTACATAACCCACCTCACTCCTCCCTACCTCTTTCTACCTCATCTCCCCGTACCTCTTTCTACCTCATCTCCCCGTACCTCTTTCTACCTCATCCCTCCAAGCTCAACCCAGACAAACTCACCTTTTCCCCCGTCCCAGCTCACCCTTCATCCAACCCAGCTCACCGCTCCCTTATCTCAATTCACCCCTCCCCATCCTAGTTCACCCCCTCCCCATCCCATCTCACCCCTTCTCAATCCCAGCTCACTCCCCATCCCAGCTCACCCCTTCTCAATCCCAGCTCACCCCTCCCTCATCCCAGCTCACCCCTCTCCATCCCAGCTCACCCCTCTCCATCCCAGCTTACCCACCCCCATCCCAGCTCAACCCTCCCCATCTCAGCTCACCCCTCCCCATCCCAGCTCACCCCTGGCATCTCATTAAGGTCTTGCCACATCAGCTTCACACATAAGCTCTGGCGTTTAATTAAGTTCTCTTTGCCCAGCCACTCGTTCTCAGCCTTTCCTAGCCTAATTAACAACTAAGTGTAGTGATGGACCATGAGAGCACCGCTAGGTCCTAGCAGCAGCAGAGCTCCTAGCAGCAGAGTTCCAAACACACCACTATATCCTAACAGCAACAGGGCTCCTAACAACTACAAAGACACATCTACGTCCTAGGAGCAGCAGCAAGGCTTCTAACACCCACAAACACACTATGTCCTAGCTGCAGCAGCATCCGAGTTACTAACAACAAACACACCACTACATCCTAGCTGCACCAGCATCAGGGCTCCTAACAACAACAAACACACCACTATTTCCTATCTTCAGCAGCAGCAGGGCTCATAACAACCACTAGCACACCACTAGGTTCCAGCTGCAGGAGCATCAGGGATCCTAACAACCACAATCACACCACTATGTCCTGTCTTCAGCAGCAGCAGGGTTCATAACACCAACAAACACACTACTATGCCCTAGGAGGAGCGGGGCTCCTAGTACCTACAAACACACCACTATATCCTAGTGGCAACAGAGCTAACAACCAACACACCGCTCCTACTCACTGCCTCTCTATTAAATATTAAAGGCTGAACCACACAATAAAGCACTTGTACCAACATTACACTCATGTGGAATTCCTAGAGTTGTGTTAATGTTTTTTGTGGTCTATAAATATATGTGTAAACAAAACATTTACTTGGAATACCTAGAGATGTGTTAATGACTTCTTTTTAAGATTACTAACATATGAAGAAAGTAAACATTTCCCCTGGACTTAATAGAGTCGTGATGGTGATTGGTGTAAATAGTCCACAAATAGGTATAAAAGCATGTAATACACAACAAGACTTTAGTTAAGACGAAGCTTCGCTCAAGACTGAGCGAAACAGATACGAACGCATCCACTTAGGACACTTTTGTTGAAAACGTTTTGTCCCTTGTACTTTGATCACTTCAAATACATGTCTTTGAAGTGATCAAGGTCCAAGGAGTAAAACGTGTTCAATAAAGGTGTCTTTGGTGAATGAATGCATTCGTGTCTACTTCCCTCAAGTTGTCGGTAGCCAAGTGCCTTTTAAGTACATTTTATCAATTTAAAATCAAAATTAAAGTCTTGCCGTGTATTAAGTGTCTTCATTCCATGAGTTTTTAAACTACAAACGTATTACCAGAATTAACGTTCACCTAGCAATCTTAGAGTTGTGCTAACGAGATTTTGTTTACAAGTGCACATTAATTGTTGATGCACCCTAGTGTGAGGCGGGTCGGAGTTGTGGTGGTAATTCCTAAATTTGTTTCTGATGTAATGGCAGGACGGTACTCCATGGAAAGGATGCAACAAAGTACTGCTTTGGCAGGAAAGAGGTATATATGTGGGAAAAACTGGCTAAGTAGTTTTAAAAATAGGGTTAGATATAAATATATGAGTGGGAATGGTTTAGTGTGAGTGGGTCCTGCCTATAAGTGAGCCAGCTGCTGGAGCAAGAGTCCTTCCTGGAAGCGCCTTACTCTCCCTTGAGTGAGAGCGTGACGCTAATGACCATCAAGCCAGGAATGGAACACAAAGCACGCCAATAAAGCCTGCATACTTGAAACATTCCTCCGTAAAGACTATTTCCCCACAATATTTGTTGTCCTACCAAGATATGTTCCCATAATAACAGACACACAATCAACCTAATGCTTTAGACATAGCAGTTATCTTAACGATGGGTACTGTATATTCACAGTTATTATTATTATTATTATTATTATTATTATTATTATTATTATTAAAATTAGTAGAAGTATCATCATTAGCAAAATTATTATTATTATTATTACTACTATTATTAATCTCTCAAGAAATATACGTAGAGAAGTGTGTACTACTGTCACAGGACATGCACACATAAAGGTATATGACTCTTAGACACCGATGGTATACACAGAGACGTGTCCACTTCCCGGCGAGTTAGGCCTAAATGACAAGGGTGTTTTCTGCAGAGTGCATTTTTTCCGCACAAATTTGCGAAAATCAGACTAAAATGAACAAATATATATATATATATATATATATATATATATATATATATATATATATATATATATATATATATATATATATATATATATATATATATATATATATATATATATATATATATGCAATAAGATCACAGTAAACAGGTGATTTCAGAATATGCAAAACAACCACTCTGAAAGAATCGAGAAATTCCAAGCGCTTTCGTGACTACTCACATTATCAAGTTCCTTGATAATGTGAGTAGTCACGAAAGCGCTTGGAATTTCTCTATTCTTTCAGAGTGGTTGTTTTGCATATATATATATATATATATATATATATATATATATATATATATATATATATATATATATGTCGTGCCGAATATGTAAAACTGGTCAATTAGCAAGAACTCATTTAAAATTAAGTCCTTTTTGAAATTTTCTCTTATACATTTAAAGATATATTTTTTTCATTAATGTTTATGTAAAAATTTATAATTTTGCACCAAAAGGAACTTAGAAAACTTACCTAACCTTATTATAAAAAGCGCATTTTATTTTAGGCTAACCCAACTAAATATATTTTAAATTTGTTTACAATAATTTAATACTAAACAAACACAATGAAATATATTTTTTTCGTTAGGTTCAGAATGATTTTGGCGAAATTATTACATACACAAATTTTCACTTGTCCTATATGGCAAGATGAGCGTTGCTATTTAAGCCAAGATCGCAAGTTCTGCCTATTCGGCACGACATATATATATATATATATATATATATATATATATATATATAGATAGATAGATAGATAGATAGATAGATAGATAGATAGATAGATAGATAGATAAATACAGATATAGATAGATAGACAGTTAGGTTTACAATAATTTAATAATAAACAAACACAATGAAATATTTTTTTTCGTTAGGTTCAGAATGATTTTTGCGAAATTATTGCATACACAAATTTTTGGTTGCCTTATTCGGCAAGAAAAGCGTTGCTATTTAAGCCAAAATCGCAAGTTTTACTTATTCGGCACGACATATGTGTGTGTGTGTGTCACTACCAGAAAACAGTGACGAAGCCAGTTTATATAGATAGGAGAGCGGGAAAGGGAAGGGAACAAGAGAGGGAGAAGAGGAAGTATTGGTAGTGGTAGGTAGTTAGTGGAGGTAGCAGTAAAAGAAATAGTGGTGGTGGGAAGTAGGGAGAGTAGTTTTTCTCTCTTTTGCCACTAAACTATTTTCCCTACTTTCCACACCACCATTATTTCTTCTACTACTACTACCTCCATTATGTACCTACCACTACCACTACTTCCTCTTCTCCCTCTCTTGTTCCCAACCCTTTCCCGCTCCCCTATATAAACTGGCTTCCTCACTCTTTTCTTTCGTGCCGGGTCACCAACTGGAAAAGACCCGGGCCGGGACAACACCGGCGAACCTAGAGCAGCACTCTTTTCTGTTAGTGTGACTTTGTAAATGGTCCAAGTCGGGCCGAAACGTCATCGTAGGCTCCTCCTCTCTCCTATCTGCGGGTTATTTGTGTGAGTGTTAGTTACCATTTTGTCCTAGGCACATGTCGATAAGACACTAGGCCTGTTGTATATGCGTGCGCGCGCGCGTGTATGTGTGTGTGTGTGTGTGTGTGTGTGTGTGTGTGTGTGTGTGTGTGTGTGTGTGTGTGTGTGTGTGTGTGTGTGTGTGTGTGTGTGTGTGTGTGTTTGTGTGTGTGTGTGTGTGTGTGTGTGTGTGTGTGTGTGTGTGTGTGTGTGTGTGTGTGTGTGTGTGTGTGTGTGTGTGTGTGTGTGTGTGTGTGTGTGTGTAGGTTGGTAGACAGCAACTACCCAGGGAGGCACTACTGTCCTACAAAATGAGTGTGAGACAGAAACCTTTATTTCTATTACATGATGGTAGGATTGCTGGTGTCTTTTTTTTTTTTTTGTCTCATAAACATGCAAGATTTCAGGTACGTCTTGCTACTCCTACTTACACTTAGGGCACACTATATATACATGTACACGCTTATGTATACACACTCATCTGAATTTTCTTTGATTTTATCTTAATAGTTCTTGTTCTTATTACTTTTTCTTTCATATCCGTGGAGACGTGGAATAAGAATCTTTCCTCTGTAAGCCATACGTGTTGTAAAAGTCAACTAAAATGCCTGGAGCAATGGGTTAGTAACCCCTTTTTCCTATACAGTTTACTAAAAACATGAAGAAACCCGTCAATGTGGGATGCCTGAATGTGCGTGAGTGTAATGTGTATGATAAAAAGAGATGATTGTGGATGTTATGAATGAAAAGAAGCAGAATGTCCTGGCTCTAACTGAAACAGAACTGAAGGGGAGAGTTTCACTTGGGAGAAATAAATGGGATTAAGTCAGGGGTTTCTAATAGAGTTAGAGCTAAGGAAGAAGTAACAATAATGTTGAAGGATAAGTTATAGCAGGAAAAGAGGGATTATAAGTGTATAAATTCAAGGATTATATGGAGTAAAATACAGAATGGATGTGAAAAGTGGGTTATAGTAAGTGTTTATGTACCTGGAGAAGAAAGAAGTGTAGAGGAGAGAGAGAGATTTTGGGAAATGTTGAGTGAGTGCATTGGAAGTTTTAAACCAAATGAGAGACTACTTGTGGTTGAGGACCTAAATGCTAAAGTGAGTAAAAATGTTGCGGAGGGAGTAGTAGGTAAATTTTGGGTGCCAGGAGTAAATGAAAATGGAGGGTGGGGGGGGGGGGGTGCCTCTAATTGAACTATGTGTAGAAAGAGGTTTGGTAATAAGTAGTAAATATTTTTATGAAAACGAGGATAAATAAGTATACAAGATATGATATAGTATGTAATGAAAGTAGTTTGTTAGATTATGTATTGGTGGATAAAAGGTTGATGGGTAGGCTTCAGGATGCATGTTTATAGAGGGACAATAGATATATCGGATCATTATTTAGTTGTAGCTACAGTTAGAGTAAGAGGTAAATGAGACAAACGTAAAATGGCAACAGCAAGTAAGAGAGATGTGAAAGTTTATAAAGTAAGGGAAGTTAGAGTGAGATATAAGCAACTATTGGCAGAAAAATGGGCTAGTGCGAGTATAGGTAGTGTGGGGGTTGAAGAATGGTGGGATAGTTTTAAAAATGCTGTGTTAGAATGTGGGGCAAAAGTTTCTGGCTATAGGAGGGTGGGTGCAGGAGGAAAGAGGAGTGATTGGTGGAATGATGAAGTAAAGGGTGTGATAAAAGAGAAAAAGGTCACTTATGAGAGGCTTTTTACAAAGAAGTGATAAAAAAGGTGGAGTATATGGAGAGTAAAAGAAAGGTGAAGAGAGAGGTGAGAGAGTGCAAAAGGAGAGCAAATGATAGAGCGGGCGAGGCAATGTTAGCAAATTTTGCTGAGAATAAGAAAAAAATTTGAAGTGAGATAAACAGGTTAAGATTTGTCAGTTAAAAACAGAGTAGGGGAGTTGGAGGTATTGGGAAGATGGCGGGAATATTTTGAGGAACTTTAAACGTTGATGAAGAGAGGGAGGCAGTAATTTCATACACTGGCCAGGGAGGTATAACATCTTTTAGGAGTGAAGAAGAACCGAATGTAAGTGTGTGGAAGGTGCGTGAGGCATTACGTAGAATGAAAGGGGGTAAAGCAGCTGGAACTGACGTAATCATGACAGAAATGTTAAAATCAGGGGGGGATATAGTACGGCCTGCTGGAATTGAATCCTGGAGATGGAAAGTATTGTGCCAGCACTCTGAAGGAGCGGTGTTTTATAACTGTAGTGTGAGCGCGCCTCTGACAAAACAGTGATAGAGTGAATGATGTTGAAAGCTTTTCTTTTCGGACCACCCTAACTTGGTGGGAAATTACCGATGTGTTAATAATAAAAAAAATGTATGAAAGAGGGGAAGGTACCTAGGGATTGGCAGAGAGCATGTATAGTTCCTTTATATAAAGGGAAGGGGGGCAAAAAGATTGTAAAAATTGTAGGGGAATAAGTTTACTGAGTATACCAGGTAAAGTGTATGGTAGGGTTATTATTGAAAGAATTAGAGGTAGGACAGAGAACAGGATTGCAGATGAACAAGGAGGCTTTAGAATGGGTAAGGGAGGTGTAGATCAAGTGTTGACATTCAAGCATATATGTGAACTGTATTTGGATAAAGGTAGGGAAGTTTTCTTTGCATTTATGGATTTAGAAAAGGCATATGATACGGTGGATAGGGGAGCAATGTGGCAGATATTGCAAGTGTACAAAATAGATAGTAAGTTACTAAATGCTGCAAAGATTTTTTATGTAGATAGTGAGGCTCAGCTTAGGGTGTGTAAGAGAGAGAGAGAGAGAGAGAGAGAGAGAGAGATTACCTCCCAGTAAAAGCAGGCCTTAGACTGGGATGTGTAATGTCACCATAGTTGTTTAACATATTTATAGATGGGGTTGTAAAAGAAGTAAATGCTAGGGTGTTGGGGACAGGGGTAGGATTAAATTATGGGAAATCAAATACAAAACGGGAGCTGACACAGATACTTTTTGCTGATGATACTGTGCTTTTGGGAGATTCTAAAGAAAAGTTGCAAAGGTTAGTGGATGAGTTCGGGAGGGTGTGTAAAGAAAGTTGAAAGTGAACATAGATAAGAGTTAGGTGATGAGGGTATAAAACGATTTAGATAAAGAAAAATTGGATATCACACTGGAAGGAAGGAGCATGGAAGAAGTTAATGTGTTCAGATATTTGAGAACTGACTTGTCAGCAGATGGGTTTATGAAGGACGAGGTTAGCTATAGAACTGATGAAGGAAAAAAAGGTGAGTGGTGCTTTAAGGTATCTGTGGAGACAAAAAAACGTTATCCATTGAGGCAAAGAAGTTAATGTACGAGAGTATAGTGGTACCAACTCTTTTATATGGTGCGAACCATGGGTTGTAAATGCTGCAGCAAGGAGGAGGCTGGAGGCAGTGGAGATGTCATGTCTAAGGGCAATGTGTGGTATAAATATTATGCAGAGAATTAGGAGTGTGGAAATTAGGAGGAGGTGTGGAGTTACTAAAAGTATTAGTCAGAGGGCTGAGGAGGGGTTGTTGAGGTGGTTTGGTCATTTAGAGAGGATGGAACAAAGTAGAATGACTTGGAGAAAGTATAAATCCGTAGTGGAAGGAAGGCGGGGTAGAGGTCGTCCTAGGAAAGGTTGGTGGGAGGGGTAAAGAAAGTTTTGTGAGCGTGGGGCTTGGACTTTCAGCAAGCGTGCGTAAAAGTGTTAGATAGGAGTTCATGGAGACGAATGGTTTTTGGGACGTGACGAGCTGTAGAGTGTGAGCAGGATAATATTTTGTGAAGAGATTCAGGGAAACCGTTTAGCCGGACTTGAGTCCTGGAGGTGGGAGGTACAATGCCTACATTTTAAAGAAGGGGTTTGGGATATTGGCTTAGAGTGAAATCTAAACTGTCGTATCTGAGCGCCTCTGCAAAGACAGTGATTATGTATGAATGATGGCGAAAGTGTTGAATGAGGATGAAAGTTTTTTTCTTTCATTTTGTGGTTTTCTTTCTTTTTGGGTCCCCCTGCCTCAGTGGGAAACGACCGACGTGTTAAAAAAATTACGAAGTGAATATTAATATATGCTCTAGAAATTAAAGAATTCTTGATCTTAGTATATAAGTGAAAAGTGAATTTCTAC
>NC_091296.1:19737771-19757771 GCF_038502225.1 Cherax quadricarinatus
TCTCTCGTGTCTTACTTCTGTTATTTTATCATAAAACTCCAGAAGGTTTGTGACACAGGATTTGCCTTCCATGAATCCGTGCTGGTTGGCATTTATACTCTTGTTCCGTTCCAGGTGCTCCACCACTCTCCTTCTGATAATCTTCTCCATAACTTTGCATACTATACACGTCAATGACACAGGTCTATAGTTTAGTGCCTCTTTTCTGTCTCCTTTTTTAAAAATGGGAACTACATTTGCCGTCTTCCATACCTCAGGTAGTTGCCCAGTTTCCAGGGACGTGTTGAAGATTGTGGTAAGTGGCACGCACAACATATCTGCTCCCTCTCTAAGGACCCACGGGGAGATGTCCGGTCCCATTGCCTTTGAGGTATCGATGTCCCTTAGCAGTTTCTTCACCTCCTCCTCATCTGTATGTATGTCGTCCAACACTTGTTGGTGTATTCCTTGCTGGTGTCCCCATCTGGTCTGTCCCCCCAGAGTCCTTCCTGTCTCTACTGTAAATACTTCCTTAAATCTAGTGTTGAGCTCCTCACATACCTCTTGATCGTTTCTTGTGAGTTCTCCACCTTCTTTCCTCAGCCTTATCACCTGGTCCTTGACTGTTGTCTTCCTCCTAATGTGGCTATACAGCAGTTTCGGGTCAGATTTGACTTTCGATGCTATGTCGTTTTCATACTGTCGCTGGGCCTCCCTCCTTATCTGTGCATACTCGTTTCTGGCTCTTCTACTAATCTCCTTGTTTTCCTGGGTCCTATGCCTCCTGTACCTTTTCCATACTCTGTTGCACTTAGTTTTTGCCTCCCTACACCTTCGGGTAAACCAAGGACTCGTTTTGGTCTTCCTATTATTTCTGTTTCCCTTGGGAACAAACCTTTCCTCTGCCTCCTTGCACTTTGTTGCCACATATTCCATCATCTCGTTTACTGATTTTCCTACCATTTCTCTGTCCCACTGAACCTCCTGCAGGAAGTGTGTGTGTGTGTGTGTGAGAGAGAGAGAGAGAGAGAGAGAGAGCAGCAGCAGCAGCAGCAGCAGCAGCAGCAGCAGCAGCAGCAGCAGCAGCAGCAGCAGCAGCAGCAGCAGCAGCAGTAGTTACTAGTTGTCAAAGATACTTGGCCTGTTTTGTGTGCGTATATGTGTAGTAGTGTTTACTAGTTGTCAAAGGCACTTGTCGACAGACACTTGTCCAGTTTTTTTGGTGTGTGTGTGTGTGTTTCAACATTTATTCAGTTATGCATCAATACGTACTGCCTACCTTGCCTTTGCACCTTATAACTAAACACCGTACAACAAATACCAAATAAATTATTTGTCTGGTATTCGGATCTCACAAAAGCTGCGTTAAATACACAACGCCCAGCCTAGACACAGTCATCCCTTAAATCGTTGGAAACCGTAGTTTCGTAACTTTCGTTTTCACAGAGTGGAGACAAATTTGAGGTTGTGGTAAAATACATGATTAAAGTATCTACAAAGGAATGCTGTAACGAGGTAATTGTTTGAGTGACTGTGTTTCCTGGTCAAGCAGGCTAAGCAGGATACACTGGTCGAGCAGGCTAAGCAGGATACACTGGTCGAGTAGGCTAAGCAGGATACATTGGTTGAGTAGGCTAAGCAGGATACACTGGTCGAGTAGGCTAAGCAGGATACACTGCTCAAGCAGGCTAAGCAGGATACACTGGTCGAGTAGCCTAAGCAGGATACACTGGTCGAGTAGGCTAAGCAGGATACACTGGTCGAGTAGGCGAAGCAGGATACATTGGTCGAGTAGGCCAAGTAGAATACACTGATCGAGCAAACCTAGCAGGATACACTGGTCGAGCAGGTTAAGCAGGATACATTAGTCAAGAGCAGGCTAAGCAGGATGCACCGGTCGAGCAGGCTAAGCGGGATGCACTGGTCGATCAGGTTAAGCAGGGTGCACTTTGCCTAAGGTAAATATCCCTAGGGGATCTTGATGGATTACCCAGACGGTGCTGAATAGGTGTCGTAATCTTGGTAATGCTTCTGTGAGCAGGTAAATCCGTCACCATCACCAACACTACCACCACAGTTCCCATCATTATCATCCCCACCATCACCATCACAATCCAAATTACTACCGCAACCATCATTCCACATTTATCATGATCACTTTCACCATTATCATGTTTACCACCATCACAGTCAACTAAGCTACCACTGTAACCATCATCTGGATATGAGGTATAAAATACCTACAATTTTCAAAACAAAGACCCAAAGGCTAACTCCTCGACTTGACTTTTACAGCTGTTCTCACGCTTTGTCAGCAACACCACTCCAACAATCCTCGCTACGCCTATATATTCCCACGTTTCTCATGTTCGCTCCATAGACTTGAAACAGCTTGGTCATCGACCGAAACGCTTTCCCAATAAATTGTTCATTCAGCTTGTAACTTCGTTTTGAACTGTCACTACAACCATAACCACTACTCCCACCATCACTACCTGGTGTCCCCACCGGTCACTGGTGATGCCCCCTTTTATCTTGTTCTTGGCTGTTGCTACCAGCTAGTATCCGTGTGACTTAGCCGCCTCAGGTCTTGCCAAGTGCAGCTTCCGGTCCACCAGTAATAAACAACAATATCAGAATAACTGTAAATGTCTTCAGGTATTTCTCTGTAGCAGACCAGCCAAAAAAGGTATTTTAGACAAGTGAAGGCACTGATGCTTGAAAGATGATTTCCTAGTTAGATCAATTACTCAGTGTGAAGAGGAAAAATGATCCTTGATTTCGCTCCTGAAGGTCATATTCAATGTCAAAGTTGCAATTTGTTTTTTTTAAAGTTATGTTGGTTGACATTTACTTCACTGTTTCAGGAAAATCAGTTTTTATGATTTTATGTATATTCGATATTAAATTTTTATTTTACCTACGAATGTTAAGAAAACTGAACATAAAAGTGCTGTGTATATGAATTTAATGTAATGAAAATAGTATTTTTACAAATGGAAGCTTAAGGAGGCCTCACAGTGGAAATGTTCTTTGGAATTAAAGTATTCATAACTAGTGGCGAACAGGCGAAATGTAACTTTAATTATTAAAAACCACTGGGTAGCTAATAGGCTGTAAACCTAACAAACCAACAAGTGAGACTCATAAACGCAGAGTGGGCTGAAACAAAGGCAAATCTCCTTACACTTACTGCACATACTCAACTGTTGTGGTTCTCATCCTAGGAGAGGACCGAAAGACCCCAACAGAAATGTTATCCATCTTTGCATTCTTGGGTTATCCTGTGTTAACAACCTTCCGGTATTAATAATCTTTAAAAAGACTACTTCTACTTCTTATTTTTTTAATATATTATGTACACGTAAGTATGGAGGTGTGTGAGCCAGGTGGCAATATGGAGGAATATTTTCGTACGAGGCCCACGCCAGTTATGAGTGAACTTACAGCCATTCGTATAGTCACTTAATTCACAATTTAAATATTAACCAAGGAGAAATTGAGTGTATATGTTGGCTGAACCTCAGGACATCAATGACCTGGACGGACGGGCCGCCTCACTGACCACAGCAGCCATCACTAACAAACCTGAGTGGACAGAAACCAGGCCCGGTTAGCGGACGGAGATTCCAGCCTTTGTCATTCCATGTACTAAATGACCCTCACGGGTTTAGCACTTCATGAAATACAAAACAGTGCAGCCACAGCATCCAGCTATTTACTTGATTTAATCAGATACATGAAATGGATAATTTGGAAATCCTCTGGCAAAATACTTAAGTTTTTTCTTCACTGTTGATCCTCTATAGTAGTCAAGGGCTCTTGATCCAAAGAATCTGAGCTACCCTCTCCTACCTTGCATTAAACTTGACCACTTTCCATTCCCCAAGCGCTGTGTGACGTCTGCATGTTTAGCGCTTACCAATGAATATAATATTCATTGTCATTATTATTATTATTATTATAATCAAGGGGGAAGCGCTAAACCCGGAGGATTATACAGCGCCTGGGGGGGGATATGTGGAAGGCATTCAGGCTTAATTCGGGGAACTGGAGCACAGATCCAATTCCCTAAATCAAGAGCCCCTCACCAACATCAAGGAACCTTCCTTGAGGGGATCTTCATTGTCAGTGTCGCATGATGAGATCTCGATCAACTCCTGGCCACAACGCAGCCATATCTCTGCTTCACATTGCATAATTGTTAATGCATACATTGTGAATATCTTAAACAACCCTTGAACAAGATAACATATCCATAACCTTGATGGTCTTGATAAAGAGTCTGAGACCAGCCTGGCCAAAATTATCGACTTGAGAGAGTTTCAACACATGACAGTGTCAAACCTCTCGACTTCAGTTATCATGAGACAACTGGAAGGTAACTCAGTCAGGCTTCTCAGCTGGCGTGTTTCATCATGCCACATTCCACTGAAAGTTAGAGATATTTCGGGAATGTGTTTTAACAGTATTACGTTTTCTATGGCTATTAAAGAATAATGTTGAGCTGCAACCTTTAAATAATTGGACGTTGAGCAAGTTACTTAGCACAAGACGTGCGAAATAACATAAATAAAGGGAAAGGAGCACCGCAGTAGGTCGGCCCCCTGTCACATACCCTAAGAAATGTCGATATAAGAAAAAGAGGCTCGGTGCAGAACGCCTACTGGCCCATAGCAGGCAAGTTCAAAAATTCCCACCTTCGTTTATTTGCTAACATAGAAATCACTCATGTTTAATCTTTCATAGTGATTGAAAATACATGATGAGAATCATGTTAACTGCATCTCTAAACACAAGGAGCACTCACTGCTGTTTGCTCCTTATAACTCCGGTATCAGCTAGTTTTCATTCTTGCTCGTGGTTTAAATGATGGCTATATATAATTTTGAACAGAAACTTGACAAGCTCAGACATAGTAATGAACTGGTTCCAAATTCATGAAACCATGTTTTGGTGTTCATTACTAAGTGAACAGATTCTTAAATGCTCAAACGAATGTTCAAAGCGCAGTAACAGCGAACGTCTCTGATCTAATGAGTGCGCTCGGGTATGCGATTTTATGACTGTTATTGTATTGTAACTGCTTCAATCCCTGCGACTCCTTGTAGTTACATTAACCAGGGTTCCTCAGACACGCTGTCCCAACACCACGTTCCTCAGACACGATGTCCCAACACCAGGTTCCTTAGACACGATGTCCCAACACCAGGTTCCTCAGACACCATGTCCCAACACCATGTTCCTCAGACACGATGTCCCAACACCAGGTTCCTCAGACACCATGTCCCAGCACCAGGTTCCTCAGACACCATGTCCCAACACCAGGTTCCTCAGACACGCTGTCCCAACACCAGGTTCCTCAGACACCATGTCCCAACACCAGGTTCCTCAGCCACCATGTCCCAACACCAGGTTCCTCAGACACCATGTCCCAACACCACGTTCCTCAGACACCATGTCCCAACACCAGGTTCCTCAGACACCATGCCCCAACACCAGGTTCCTCAGACACCATGTCCCAACACCAGGTTCCTCAGACACCATGCCCCAACACCAGGTTCCTCAGACACCATGCCCCAACACCAGGTTCCTCAGACACCATGTCCCAACACCAGGTTCCTCAACCACCATGTCCCAACACCAGGTTCCTCAACCACCATGTCCCAACACCAGGTTCCTCAGACACCATGTCCCAACACCAGGTTCCTCAGACACCATGTCCCAACACCAGGTTCCTCAACCACCATGTCCCAACACCAGGTTCCTCAGACACCATGTCCCAACACCAGGTTCCTCAGACACCATGTCCCAACACCACGTTCCTCAGACACCATGTCCCAACACCAGGTTCCTCAGACACCATGTCCCAACACCAGGTTCCTCAGACACCATGTCCCAACACCAGGTTCTTCAGACACCATGTCCCAACACCAGGTTCCTCAGACACCATGTCCCAACACCAGGTTCCTCAGACACCATGTCCCAACACCAGGTTCCTCAGACACCATGTCCCAACACCAGGTTCCTCAGACACCATGTCCCAACACCAGGTTCCTCAGACACCATGTCCCAACACCAGGTTCCTCAGACACCATGTCCCAACACCAGGTTCCTCAGACACCATGTCCCAACACCAGGTTCCTCAAGCAAGCTGCAATTTTCTTTTACCACTCTTCGTAAGCTTCTTCCACTTTATATATATTGCAATCTAGTTGTAGACTACTGAATAAAAGCTCACAAAAACAAACCTAAGAACCCAGGGAGGATTAAGATATATCAGTCCGTTGAGTGACACGTAATGTTCCTGAAAGCGCACGAATATGTTCAATTTTATTATGCAATCAAATTTAACTATTGGAGGAAGCAGTCTAAAGTATAGTGTTCATATGAATAAGAAATAAAAAATATATAAATAAATAAACTTTATATATATATATATATATATATATATATATATATATATATATATATATATATATATATATATATATATATATATATATATATATATATATATATATATATATATATATATAATAATGCAAAATAACCGCGGGGGGAGTATACTGATAGTTCTATATATTTATATATTTATAATCAAAACAACCGCGGGGGGAGTAGACTGATAGCTTTCAATAGCTTTCAAAATTGCAGAAATGAGGAGGGTGTCCAGCAAATAACGTTCCCAGAGGACCGTCTTTACTGGAGTGACTGGGAACGTTATTTGCTGGACACCCTCCTCTTTCTGCAATTTTGTAGCTTCTGATGACGTGTTGATTGCAACTCGAAAGGCCTAGAGCTATCATTCTACTCCCCCGTGATTGTTTTGCATCCTGTATCGCTTGGTTTGCGATATTTGCTTATATATATGTATATATATATATATATATATATATATATATATATATATATATATATATATATATATATATATATATATATATATATATATATATATATATATATATATAAAGGATAGCAATTGTCCATGTTAAATTCTGCGAAAATTTATATTAACCCACTTGATATAAATGATATTGAAAATGACTTTCAGTATGAAAATCAAGGATCACATTAACCGTCTTTTTCCTCGTCATATGTGTACTTGATTTTAAATGCACGGATGTCTGCTTTGAACAAACACTGCCGTCAGTATTTTCTAAAAGACGTTTGCATGCATGGCTGGTCTACTACAATATTCTGTTTGTCTTTACTTACAGATAAGTGAGAGGCAAGAGAGGCACTATGGAAGCCAATTCAGAATCTTTCACATCAACGTCGTGTTGACCAGTAAGTAACAGGAGACCATAGCATACATACTGCACTCTCACTTGAGTAAACAATATAAGAAATAATATGTCCCTGCTCTACCTGTTCGAATGACGAATTGCTGCTCTCCGTTCATTTATCGGCGTTCGATTCTTTAAAGAGGTTTTGATGTTTATATTCTTCGGTTAGGTTAGGTTCAGTTAGGTTTGATTCGTTTAGGTTAGCTTAGGTTAGGTTCGGCCTGATTCTGTTAAGGTAGGTTAGGTTAACTTACAACAGTTTACATTTACGTATAATTGACAAACAACAACGAAATTTAAAAAGGTATTGTAGAATCTCGAGCGTGCATTTTCACACGAGAGGTAAAAATAAAGTTAGAGGACAGGAAGCGTATTAGTCATGGGTCATGTGTACACATGCCGAACGTCCTGAAATCACGTACTTGGGTGTAAAGATATGTAATGAAGAGAAAGTCTTTATTGTGGACAACGTTCGCTCAGAAGTGAGCTTTATCAACCCTTGATAAAGTTCCCCATAAATAATGCTAATGTATCAATATATATCGTTAAATAGGGCATAATAAATAAATAAGGCATGGTAGGAGAGTTGAATTTTATGTAAGTTTTCATCTCAGGAAAACAGTATGACAAATATTTCATCACGCCTTTAAATAATAAAAAAACATTAATATAATTTATAGTAAATAAGCACTTTTTTTACGGGTAACTTCAGTAAACAGAACACTAAATGAAAGCCCCATTACAGAACGTTCTCACTGAAAGGCAGGAACAGACTTTCCCCCATCACCTGCTGCTAGGCTCCTCACCCACACCTGCTGCTAGGCTCCTCAACCACACCTGCTGCTAGGCTCACCCAAACCTGCTGCTAGGCTTCTCATCCATACCTACTACTAAGCTTGTCAAATATGCTGCTAGGCACCTCACCTACACCTGCTGCCAGGCTTCCCACTCACACGCAACGCTAACTTTGCATCCTAGAGTTGTAGTGGTGTGAGTTTGTCACACAGCCAAGTTAACACTGGAGAGTTCAGCACAGTCGAAACTTTCCGCCAACACCCCTATCGAGGGCACTCACAGCCTGTCTGTACATCAGTTGTGCACACTATCCCAGGAGAGCAGTGGCGTGTAAACATTGGGCTGGTGATGTCAGCGAGGCTTGGACGATCTGGGACACGTTCCATGATAGTAACTGTAATGACTGAAATGGCATATTGCCGACAAGTATGAAAGACAATTAAATTGTAGAACAAGCTTGTACTGGGATAACGTTTCGCTCTATGTAGAGCTTCATCAATCTCTGCACAAGACAAAACGTTGTCCCAATAAAATCTCTGCACACGACAAATGATGGTCCCAATAAAAGCTTACTGTGCAACATGCTTTGTTTTCATATTTATTTCATGGCTTGATCTTTACTACTTGGTTATCCCTTCCAGTCTCCTACCACAGGGACGTGAAGTTTTAAAACCTTTTTCTCTGCCATTCATTTCCTGTCCATTATTTTGTGCTTGTCAGTTCCTTTCAGTCACATCCTTCCCGTAACATACTACTGCCCACTTCCTGTCTTCACTACAAATCCTTCAAGTCCTATCCTTTAATTTCCATCATCCACTTCATATCCCTCACTTCCTATCCTATTCCTCTTGTACTTCACTTCCTATTAGATATTCCCTATCCACAGTGATTATTGAAAGTCCTCTTTTCCCATGAGATAATTTGAGAATGCCTCTTCTGATAGGCTCTGAACTTTCAATACCAGTGTATTTCAATCAGAGGAAGGTTCGGTTTGGTTTTGGACTTTATGGGTAGCAATTTACCAGTTTTATAGACCAAACTGTGATAACGGTTTCCGTATGATAACTTGACAATGCCTCTTCTGGCTGGCTTCAAATTTTCAATTTTAATGTATCATACGTAAAGGAAAATTCGAGTTGTTAATGGACTATTTAGGTACCAATTTGCCAAACATATATTAAAATTGTGGTATTTTTCAATGCAATATCTTGTGGATGCCTCTTCTAGACAGCTTCAGATTTATAACATTGATGCATTTAACCCAAAGAAAGGTTCAGTGTAGCTCTAGGTTGATCAGCCTCAAACCTTCATCGCTGGTGTACATTGCTAAAAGGAAAATCTGCATCATGCTGCGTATGTGGGATAATCGTTTCTGTGTGATACCTTGAGAGTCCCATTATATCGGATTCAATCTTTCAACGCTTATTTAGTATCTTATCAAAGGAAAGATTCGGATTCTTAATGGACTTAGTAAGTGCCAATCTGCCAGTTTCATAAAATAGGGGCTATCATACTTTTCACGAGCACTCGGCAATTATGGTATCAAGCTGAAAAAGTAACTGAACCTCATTCTCTCTTAATTCTACACCATATCATCTTCAAGCAATTATCTTTACCCGTTCAGGATATATTCAATTATATTTTACACCCCACAGCAATTTAAAAAAAAACTTATTCAAGTTTTTATTTACAATTTTTAAATGTCGTTAGTTTCATAAGGTTCAGTCTATTGATTTCTGTCATATACCAACGAAACTTATCTAGCTGAAAAACTAGTTTTGTGTGATATAACTGGTTACCCATAGTCGCTTGCGGAGGTCACCGCTCCCGCGGCACGGTCCCAGACCAGACCTCCAGGTTGCTTGCCTGATCGATCAAACATCTGCACTGTTTTGAAGAATATGTCGAGTTCATTCTTAAAGACAACAATGGGTAGGTTCGTATATCGAGTTCCCTCTTGAAGCTATGCAAGAAGGGTGTTGAAGAGTCGCGGTTCTTTTACACTTATTAAGTTCTCTCTCAGAGTACTCATCGCTTCCCTGCTTTTCACCGGAGGTATCCTGCACCTCTGCCAAGCCTTTTATCATACGTAGTGAATTTGGTGTGGAGATTTGGGACGAATCCCTCCAGAATCTTCCAGGTGTAGACTATGATGCAACTTCCACGCCTACGTTCTAAGCGGTACAGTTCGAGCAACTTCAAACACTGGTTTTTTTTTTATCAGTGATTGACTAGTTCGAGTTTCGGCTCAAGGGCCTCTTGAGGGTATTGATCTACAGCTCTTGGGCATTTGAAGGTGTTAACCTACAGGTGCCAGGCTTTTTTAAAGTGTTAAAGCAAACCCTTGGGCCACTCGAAGGCGTTGATCGCCAGCTCCTGGAACTACTGAAAGGGTTGACTTATAGTTTCGGACTATAGATTTTAACTGTAGGTCGTCTGCTTGAGGGTTCTGAGTTACAGCTACGAGGCCTTTTTCTAGCGTTGATTTACAAAGGGCTAGGGTTATGAGATACGAAGGATACCTCTCAGTGGGGTCTGATGAAGATTGAGTATGACCTCTGTAATCCTGTTTTTTACTCTACCGCTCACAGGATGAGCACGATGTGCACAATAAAGTAGCTATTTTGGCGGCACAACTAAACTAATTTGTCTAGGATCACGCAACAACCAAAATACATTTTTTTTTATTTAAATATTACATAAACGTGGTCTTGTTTTCAGTACTATTAAGTATTTAAAGCTACACCATGTATAAGTTTTTTTTTTACAGTACACACGTTGTGCAACTCTTTTGACCTCTTTCTTGGTTTGAACCTGATTGCTGTATACCCAGTATGGGTTTAGCGCTCCCTCATGAATGTAATAATAATAATAATCTTAATCAAAACACCAACCATTTAATTCCTACTTGCACCACGTACAACGTGTGACAATCCAACAAACTTAAATCCAAAAGATGAATGAATTTCAGGTACCATCTGACAGTCTTTCGCAAACACATTAATGATCTAATCTGCATGCCATATTTGTCCAGTAAACGCATGTTATATATTTTAAAATTGCATCTGGTTTCATTAGCCTCTCAGTAGTTTGACAGGATATATACACTGAGGTGCACGTTTCTCAGTGTATATAAGCCGGGAGTTTACTTTAATCCCCGCTTTAGAAATTAAAAGGTTCTGAACTGGTGACGAACAGGTTACAATGCAGCCTTAATGACCCTTCGAGTAGTCGATAAACTTTTAGCCCAATTAACTAACCAATGGGTCGCCTCAATTTTCTGACCTCAAAATTATTTTTTCCCATCATGAACAATTAAGAGCTTAATTACGTCTCTCTCTCTCTCTCTTGTAGTGTCCACTATTGAAAAGTTTGGCATTAAGTTTCTAAACTATGACACTAGTGTTCTCTTAGTTGGTTTGAGAGGTAAAAAGATGACACTTGGTATGCAGTGGAAAGACATTTCTAGTAGTGCAAGCTTTAATCTAGAAAACTTTCGGATCACAGGTGACCTTTTGAAAAGTTCATCTGTGAGCAAAACGTTGTCCAAATACACGCTGTCGAAATGAACGTTTCCAAATAAATGTTGTTTAAATGAGCGTTGTCCAAATGAACGTCGTGCAATTAAAGTTTTGCTGTATTTTAAGTATTTCTACTACCAGTGCTGTCAACTCTAACTGTTAAACAAACTCTTGTCTTCTCAGCACGGAGCAATTCACAAATGTTAGTGTTCGTGTGTTGATGTCACTAAACAGGATACGGCATCTGCAAATAATTTATTTTTATTTTCCAGAAAACAACATAATTTTTTGTAAGAAGAGGTAATTTAACATGTTTCTGTGAGGTAAAACAAGTATGAGTTTTCCCGCCGTAATTACTGCTGTTGGAGAACACAGACATTTATTTAATAAAAAAATAAGTGGTATGAATTGAAAGTGACAATTTTATTGATGACCAACGAGTGATCCAGTTTCCTACATGAGTTATCATCTTCAACAATCTTAAAAGCATCATAAAAACACTTCACTTTTTCTTGTGACTATTTTCAAGTATGACATTTTCTGCATTCCTGAAGACCATTCTGAAACTATAAACTATGTTTTATTATGTAAATAAATAAATGAATAAATACACAACAACAACAACAACAACAACAACAACAACAACAACAATAATAATAATAATAATAATAATAATAATAATAATAATGTTAGTATTTTTGTATACAATTTAGGTAAGAACATAATTGTGAACAACATTTCGGGCACACCTAACTTCTGCCGATCAAGAATACATACTATGCAATCCCCATATGAGGAATTGAAGTATCTTTTCTGGTGCACATGCAGCGCAGTCGATAGGTTTTAAACCTAATAAATCAACCGTTATTTTCTTTTAGTACGAGTCTTAGTCCCTTCTAACCAAAATACATTTTCATTATGCCAAAAACACATGAATTCAATATATTTTTTCCTCAGATGTATAGAAAAAGAGTCAAGGCGATCCTGATCCTGGTAACAGCTTAGCAATCGTATTAATACATACTTCATATCATTTATAAATTAACTGTATATAAAACTGAGAAGTAGACCAACAAAACACATGTACAACACTTATCTTTATTGTGGAGCCACTGATTGGCAAAGCGTCTCATTAATTTCACGAAATATGGACATGATATCCAGACTTGGTAACAAATGAATGGAACAAACCCCCTGGTAGCGTCACTGAGGCGAGAACTTTGGGTAATTTTAAACAGAAGTTGAATGGGTATATGTGATTTGGGGAATGGTTGGGTGTGTATTAAACCTGCCTAGCATGTGTCAATAGGTCTACTGCGGGTTCTTATGTTCTAAGTTTGTACTACAAGCCTTTTCACCATGAAGTTTAAACTTAATTGCTATTCTGTATATTATTTCATGAAGAATTAAGTGAACAGGTTATATACACCGAAAGGTGTATATCTGTGTACATGCACCGAGAAGCGTGTCTTTGTATACATATTAAGAGACGCGTGTATATGTGTATACCCACAGTTTACTTTAATCATTATTCTGAAGTATAAATTATTCTTGACTGGTGGTGCACAGATGACATGTTGCTAATGACCCGTGGGCAACGACAAGAGTTAAAGCAAATTTTACATAGTTACTTTTATGAAAGTGCTCCGGAAGGCCGTGTTTCCTTTTGTAAGAACACCCTCGAACGTATTCTCGTAAACACACAATATTTAATAAAAACATCCTCTCGTGCAACGATCAAATGACAGGAAGCAAATGCACATTAATGGTTCAGATTCTGATGTTATGTAGAGCTTGAAAAAAAATACTGTAGTATGAATTAAGGTAGTTAACTATATATACACAGGTAATAAGGGAAATAAATCAATATAAGCAGTTGGGTGCAGGATCATACCTCTTTCATATTGTTTTGTTTATTTTAAGTTTTCCCTGGATACTGAAAAAAAGCTTTCATGAAAATTTATTTTTTTCCGAATTTGTTTCCTTTGTCTAATATAAAAACGATTTAAAATGTTTGTATAATTTCTTAATGGATTTGTTCTGGTTCCCGAGAATAATAACATAATAACTGTGGAAATTATTTTTTAAATTATTTACATGACTATTTTATGGAAGCTTTGATGTATTAATTTATATAATACACGCATTATAAACCGTGGGGTGTATTTATATCGATGCATTGGCACTGAGAGCAGCAGTGCATGTACACTAAGGGGTGTCACTGTATTGTACTCACCTAATTATGGTTGCAGGGGTCGAGACTCAGCTCCAGGCCCCGCCTCTTCACTGAACGCTACTAGGTCCTCTCTCTCCCTGCTCCATCAACTTTATCATACCTCGTCTTAAAGCTATGTATGGTTCCCGCCTCCACTACATCACTCACCAGACTGTTCCACTTCCTGACCACTCTATGACTGAAGAAATACTTCCTAACATCCCTGTTACTCAGGGATGTTAGGAAGTATTTCTGTGTCCCCTCTCTGGAACATCTTCTCTCTGTCCACCTTGTCTATTCCACGCAGTATTTTGTATGTCGTTATCATGTCTCCCCCAACCCTCCTGTCCTCCAGTGTCGTCAGGCCGATTTCCCTTAACCTTTCTTCGTAGGACATTCCCCATAGCTCTGGAACTAACCTTGTCGCAATCCTTTACACTTTCTCTAATTTTTTAACGTGCTTGACCCGGTGTGGGTTCCAAACTGGTGCTGCATACTCCAGTATGGGCCTGACGTACACGGTGTACAGTGTCTTGAAAGATGCCTTACTTAGGTATCGGAACGCTATTCTCAGGTTTGCCAGGCTCCCATATGCTGCAGCAGTTATCTGGTTGATGTGTGCTTCCGGAGACGTGCTCGGTGTTATATTCACCTCAAGATCTTTCTCCTTGAGTGAGGTTTGTAGTCTTTGGCCACCTAGCCTATACTCTGTCTGCGGTCTTCTTTGCCCTTCTCCGATCTTCATGACTTTGCATTTGACAGAGTTGAATTCGAGAAGCCAGTTGCTGGACGACGTGTCCAGCCTGTCCAGGTCTCTTTGAAGTCCTGCCTGATCCTCATGTGTGTGTGTGTGTGTGTGTGTGTGTGTGTGTGTGTGTGTGTGTGTGTGTGTGTGTGTGTGTGTGTGTGTGTGTGTGTGTGTGTGTGTGTTTGTTGAGTTTACTTGCATCAGTAACAAACATTATCTCGCCTGTTTGCGAACTGCTGAGCATTGAATCAGTAAATAATTAAATTATACAGAAATTGTGGAGAAATACAGCCTTAATGACTCTCGTGCAGCCTATAGACATTAACCCAAACAACTAGTATTAAAAAAAATCCTGTGACAGTGTCTCAATGTTCTTTTTACGTGGTGGGAAACGTACGACATCTCATCATGCAATATGACAGATTTTACTGAATGGGGGATCGATAAGTCAGCAGGAGCCCTCGATTAAATGACCAAAAGCTCTGCTAAGAGGATCGTTTGTGGCTAACACCTGCGTCAGGAGAAATTTTTATATTCTGCTGCCAAAAAAAAAAAAAACACCACCATTAGTATGCCTCTACAGAAAAGATCATTAAATGTGCCATGGAAGCGCCGACCGTAGGAAGGTCTGTCAGAAGATGTAAAGGTGAGGAATCAAGTTACTTAGTCGAATACAACAGCAGCAGCCATAGCACCAGAAGCAGCAACCAACAACGGGAAAAGAAGCAGCAGCTCTATCAATAACAACATTGTATGAAGTAATAGCAACAGATGCAGCAGCAGCAGCCATGGCACAAACAACAGGAGAAACAGCAGAAGCTACAAAAAACAGGAGAAGCGCACAAAGCCACAGTAGTAAGAACAGGAGTAGCAGTAGCAGCCACAACAATAGCAACAACAAGAGTAACAGCAACAGCCACAGCAGTAACAACAGGAGCAGCAGTAGCGGAAGCAGCCACAGCAGTAAAAACAGGAGAAGCAGCAATAGGCACAGCAGCAGCAACAACAGAAGAAACAATAATAGCAACAGCAGTAACATCAAGAAAAGCAATTACAGCCTTGAAAATAAGAACAGGAGAAGTAGAAGCAACAATAGAAGAAGAAGCAGCAACAACAGGAGCAGCAGCAGCAGTCACATCAGCAACTTTAGAGCAATTACAGCCACAGAAGTAACAAAAGGTGAAGCAACAGAAATAACAGAAGTAGCAGCAGCAACCACAGCAGCAACAACAGGAGCAGCAGTAGCAGCAGTAACCACAGCAGTAAAAATAGGAGAGGCAGCAATAGCCACAGCAGCAATAACAGGAGAAAATTTTCAGCCTTAAAAGTAACAACCGGTGAACCAGCAGCAGCAGCTACAGTAGCAATAACAAGAGTAGCAGCAGCAACCACAACAGCAACAATATGAGTGGCAGCAGTAACCAAAGCAAGAACAACAGAAGCAGAAACAGCCACAGCATTAACACCAGCAGCAACAGAAGCTTGTGTGTAAAACGAAAATGTTACAAGGAAAGCGCCAGGGAAAAACACAGGAGGGTCCGTGTCGGAGGAAAGATGAAGGGATGTAACAAGGAGAGGGGAGAGCAGAGGATGGAACAAGGAGAGGGGAAGGCAGAGGATGGAACAAGGAAAGGGGAAAGCAAAGGCTAGAACAAGAAGAGGGAAGAACAGAGGAAACAGGAGAATGAGGGAGACTCCGAGGAGTGTGTAGAGGAGAGCGAGGCTGAGGCTGGGATGATGCTTCATTACACCAAGTGCTTCCTGCCAGAGACATGAAACATGTACACTTGCGGAACCTCTCTGGCCTTTAACTCCCGAATATACGGTTTCTCTTGGTGTTTGTGTGTATATTGCTTCTTAGGAGATTACTTGGTAATATGATTAAAGCATGTGGCAGCGCCTTCGGCTCACAACCGAAGGACCAGAGTTAAATCCTGGGAAGATCGAGAGGTATGGAACAGTATCCTTGCACCCGTTGCCCTTGTTCACCCAACAGTAAACAGAGACCTGAGTGTTAATTGAACTACTGGAAGTGGCATCCTGCAGTGTTAGAATAACTTAAATAGCTGTAGACTTTAAAATAATCTGAGGTAGGATAACACTTTACATTTATTCTCTACTGGGATGAATGCTCTTTTCAATTCATTTAAATACGAGTTATCAGAAAATTCACAGAATGATTTTACTGTGCCAATAGTTTAGAATACAATACAGAAACGTATTATGTTAGCGTAAGTTATGTAAGGACTGAGCTGCTTAAAGGGAGCAGCGGGGTGTCTTCACTGGTGTAATAGGCGAGCGAATGAAGGCATCCTAGTGGCGCATAGCGCATTTCTTGATGAGATTCTGATAGGGTAATACAAACACACTTAGAGCAATGATACCTTTTATTTAGAAAACATTTCGTTCATCCTGGTATGGTCACGTAATGCAGATAAAGCCTTTATTTTTAGCTGACATTACGCTCAGGAGCATTATGAAGTCTTATAGAGCTAAAAACTTGAGCTTAAAACCGAGTCTTTACCCTTAATCCAGGCGAAACGTCATCTAAAATCAATGCTTGTTCTATATTATCTGTCTTAATACGCAACTGTCTTTGTAGCAACATACATGGGCGCTGTGCTATCCAACCACAAGATCCTGACCCTCTACGAATTTGTTGCACAAAGCTGAGGGACTTATTACCTCATCTAACGCAAGGATAGGTGTAGATCTCTTAGTGCACATACACTGAGCGCTTACTGTAAGCCTCATTTTAGTGATTAAAATATTCTTTACTGGTGGTGAACAGGTTATAAGCACCCTTAATGACCCTCGTGTTGTCGATAGACTTTTAAAGCCTATCGACTACACTGGTCACAGTGGGGCCCATGCTAACCTCCCTACGATGTATAAATATACCTAGCTGGATGAATCTTATTGTAGCCAGCTGGCCAAGTTGCTTACGCACTGGTTTTGAGCTTTACGACTCACCTGCCGTGAGTTCAATTCCCACCCGTACCGTGGTTTATAACCTAGTTGACCAGAATGTTGCACTTGTGTCCTTTTACTTTACAGAATGTCAGTGATGAAGTTTGGCCTTAAAAAGGGTTTCGAAAGTAGAACTCTCGATACCCATCACACGTATATCACAAGTACGACTGTTTAACAACGCCTCTGAAAATTTTGTGTGAAAACAAACCTGATTCTACAAAATTACAGAAATGACTGGTGCGCCAGTTTCTCATCCTGAGCCCCTCAAGGGAGATGCCTCAGTGTTGGGGAAGCGTTCATCTAAAGAATGGGTGTTAACAAGGGGGATATAAATAAGGCTTTGAGGATATCCCTCCAAGAGAGAACCTGCAATAATGGATTCAAATTAGATAAGCTTAGATTTAGAAAGGATATAGGAAAGTATTGGTTTAGTAATAGGGTAGTTGATGAGTGGAACATTCTGCCTAGGAGGGCTAATGAGGCTAAAACCTTTGGTAATTTCAAATTTAGGTTGGATAAATACATGAGTGAGAGGGGCTGGATTTGAGTGGAACTTGCACATGAGTAAATAGAATTATCAAAGCTTGGGCAGCGTTGAAAATGGGTTGGGCAAATATTCTGTTAGTGGGATGGATTTATGAAGGACCTGCCTAGTACGGGCCAACAAGCCTTCTGCAGTGTTCCTCCTTCCTTATCTTCTTATCTTTCCAGGTCTTGGGCTAAATCTAAGTGTCTCCCATTCCTCATGTGCTGTATGACCGCCAAAGATTTAGTCTGATATCACTGTTATGCACCCTATACCCTTCATGTGGGAGAATCACCCCATTGTCATCCAGTGGGCGGGTAACCCCGTACCCACCCTCTCGGCGGGAGTCACCCCATACCAGTTCTCTGGACGGTAGTCAGAGGTGCTGGAAACTGGGCTCCAACATTTGTTTGCTGAGCAAGCTACAGTGGTAATGAACTATTTACTGAATTCAGAACAAAAGTAATGAGTTTACAGTCACGCATATAGTCACAGAACATTATGTATGTGATGTACAGTGCACAGCGCTCTCCCCTTATTACAGTAATAATCTGCACAATGTGCACAGCCCGATTCCTAGTCATTGAAATAATACTGTAAATTTTGTGACTGTAGTTAGAACTATACTATAAACCACACAATACATATACACTGAGATGTGTATTCTTTCAGTGTATATAAACCGAGTTTATTTTAATCTATATTTTAGGAACTAAAGTATTCTTGACTGGTGGTGAACAGGTGACATAGAGCCTAAATGACTTCATGTAGTCGATAGGCTTTAAACTCGAAAATTAAAACATTCCGGAAAACTTGATACTAAAAAGATTTTTTCAAGAAGATTATTCTATAAATTTAGACCTTAGTTATGTCTGTAGCCAATGTGGTTTTAAACATGTGTGCCATCTAGCTGGCACGCCAGTGTGGTCTTAAACAAGTGTACCATATATCTGGCTCGCTAGTGCGTTTTTAATTGGGCCTAATATACATCTGAATGATAAACAGCGGTACACGACCCATATGAGTTTAGCGTTTATTTTCAATAGTGATACTACTACTACTACTACTAATATGATTATAATAATAATAATATGATTATTATAATACTAATAATATGATTATGATATGATTATTATTATTATTATTCATATACATCGATGAGATATATATCGTGCCGATTAAGCCGAACTGGTGGCGAGTTTGGCCTATTCGGCAAGGATCTTCTCTTCCGAATTACCAGAATGAATTTTTTTTTCTCCATAAATCGGCAGAAATCAATTTCAACATAACGAAATAATATATATATCATCGATTTTAAGTAATATCCACCCCTGTAGGAAGACTATTGCTCTTAGTGCACATACGTCGAGGATACTCTCCTCAGAATATATACAATATCTACCCGTAAGGAACACTTGCAATTTTTAATACTGCAATTCTTAAGACTTTATGGAACTTTTTTATAATATTTCGTATGTTACACGGATGACTTTGAAAGTCGTATGATAAAGTTCATTAATCGGCCTTAAAAGTTCTTGAACTGAATGAAAAATTTCATATAAGTTGAAATTTCATTTTCACTTTCCCTGGCGAGACAATTTTGCTGCTGCCAAGCTGCTGAAGTTTGCACGTTTAAGACGCTGACACCTTCCCACCAACACTGACTGTTGTTGCCAACCTCACTACATTGCTGCCACCACCACTATTATTACTGTCCCCACCAATAAATGGGCTTTACAACTTCACTGAATATAAGTCATGTAATTAATCACGAAGGTAAGGGAGAAGTTTTAGTTCAATTCGATTCTAGTTAACAACAGTATAAGAAGACAATGAAGGGGAGGGGGAAGCTGTTTGGTCAATGGACCTTAAAGTCTATTGACTACGTAAGAGACGTTAAGGTTGCTGTCACCTGGTCACCACCAGTCAAGAATTCTTTACCCTCTTTATT
>NC_091296.1:19760271-19767771 GCF_038502225.1 Cherax quadricarinatus
GGAAGCAAGATTTCACAAAGGTAGTATTAAGGCTAATGTTTTCTGGTCGAGCGAACCCGTCAAGGGAGGAAAGATGTTGACGAATGGCATTGATAAAAGAAACTGGTGCTAACCTCATCTGATTACCTCACTTTCTCCAAACGCTGTATAACCCCATAAGGTTTACTTGCTTCTCCATGAATATAATAATAATAATAATAATAATAATAATAATAATAATAATAATAATAATAATAATAATAATAATAATAATAATAATAATAATAATATCTTTATTTACTACAAGTACATGTACATAGTATACAGGCCTAGCTGACATCAGTGACATACTACTACATAGAAAGCCCCTTGTTATGCTGAGCATTTCGGGCAAATCAGGTCAGTTTTGTCCCAGGATGTGATCCACACCAGTCGACTAACACCCAGATACCCATTTTACTGATGGGTGAATAGGGACAGAGACAACAGGTGTCTTATGGAAACACGTCCCTAATGTTTTCCAGCCGTACCGGAGGAGATTCGAACCCAGGACCTGAGTGTGTGAGCTGAGTGCGCTAGCGATCGAGCGATCTTCTACTGACGACGTTCTAGTTAAAATTAAACTCAAAATAACTTCAAAATACCCCATGGGAAAGTGAAGAAAAATCCTTCCTCCGTAAACCATGCGTGTCGTAAGAGGAAACTAAAATATTGGAAGCAAGGAGCTAGTAGCTTCTCTTGTATAAATTACTAAATGTAAAAAAAAAATACGTTTCTTCTTTTTCGGGTCATCCTGCCTCGGTGGGAGACGGCCGTGGTAAAGAAAATTATTGCAGCTACGGTATTGTGGGTGTGTTGTGAACTGTTGCAGCCATGGTATTGTGGGTGTGTTGTGAACTGTTGCAGCCATGGTATTGTGGGTGTGTTGTGAACTGTTGCAGCCATGGGATTGTGAATTTGATGTGTATTGCTTTAGCCACGGTACTGTGGGTTGCTTGCGAATTATTAGTCACGGGATTATTGGATAGCTGTGATTTTTTTTCCTGCCACGGTGTCGAGCTAGTTGTTAATTGTTCCAGCCACGGTATTGAGATAGCTGTTTATTGTTCCAGCCACCGTATTTAGTCGTGAATTCTTCCAGCCACGGTACTGAGAGTTGTGAATTGTGCCAGCCACGGTACTGAGTTGTGAATTGTGCCAGCCATGGTACTGAGTTGTGAATTGTGCCAGCCACGGTACTGAGTTGTGAATTGTGCCAGCCATGGTACTGAATTAGTAAATTGTTTCAACCACGGTATTCACAAAGCTCAGTGTTAATAACTAATGGCTGTCGAAGCAGAAGAAAGAATAAGGAGGAATGAGGAAGGCAGGACTCAACGACCACCTCTACAAGGTATTATCTGACCTTCACTCATATAACCTCTACCAGTATCATGATTCATTTATAAAACATTCTGCCAACAATAATAAAAACAAAGACATATGTAGGAGAACAAGCTTATATTAGGACAACGTTTCATTCTAAGTATCTCTCCTTAGAGCGAAACCTTGTCTTCACTGAGGCTTGTCCTGCCACACGTGTCTTCAATAACTTGTCTACCAATCACTGTGCAGTTTCCGACAATGAAGTGAACGCGAGTTATCGTGTTAAAATTATATTGGCCACCAGCCTATATATTTCCTATAATATACTTCGAAAAAAATAGTTCATATTAAATATAACGGTTTATTAATAACTTTATTTATAGCAAGACTCCCCATTACACTAATGGGGGATTTAACTTGTTAATCTTGTCACATTCTTATTCTCATGTACCGTTAAAAACACCTTTCTCACATCACAAGGGTTAAACGTACAAATTTGAACGTAGATTGTCTTTTCTCGGCTACCTCGTTGCCAGACATATCGTGGCCCCATTTTTTTTAATCTGCTTGTTTGTGATTCAGTGTAATTTGAAAAAGAAAGGAAGTGAAACAAATTTACGTTTAGTATAACGTCAAGAAACTGACGTAGTTAAATGAGGATAGGTTGTTAAGCGTTACGGATCTAAATGACGCTCTGTCGATAACAGTGAAGGAAGACACATTGCAGACCAAGCGTTGACCGGGACAATAGAGATAAACGTTATCCCAATAAAAGGTAATTTGCAACGTATTTCTTTTCTTTACTATTGTGGAAGTAAGCCACTTTGATTCTACCCTCTGTTCGGTTTCTTGAAGTAACTATTGCAGGTACTATTACTCTGTAGGAAAAAAATTCTTGTCATCAACACTTCTCACCATCATTATGTTTTCTGGCAGTCACTGTATTCATTTACATTCATTCTTTCGTCTTCTCTCAGGGCTGGTTTAATTGATATATATTTTCCAATATGCTTAAATCATCCTATGTGCTCTTCATTGTATAAATTTTCTAGACATTTTGCTAATCTGACGTAATTATAAAGCCTTGACTCATACACCTACATAAATAATACACGATAGTCTTAGTCAGCAGAGTCATGGGCTTCTATGTCCTCTGCTATCTTCCTTTCTCATGTACTTCCTCAATTTTTCCCTCTTGTTTTACGTGTTAAAAACTTTTGTGCGAATTCCTAAAAATAATTGTTTTGTTTCTGTCGGCAGTGTCCTTCAATATTTTGAAGCAATTTGCTGTTGTTTTCTTGGTATCATGTTGATTGTAGCTGAAGTGGCTGGTTCTTTTAACTTATCTATTTCTTTAATTCATCGTTTTGCTTGACTACATTTGCATAAGTGTCTTCTATCTTGGATCTTCTGGAGTGTGTCTCCCCTTACTGTGTTATTACTGCCTGGCTTATCTAGTCTTGGTTTATCATTTTTTGCTTCCTGTTAATTAGCTGTGTTGTTAAATCATTATTATTTTTTGATGCCACACTGACTGTGCTTCCCTGCCCAGCACGAATTTCCTCTATTTCTATCCACTTGCTTTTATGTTTTTCAAGTTCTGATTTTTTTAGTAAGCTCATTTTATATTCTTTTCTGATTACCTTGATGTGTCTCCTATTACTCCATTTTTTTACTAGATGCTGATTTTAGTAAAAGCCTTGGAAATTATAATAAGGAAATTGTTTGCCTATAATTTTTGTATTCCATATTAGTGTCAATATCAACTTCAAGTTGTGTTTGCAGGCTCTTCAAAGACGATCTTTTTTAATTAATATTGCAACACTTAAAAGTTCTTTGGTGTGTCAAATACAATACTAGATATATCTTTTCTCTAGAAACAAATAGATTTTCCATGGAAAACCATCAACCTAGGTTAAACAGAGTCAGTGTTATATCAAAAACACGAAACCTCATCAAAAAACATAAAACACAATTTGAAAGTAAAAGAAGAAACAAATACTGTTTGAAGTGAAGACACTCGTCACAAACACGATTCCTTATTGACAATAAATAGGAGTGTCCCATGAGGAGTGTTGCATTGTCCTACAACGTGTTGCAGCGTCGTCACACGGTCACTGGTGCAGCGTCCCACGAGGCGTGGTGCATCGTCCCACGAGGAGTATTGCATCGTCCCACGAGGAGTATTGCATCGTCTCACGAAGACTGATGCATCATCCCACGAGGAGTGTTGCACTGTCCCACGTGGAATGTTTTAGCGTTCCAGGAATGTTGCAGCGTTTGACGAGGAGTATTGCAGCGTCCTCCCATGAGTGTCGTAGCGTCCTACGAGGAGTGCTGCAGTGTGTGTGTGTGTGTACTCACCTATTTGTACTCACCTATTTGTGGTTGCAGGGGTCGAGTCCTAGCTCCTGGCCCCGCCTCTTCACCGGTTGCTACTAGGCCCTCTCTCTCCCCGCTCCATGAGCTTTATCAAACCTCGTCTTAAAACTGTGTATGGTTCCTGCCTCCACTACGTCATTTCCTAGGCTATTCCACTGCCTTACAACTCTATGACTGAAGAAATACTTCCTACTATCTCTCTGACTCATTTGTGTCTTCAACTTCCAATTGTGGCCTCTTGTTTCTGTGTCCCCTCCCTGGAACATCCTGTCCTTGTCCACCTTGTCTATTCCACGCAGTATTTTATATGTCGTTATCATGTCTCCCCTGACCCTCCTGTCCTCCAGTGTCGTCAGGCCGATTTCCCTTAATCTTTCTTCATAGGACATTCCCCTTAGCTCTGGAACTAACCTTGTTGCAAACCTTTGTACTTTCTCTAGTTTCTTGACGTGCTTTATCAAGTGCGGGTTCCAAACAGGTGCTGCATACTCCAGTATGGGCCTGACATACACGGTGTACAGTGTCTTGAATGATTCCTTACTAAGGTATCGGAATGCTGTTCTCAGGTTTGCCAGGCGCCCATATGCTGCAGCAGTTATCTGATTGATGTGTGCTTCCGGAGACATGCTCGGTGTTATACTCACCCCAAGATCTTTCTCCTTGAGTGAGGTTTGCAGTCTTTGTCCACCTAGCCTATACTCTGTCTGCGGTCTTCTGTGCCCTTCCCCTATCTTCATGACTTTGCATTTGGCAGGATTAAATTCGAGAAGCCATTTGCTGGACCAGGTGTCCAGTCTGTCCAGGTCTCTTTGAAGTCCTGCCTGGTCCTCATCAGATTTAATTCTCCTCATTAACTTCACATCATCTGCAAACAGGGACACTTCTGAGTCTAACCCTTCCGTCATGTCGTTCACATATACCAAAAATAGCACTGGTCCTAAGACCGACCCCTGTGGGACCCCGCTCGTCACAGGTGCCCACTGTGATACATCATTACGTACCATGACTCGTTGTTGCCTCCCTGTCAGGTATTCTCTGATCCATTGCAGTGCCCTTCCTGTTATATGCGCCTGATGCTCTAGCTTCTGCACTAATCTCTTGTGAGGAACTGTGTCAAAGGCCTTCTTGCAGTCCAAGAAGATGCAATCAACCCACCCCTCTCTCTCTTGTCTTACTTCTGTTATTTTATCATAAAACTCCAGAAGGTTTGTGACACAGGATTTGCCTTCCGTGAATCCGTGCTGGTTGGCATTTATACTCCTGTTCCGTTCCAGGTGCTCCACCACTCTCCTCCTGATAATCTTCTCCATAATTTTGCATACTATACACGTCAATGACACAGGTCTATAGTTTAGTGCCTCTTTTCTGTCTCCTTTTTTGAAAATGGGAACTACATTTGCTGTCTTCCATACCTCAGGTAGTTGCCCAGTTTCCAGGGATGTGTTGAAGATTGTGGTAAGTGGTACACACAACATATCTGCTCCCTCTCTAAGGACCCATGGAGAGATGTTGTCCGGTCCCATTGCCTTTGAGGTATCGATGTCCCTTAGCAGTTTCTTTACCTCCTCCTCATCTGTATGTATGTCGTCCAACACTTGTTGGTGTATTCCTTGTTGGTGTCCCCATCTGGTCTGTCCCCCCAGAGTCCTTCCTGTCTCTACTGTAAATACTTCCTTAAATCTCGTGTTGAGCTCCTCACATACCTCTTGATCGTTTCTTGTGAGTTCCCCACCTTCTTTCCTCAGCCTTATCACCTGGTCCTTGACTGTTGTCTTCTTCCTAATGTGGCTATACAGCAGTTTCGGGTCAGATTTGACTTTCGATGCTATGTCGTTTTCATACTGTCTCTGGGCCTCCCTCCTTATCTGTGCATACTCGTTTCTGGCTCTTCTACTAATCTCCTTGTTTTCCTGGGTCCTATGCCTCCTGTACCTTTTCCATTCTCTGTTGCACTTAGCTTTTGCCTCCCTACACCTTCGGGTAAACCAAGGACTCGTCTTGGTCTTCCTATTATTTCTGTTTCCCTTGGGAACAAAACTTTCCTCTGCCTCCTTGCACTTTGTTGCCACATATTCCATCATCTCGTTTACTGATTTTCCTACCATTTCTCTGTCCCACTGAACCTCCTGCAGGAAGTTTCTCATACCTGTGTAGTCCCCCCTTTTGTAGTTTGGCCTGTCCCCTTCAGTTCCTGTTCCCTTCTCCACTTGTAACTCTACTATATAGTCAAAACTCAGAACCACATGATCGCTAGCTCCAAGGGGCCTCTCGTAAGTGATGTCCTCGATGTCTGAACTGCTCAGGGTGAACACAAGATCCAGTCTTGCTGGCTCATCCTCCCCTCTCTCTCTGGTTGTGTCCCTGACATGTTGATGCATGAGGTTTTCAAGTACCACATCCATCATCTTTGCTCTCCATGTTTCGGGACCCCCATGTGGCTCCAGGTTTTCCCAGTCGATCTCCCTGTGGTTGAAATCGCCCATTACCAGTAACTTTGCTCTGCTCGAGTGAGCTCTTCTTGCCACCTCAGCCAGTGTGTCCACCATCACCCTGTTGTTTTCTTCGTACTCCTCTCTTGGCCTCCTGCAGTTCTGTGGTGGGTTATACATCACTCCAATGACTACTTTATGTTCTCCGGACTGAATTGTACCTACAATGTAGTCTCTTTCTCCAATCATGTCCATGCCTTCCATTTCCTCAAATCCCCATTGGTGTTTTATGAGCAGTGCAACCCCTCCTCCCCCTCTACTCCTTCTATCTTTCCTCAGGATCTGATATCCTGTTGGGAAGATTGTGTCTGTTATTATCTCAGCGAGTTTTGTTTCTGTGACTGCTATGATGTCTGGGGATTTTTCACTGATTCTTTCATTCCACTCCTCATGTTTATTCATTATTCCATCCGCATTTGTGTACCAAACCTTTAGTTTCTTTTCTATCATTGTGGTCATGCAAGTGTATTGGGGTTGGGGGAGGGAGAGCCTTGGTGGGGGCCTATATGGGGCTGTGGTGTAGGTGGGGTATGTGCTGATGGGGGTGGGGTCAGAATGCCCATAAGGGACAGCTGTTGGGGTGAGGTTTGTGATAAGGGGGTTGGTGGCAGAGGGAACAGTGAGTGGGTTGTAGTATAGGTTGCTCAGTTGCGTTGGGAATGTCGCGGGTGGAGTCTTTTGGTGGGAGATTCTGTGGGGTGTGTTTGCCCTTCCTCCTGTGTCTGGGTCCTGCTCATTTTCATTGCTTCTCGTTCCTCCTTGCGTCTCTGTACCCTCTCTTTCAGTGTAGTCCTTTCTTCTTGTGTTCTGTCGCGGTCGAGGAATACTCTCTGGTACCCCTCTTTGTCCCTCAGTCTTGCTTTCTCTTGCAGAATCCTGATTCGAACTGATTCTTCCTTGAAAGTTACTCTGACAGGCCGTATCCTTCCACTCGCAAACCACCCAATTCTCTGAAAATTTGTCACCTGGGTCATATTGCCCTCCCCTATTGTTTTCATGATGCCTTCAATCATTTTTTTCTCCTCCTGTTTTATTTCTACAAAAACTGACCTCGCCCTTTCCTCCTCCCACTGAGTCTCTATCTGCTTCCTCTGAGGCATTTTATTTCCTTCCATTGACATGTTCTTGCCTTCAGTCCCTGTCATATCTGAAACATCTATTCTCAGTGAACTGTCTTTCATGACCAGCTGTCCCTTGCTACTGCAGTTGGCTGTTAGAATCTCTGCATATAACAAACCTTCATTTTCTTCGACCTGTCGCTTGATCTTAGTGTGCTCATCGTCTT
>NC_091296.1:19772771-19792771 GCF_038502225.1 Cherax quadricarinatus
TAAGTGTCGCAGACACGTGCTGCCACGTGTGTCGCGCCTGTTGTTATTCTGCTTATTCCTAATAAAATATATTCATATATAGGTTTATGTAATTTAATATAATATATCCTATAATTAAAATATTTCCTTTGTATAAATTGAAAACGTTCAGAAACTCGCTGGCAAATGCATAGGAAAATGAACAGTGCAAAAAACTATTTATGACATTGATGACAGAATACAAAGTCAAAGACACAAGTTCCAGAACAAGCTTTGGTAAATATCGTTTTAGTGTTTTTTTTAACTTATCGATATATGAAAGTTCTCCTTCATAAAGTGCGCTGTGCAATGGGCGCAATTATATTTTGGACCAAAATATAATTGCGCCCATTGGCAACTTCTTTTTGATAACGAAACCTTAGCTAACGAACCCAACCTAACCTGACCAAATCAAGATTAGGAGTTAAATTCTAGATTTTCTTAGACTGGGTTTAGGTAGAGTTACATTTTTTCTCGATTATCAAAAAGCTTTTACCGCATACACTCCAAATATACCAGTCTGCAGTGTCAACCTACTTAATACTCGAGAATTTACATAAAAAAAAAAAACAGGCTTTTATTGTCTTCATGGGTTAACTTACTGACAAAGCCATCCTGCTATGCATCAACATGTCATCAATATTTTCATAGGTTAACTTACTGGCATAGCCACTGATGTGAGCCATTAGTCATCACTGCCTGACATAACCTAGTTGGCGCCGTGTGGCAAACAATTACTTGCTACACTAATGCGTCTTCTTAATAACCCTCAAAGTTTCTAGTCTCTGCAGCAACTTAATGCTGTATAAACACTCTTAACTATCATGACTTACTTTGAACCTCCAGAATCACCATTCTGCTGATAAACATTAAAAGTGTTTTCAGATATATGGATAATGAAATGCTGAAAAAGTTTTATCATACATTAAAAAACTTACATTTGCAGTTCATGATATGGTGATGAAAAATGTTAACATGAAACTGTAATGTTAACATTATAGTTAACATAATAGCATTATGTGATGTGAAGAACATGAAGGAAAAATAGGGATATGTTCCAGCTAAAAAACAGAAATAAGCAACTGTGATATATAGTTTCTGCCTCTTAAAATTTCATAATTTAAATATAAAAAGTTCAAAGACATGCAACAAAATTTGCTCCAGATAAGAAATGTAAGTTCGTAAAAAATGAAAGCACTGGACTTGCCTTGTCTGGAAGACAGGCGAGGGACAGGTGACACGATAACTACATATTACATCATAAAAACTTACGAAAAAATAGACAAAGAAGACTTCAGGTTGTCAGCAGTAAGGACAACAAGGGGTGAATCATATAGCCAAATTAACAAAGCAGTGCAAAAGAGACATTTTCAAATATTTATTCATGATTTGGTTGACAGCTGCATCGAGTAGGAGTTATTGTACACAACTATTGTATTGATACTATTACTATATTCATGGAAAAGCGCTAAACCCGTAGAGAAATGGGAAGTAATTAGGTTTGATCCAAGGACTCAACTACAATTCCTAGGAATAAGAAACCTTCACGAGTATCTTGAAGGGTTCGGCTATTGCAAAGTTTAGAAATACATGCGAAAAAAATAAGGTTTAATGTAGGAAACCACCAGCATGAGTTGTATCCCCAAAAACAATAACTAGGTAAACACACACACACATACACACACACACACACACACACACACACACACACACACACACACACACACACACACACACACACACACACACACACACACACACACACACACACACAGGAGCTCGGACTCGACCCCCGCAACCTCAACTAAGTGAGTACACATGCTGTATAAACATTCACTTCTCCGTAATTCTAGTTTTACTATTGTTTGTCAGTGTTGATGTTGATGTCAGTGTGGTTGTGGAATGAAAATTGTTTAACCTCAATTCACGTGTTCGTGTGACTGGCGTTACACACACACACATCCGCGCTCACGCAAACGCATGCACCTATACGCACACACAGGCCAAGTGTCTATCGACGAGTGCCTATGACAACTAGTAACTAACACACATACACGGAGGAGGAATAGGCAAACTATTACAATATATGGAAGACTTTCTGTTTGAGAGAAAAATGCGAACAGTTACAATAAGAAAACTATCCTCGTGGAGACAAGTCAGCTGAAAAAGGTATAAAATACAGACAAGTTGAAGATTAAGAAACATGTGCAACAGCTGGGTATCTTTATTGTTGAAACGTTTCCCCTACACAGTAGGCCTCTTCGAATACAGAGGCTGCCCCTGTATTTGACTTCAAAGCCACTGTGTTGGAGAAACGTTTCAACAATAAAGATACCCAACTGTTGCACATGTTTCTTAATCTTCAACTTACCCCATATGTTTTTAATTGATATAAATGATGTAACAGGAGAAATAGAAAACTATATGAATATGTTTACGAATGATGCAAAAGTCTTAGAAAAAATAAACAACAAAAATTACTGTAAATCATTACAGGGAGACATGAATAAATTAAGCAAATGGAGTGAGAGATAGGCGATTAAATTTAGTGTATATATATACCCTGTAATGAAAACGGGAGAAAGGGAAAGTATCGGAGAGGGAAAGGGAGAGAGAGAGGTCTAGAAGTTATTAATATAAAATTGTCTCCAGAAGATCGTGTAAATGAAATTGTGAGAAACTCATATTCTGAACTGCCGAACTATTAAATCGCTTTCAAAAATATAGATGGAGAAATGTTAAAGAGGCTATTTGGAATATATATTAGGACAGAATTGGAATGAGCACCAAGTGTGGTGCCTACACCTAGAAAAAATTGATAATTTAGAAACGGCCCAAAGAGCAATAAAATGTTTACCGGAGTTGTAAAACATGAGTTATGATGACACTAATCACTAAAGGTGCCCACAGTGGCTGATACGAGGACAAAGGGTACATGATATCCCTGAAAGAACAGTACCTGCAACAAGAAGCCACTGTTATAAATCGAGGAAAAAGAAAGCGAAGTTTAAGGGATACAAGAAAATGCTTCTTCACAGTGCAGACCAGTGGAATGAATTAAAAGAGGAAGTAGCAAGTGCTTCAGTCATTGGAATATATTAAAAACTTACATGATAAGAAAAGAGGGGACGCCACGAGCATGCCTCTGCTCCTGAAGCTACTAATAGGTAGTCAAACACGTACAGACACGCATGAACGAACACACACACACGTACGTTAGGCCCATCTTGGAGTATGCAGTATTAGTATGGAACCCGCACCTGGATAAAGTGTGGAAATATGCATCAAGGTTTGTTCCTCAGCTAAGGAGCATGAGCTACGAGGAGAGGCTAATGGATCTGGGTCTAACGACACTGGAGGACAGAAGAACTAGGGAAAACCTGATAACATGAAAATACTAAGGGGAATTAATAAGGAAGCCGGGGACAGGATGTTTGAGAGGCAAGAAGCGGGAACTTTGAGACACGGCTGTAAGTTAGTCACAGATGAAGACAGGGATGTTAGGGAATATTTCTTCATTCTCAGAGTGTTTGGGAAGTGGAATAATCCTAGTGAGGAAGTGGTGGAGGCAGGCTCCATACATACATTTAAGAGCAGGTACGATAAGGCGCACGTGGCTAAGAGAGAGTGAATCTGCAGGTTAAGTGGCACGGCCAGGATCTGAGAATCGACCCCTGCAACAAGAAATAAGTGAACACACAGACACAAACAAAGCCTTTGTTCTTTTCTTACTGCAGTCCTCTGTATTTATTTATTCAAAAGCAACAAAACGAATGCAGAGGTTTATGTATGAATTATATAGCGGAACATTTTACCTATAACTGTTGCAATTCCTTTTCTAAAAATAGAACGCTAACTTATGCGCGTTTGTGCGTTAATATGTCATGAAATAGTCGACCTGTTCAACGTGACTTCAACATGCTTCACTGTTTTCTGTCTGCTTGTGTGTTGTTCTAGTGTCTGACTAGAGGCAAGACTTAAGAATATCTAGTATTCTTCTGTCCCTCTGCCTTTCTGACTGAGTATGTCTGCCTAAATATCTATCCCCTTGGATATCTGTATATTTACCTACCTGATTTGGTGCATTCGGTTTGAAGCCTATCGACTACAGGAGAGGTATTAAAGCTGCATATAACCCGTTCATCAGAACTTAAGAACACTTCCACCTCTAAAATATGGATTTAAGTCAGTCTCTCTCTCTCTCTCTCTCTCTCTCTCTCTCTCTCTCTCTCTCTCTCTCTCTCTCTCTCTCTATCTCTATCTCTATCTCTATCTCTCTCTCTCTCTCTCTCTCTCTCTCTCTCTCTCTCTCTCTCTATATATATATATATCTCTCTCTCTCTCTATATATAAATATATATATATATATATATATATATATATATATATATGGTCTCTCTCTCTCTCTCTCTCTCTCTCTCTCTCTCTCTCTCTCTATATATATATATATATATATATATATATATATATATATATATATATATATATATATATATATATATATATATATATATATATATATATATATATATATATATATATATATATATATATATAATATTTATATATATATATATATATATATATATATATATATATATATATATATATCCATGTATCTTTACGTAAGTCTGCCTTCATGTACGTCTACAAGAATATACCTGTCTCTATGTTTTTAATTTTTCTCTCATTCCTTTGGATATAGCAAATATTTGCAGCAAGGAAGAGTTAATAAAATTTTCAGTTGTATAAAAAACATCAAAACTCTAATAAGAAAAAATATATTATTTTATACCAGTAAATTATACCAATTATAAATCACACAAGGACATTGCAATCTTAGATGAATTTAATAACAATGACACTTACGTGGAACATTCCACCATTAGATCAAAAGGCAAGAAGATTTCTCGACTTGATAGAGGTTAACCTATAATTAAGTCAAGTAGAAACTTCTAAATTAGCTTACCCTGACGGCAGTATTTTATATATCAGGAAAATGGGGAAAATTACTCTTGTAACGAGGCTTAGTCATATGCTGACACACTCAGTGGAAATTTTGTTTTGACCGAGGTCTTCTGACCACTTCAAAAGCAGAGAAACACGTTTTCGTCTTCTAAGATCATTTTTTTTATTAAGTTCTGGTTAATGGAGTTTCAAAGCCTATCGACTACACGAGGATAATTAAGGCTGCATGTCACCTGTTTAAAAAACAGTCAAGGATGGTTGGTTGGTTAATGGGGTTTGAAATCTATCGACTACACAAGTCATTAAAGCTGCACGTTACCTTTTTACCACTAACCAAGAATACTTCAATCATTAAAAGAGGTATTAATGTAAATTCTCAGCATTTATACGATGAGAGAAATATACCTTTCGGTGTACCAGTCAAGAATAATTTAATCCCTAAAATACAGAATGAAGTAAACTATCTAAACTATATACACTGAGAGATATACACCTCACGGTGTATAAACCTGTTTTTAATCCCTGAGATGAGCTGAGACTATTACAGATTTAATTCTTAACATAGAGACTTACTGTATCCATGTACACGAAAAGCTTTGGATAAGCGGTCATATAACCTGGAAAATGCTTTTAGATGTAAGCCTGGTAAAAGAAATTCGCTATACATTTATAAAATAGATATTGTCTATCGACAGAGAAAAAAAAATTAATGAAAAACATACAAAACAAAATCTGGATTGATGAATTCAAATGGTGTTCTGACAACAATAGTGAAAAAAAGGCACAGGTTGCAAAAAAAAAACTTTTATTTGGACAACGTTCTCTTGATAAGCTCCCTCCACACACAGTGCAGTGTTATCCAATAAAGGCCGCTCTTTAACCGGTGTCCTTTCTTCACTCTGTCCCGATGACAAAACTTTAACTATTAAAATGAGAATTAAACATACTCTAAGCGTATATATACAATAAGATATATACTAGATGTATATACAGAGATATATGCTCGGTGTATATACAGATACACACTCGGTGTATATACAGATATACACTCAAAGGATATACAGAAATATACACCTCATGGAGTAGGGACACTTGAGATAAAAATACCTATCGGTGCCTATATACAGCTATACACCTCTTGATTCATGACTAAATGTGAAAAAATATGTTGAGAATATACCACTCAATGAGGCTGCACTTTTCTCGCTTTAAACTAAGTCTCTTCGTAACAAAAATTAGATCACAAAATGTTTAACCACTTTGATGGATGAGGTTATCTGGTTGATTTCAGTAACACTGAATAATATGTTTCTGAGTGTGAGATGTAAAATATAACTTTGACCAAAGGTTTTTCTTCATGTAGAATATGCATAAATTAAATTTAATCAGAATGTAAATTACACATTCACTAGGTAGAAGGCTGGAATCAAAATGCACTATTTTTTTATTTTAATTAATGTTTTACAGTAAATGCATTTTAAAATATACTGCTTGAAATCGCAATACAGTGAACGAGAATGCTGAAGCTAGTCTTGGGTCACCTACGTAGGTTATATATGTACAATACTCAGAAGCTATTTTGTACAAGAAACTAAATGCTTCCAAGAATTTGTCACCTACTTCCGGGGGATTTCTGTTGCGAACGAATTTGGCTCTTGATGACATGGTTAGTTAACTGAGTTTAAGGCTTTTCGAGTACACGAAGATCATTAAATTTGCATGTCAAGAATATTTTAATCCATAAAAATGGAATTAAATTAAACTCTTAGCAGATGCACACTGAGAGACATACTCCTCACGGTGTCTATATGGATGTAGTCCATCTTCCCTGGGAGACGCGAAAACGAGCTAAAGAAGTCTGGTAGTCCCTACACCGTGGCACTTGTACCCTAGGTATTAGTCGCTCAGGTTCAAGAACAGACTTCCCGAGGTCGTCAAGGACAGTCCTGAACGAGGCGCTGTTCCTATACAGTTCTTCAGCTCTTCAGTGACGAAGAAAAAATCCAGAAGCAACACCTGTTGTGAGACAAGAGCAGATTTCCGGTACCAACCAAGACAGCGCTACACAAGAAATAATGACCACAGACTCGTCGTTTTCCGGATAACCATTAAATAAAATATAGCTAAAGACATATGCAAAGTTCAAGACATTTAGAAACATGCGCAGTTAAAGACATTTATTGAGCAAATGTAAATACTGAAGAAGCCACTAACGGCGAAACGTTTCCTCAATAAACATTTTCAACTGTGCATATGTATCTCTATCTACATACTGTCGGTATCACCACACTGCTCCAATCATTAAACAGTGTCAATGTTCACATAATGTGTGTGTGTGTGACATTGTGTTTTAACAATGATGGATTTTGCTGTGCAGCAGTGCACGTTTAATATAGTCATTACCAATATAAGTTACTGTGATTTTGAAATAAAACACTATCAGTTTAATAATAATTTGAATTCTTCTATGTTAATATTTCTCGCAACTATGTGAAATAATGTGCAAATGTTACCTATCTCTAACTATTGTCCGATATTTAGATTTTTCATGTGTACTAATATTTTAACATGTAAGACAATTTACTTTATATATATATATATATATATATATATATATATATATATATATATATATATATATATATATATATATATATATATATATATATATATATATATATAAAACTGGTGTGTGTGTGTGTGTGTTACCTAACCTTATTATAACAAGCGCAATGTGTGTAAGTTTACAATAACTTAATATTAAACAAACACAAAGATATATATTTTTCTCATTAGTGTGTGTGTGTGTGTGCATAATAGCCACAATAGTGCGTGTGTGTGTGTGTGTGTGTGTGTGTGTGTGTGTGTGTGTGTGTGTGCTGGGGTGTGTGTGTGTGTGTGTGTGTGTGTGTGTGTGTGTGTCGTGCCGAATATGTAAAACTGGTCAATTAGCAAGAACTCATTTAGAATTAAGTCCTTTCTAAAATTTTCTCTTATACTTTTAAAGATATATTTTTTTTATTAATGTTAATGTAAAAATTTATAATGTTACTCCAAAAGCATCTTAGAAAACTTACCTAACCTTATTATAACAAGAACAATTTATTTTAGCCTAACCCAAGTAAATATATTTTAGATTTGCTTACAGTAATTTAATACTAAACACAGTGAAATATATTTTTTTCGTTAGGTTCAGAATGATTTTGGCGAAATTATTGCATACACAAATTTTCGCTTGTCCTATATGGCAAGATGAGCGTTGCTATTTAAGCCAAGATCGCAAGTTCTGCCTATTCGGCACGACATATATATATATATATATATATATATATATATATATATATATATATATATATATATATATATATATATATATATATATATATATATATATATAATATATATATATATATATATATATATATATATATATATATATATATATATATACATGTATATATATATATATATATATATATATATATATATATATATATATATATATATATATATATATATATATATATATATATATATATCCTGTGTAAAAAAAGGAGGATGCAAATGTTAAATTTACACGACAAGAAAGATTATGCAAACTGTCTAAGATTACGAAGGGATGTAAGACAAATATAGGGTAACGTCTAAGGTGAGACGAGAAGACAATTACAGTATTAAAAGAAACCAGAAGAAATTCTTCACGGGAGAAGATGAAATATAAATTGAGACTACCATTGCAGGTTTCCACTTGCAGGAAGGAATGAGTCCGCGTAGGTATAATAATAGCCACTCTATCCTATTTTCAGAGGGAGTACTTTAAATGAATGCTTCTTAAAAAAAATACAAAAGAATTATACAAACCCATCAAGCATTAGGGGAATTGCCAATAAACCCCTGGCTGCCTTCAAGAGAGAGCTGGACAGATACCTAAAGTCAGTGCCGGATCAGCCGGGCTGTGGCTCGTACGTCGGACTGCGTGCGGCCAGCAGTAACAGCCTAGTTGATCAGGCCCTGATCCATCGGGAGGCCTGGTCATGGACCGGGCCGCGGGGGCGTTGATCCCCGGAATAACCTCCAGGTAACCTCCAGGTAACCGAGGTGTGCATCTCATTAAAAAGAATGTAAGTTTCAGTGTGTGTGTGTGTGTGTGTGTGTGTGTGTGTGTGTGTGTTGCGCCCCGTGTATGGGACCCATTGTTTTATTTAAATACTGTAAGAGTGTAATGTAACTCTCACGTAATGTTACATCGTGAATGTCGTCAGTAATAGCTAAAATGAATGTGTTTGGCTTTATATTATCTGTCTCACCAATTATCTTCATTATCATTATTATTATTAGCTATGTAAATAGGTAGGCTGTGTTACTTTTGTTAAATGAGGAAAACAAACTATTGACGGTGGGAAACAATCAAGCCAACTACTGTTAGTTGGTTTAGGGTCTAACTCACTGCTGACTAAGTCACGTGATACGACCTGATGCCAGGTTAGTGGACTTTGATTCAGAGAGTCTTATCCAGCCCTGAGCACAGTAAACATATCCCTCTCTCCTCTGGTTGTCTGGTAATGTTTCAATTTTAAGAAACGGTGTCGTTGGTGACTCCTGGTTTACTCTGTGTATTAGTAGAAAAACAGAGTTATTAATATACTTGGTCATTTGCGCTGTCTCTTAAGGTGTATGCCTTTCAGACATTTTAAGTATGTCTATTTCCTTAACTATGGAACATAGATCTTATTTTTGAGTACAACTACGCCAAGACCTAGAGTGTAATAATCTGTGTTGAGCCTAGACTCGGTATTCTAAAGAAAGGCTCATAGTTATGGTCACTACTTTCATTTCACTGATCCTGACATAGAAATGATAGTGTTATGCAAACTCTTAATTTGAGTTTGGGATTTAGGATCACTGTTTGACTATATCGCAACATCCGTCATTATATGTATAACGTGTTACTTCCATTGAAATTAGTATGTATTTATAACTTTTATGTAAATTCATGACATTAGAGTTACGTTAAAGTAAGATATTTACGAAGACAGTGGTAAATATTGTACCTTCAGTAATAAAGTACCTTGAATACTCTTGTATATAAATTAATAAGAGAAGAAGAAAGTATTGTTTTAAATACTTTAACATTAATGATCGTTAATTTTATATATGTTGCATTTTTCTTTCCTAGTTGAAATTAAATCTTTATCACTATACTGATTTTCTAAAAGGATAACTAGACCGTTCTTCCAATATCTTGTTACAGGAAAGGGGCGATCTTAATCACAGGTCAATTACTTAGGGAGATTCCTTCCAGAACTCCTTGGAATAATCTACTAGCTTTACAAAAAACTCTTACTCGTAACAGTGAGTGTGTGTGTGTGTGTGTGTGTGTGTGTGTGTGTGTGTGTGTGTGTGTGTGTGTGTGTGTGTGTGTGTGTGTACTCGCCTAATTGTACTCACCTAATTGTGGTTGCAGGGGTCGAGACTCAGGTCCTGGCCCCGCCTCTTCACTGATCGCTACTAGGTCCTCTCCCTCTCTGCTTCCTGAGCTTTGTCATACCTCTTCTTAAAACTATGTATGGTTCCTGCCTCCACTACTTCACTTGCTAGGCTATTCCACTTCCTGACGACTCTATGACTGAAGAAATACTTCCTAACATCCTTGTGACTCGTCTGAGTCTTCACCTTCCAGTTGTGACCCCTTGATTCTGTCCCCTCTCTGGAACATCCTGTCTCTGTCCACCTTGTCTATTCCCCGCAATATCTTGTATGTCGTTATCATGTCTCCCCTGACCCTTGTCCTCCAGTGTCGTCAGTCCAATTTCCCTCAACCTTACCTCGTACGACATTCCCCTGAGCTCTGGGACTAGCCTTGTTGCAAACCTCCGTACTTTCTCTAACTTCTTGGCGTGCTTGACCAGGTGTGGGTTCCAGACTGGTGCTGCATTCTCCAGTATGGGCCTAACATACACAGTGTACAGTGTCTTGAACGATTCCTTATTAAGGTATCGGAACGCTATTCTCAGGTTTGCCAGGCGCCCGTATGCTGCAGCAGTTATTTGGTTGATGTGTGCCTCCGGTGACGTGCTCGGTGTTATGGTCACCCCAAGGTCTTTCTCCCTGAGTGAGGTCCGTAGTCTTTGTCCACCTAGCCTATACTCTGTCTGCGGTCTTCCTTGCCCCTCCCCAATCTTTATGACTTTGCATTTGGCAGGGTTGAATTCGAGAAGCCAGTTTCTGGACCACATGTCCAGCCTCTCCAGGTCTCTTTGCAGTCCTGCCTCATCCTCATCCGATTTAATTCTTCTCATCAGCTTCACATCATCTGTGAATAGGGACACTTCTGAGTCTATTCCTTCCATCATGTTGTTCACATATATCAAAAATAGCACTAGTCCTAGAACTGACCCCTGTGGGACCCCGCTCGTCACAGGCGCCCACTGTGATACCTCTTCACGTACCATGGCTCGTTGTTGCCTCCCTGTCAGGTATTCCCTGATCCATTGCAGTGTCCTCCCTGTTATATGCGCCTGATCCACCAGCTTCTGCACTAATCTCTTATGGGGAACTGTGTCAAAGGCCTTCCTGCAGTCTAGGAAAATTCAGTCAACCCACCCCTCTCTCGTGTCTTACTTCTGTTACCTTGTCATAAAACTCCAGAAGGTTTGTGACACAGGATTTGCCTTCCATGAACCCATGCTGGTTTTCATTTATAATCTTGTTCCTTTCCAGGTATTCGACCACTCTCCTCCTGATAATCTTCTCCATGACTTTGCACACAATACATGTCAGAGACACAGGTCTGTAGTTTAGTGCCTCATTTCTGTTTCCTTTCTTAAATATGGGGACTACATTTGCTGTCTTCCATTTCTCAGGTAGTTGCCCAGTTTCAAGGGATGTGTTGAAGATTGTGGTTAGGGGCACGCACAGCATCTCTGCTCCTTCTCTAAGGACCCACGGGGAGATGTCCGGTCCCATCGCCTCTGAGGTATCAAGGTCATTTAGCAGCTTCTGCACCTCCTCCTCGGTTCTTCGTATGTCATCCAACACTTGTTGGTATATTCCCTCTTGATGTTCCCTTCTTTGCTGTCTTCCCAGAGCCCTTCCTGTCTCTACTGTAAAAACTTCCTTAAATCTCCTGTTTAGCTCCTCGCATACCTCCTGATCATTTCTTGTGAGTTCTCCACCTTCTGTCCTCAGTCTGATCACCTGGTCTTTGACTGTTGTCTTCCTCCTGATGTGGCTATACAACAGTTTCGGGTCAGTCTTGATTTTCGATGCTATGTTATTTTCATACTGTCGCTGGGCCTCCCTCCTTACCTGTGCATACTCGTTCCTGGCTCTGCGACTAATCTCCCAATTTTCATGTGTTCTCTGCCTTCTGTACTTTTTCCATTCTCTATTGCACTTTGTTTTTACCTCCTTACACCGTCGGGTAAACCAGGGGCTCGTTCTGGTCTTCCCATTGTTTCTGTTGCCCTTGGGAATAAACCTTTCCACTGCCTCCTTGCATTTTGTTGTTACATATTCCATCATTTCATTTACTGGCTTTCCTGCCAGTTCTCTGTCCCACGGAACCTCCTGCAGGAAGTTCCTCAACCCTATGTAGTCCCCTCTTTTATAGTCTGTCTTTTCCCATTCAACTCCTGTTACTCTCTCCACTTGCAACTCTACTATGTATTCAAAGCACAGAACCACGTGGTCACTAGCTCCTAGAGGACTCTCATATGTGATGTCCTCAATGTCTGAACTGCCCAGGGTGAACACAAGGTCCAATCTTGCTGGTACATCCTCCCCTCTCACTCTGGTAGTGTCCTTAACATATTGGTGCATGAGGTTTTCCAGCACCACATCCAACATCTTGGCTCTCCATGTTTCGGGACCCCCATGTGGCTCCAGGTTTTCCCAGTCAATCTCCCTGTGGTTGAAATCCCCCATAACCAGCAACTTTGCTCTGCTTTAGTGAGCTCTTCTTGCTACCTCAGCAAGTGTGTCCACCATTGCTCTGCTGCTCTCTTCATATTCCTCTCTTGGCCTCCTGCAGTTCTGTTGTGGGTTATACATCACTGCAATGACCACCTTGTGCTCCCCAGACTGAAGTGTACCTACTACGTAGTCCCTTTCTCCTGTCTCGTCTATGCCTCCCATTTTCTCGAATTTCCATTGGTTTTTTACGAGCAGAGCAACCCCTCCTCCCCCTCTGCCCCTTCTATCTTTCCTCATGATCTGGTATCCTGGTGGGAAGATTGCATCGGTTATTGTCTCGTGAGTTTTGTTTCTGTAACTGCTATGATGTCTGGGGACTTCTCATTGATTCTTTCTTGCCATTCCTCATATTTACTCGTTAATCCATCAGCATTTGTGTACCAAACCTTCAACTTCTGTTCTAATACTGTAACTGTGGTCCTGGGGAAATACTGAGGTTGGGAGAGCAGGACTCTGGTGGGGGCCTTGTGGGGGGTTGCTCTAGGGGTAGGGTTCGTGGCGCGCGGGGTGAGAACAGAGGGATCGGTGTGTGATGGTTTGGATTATTCAGTTGTGTGTGTGTGTGTGTGTGTGTGTGTGTATATATGTCGTGCCGAATGTGTAAAACTGGTCAATTAGCAAGAACTCATTTAAAATCAGTCCTTTCTAAAATTTTCTCTTATACGTTTAAAGATATATTTTTTTATTAATGTTAATGTAAAAAAATTTAATTTTGCACCAAAAGCATCTTAGAAAACTTACCTAACCTTATTATAACAAGAACGATTTATTTTAGCCTAACCCAACTAAATATATTTTAGATTTGTTTACAATAATTTAATACTAAACAAACACAGTGAAATATATTTTTTTCGTTAGGTTAAGAATGATTTTGGCGAAATTATTCCATACACAAATTTTCGATATATATATATATATTATATATATATATATATATATATATATATATATATATATATAGGTGGTACTTCCCTATATATATATATATATATATATATATATATATATATATATATATATATAAATATATATATATATAAATATATATATATATATATAAATATATATATATATATATTATTATTTATTATCACACCGGCCGATTCCCACCAAGGCAGGGTGGCCCGAAAAAGAAAAACTTTCACCATCATTCACTCCATCACTGTCTTGCCAGAAGGGTGCTTTACACTACAGTTTTTAAACTGCAACATTAACACCCCTCCTTCAGAGTGCAGGCACTGTACTTCCCATCTCCAGGACTCAAGTCCGGCCTGCCGGTTTCCCTGAATCCCTTCATAAATGTTACTTTGCTCACACTCCAACAGCACGTCAAGTATTAAAAACCATTTGTCTCCATTCACTCCTATCAAACACGCTCACGCATGCCTGCTGGAAGTCCAAGCCCCTCGCACACAAAACCTCCTTTACCCCCTCCCTCCAACCCTTCCTAGGCCGACCCCTACCCCGCCTTCCTTCCACTACAGACTGATACACTCTTGAAGTCATTCTGTTTCGCTCCATTCTCTCTACATGTCCGAACCACCTCAACAACCCTTCCTCAGCCCTCTGGACAACAGTTTTGGAAATCCCACACCTCCTCCTAACTTCCAAACTACGAATTCTCTGCATTATATTCACACCACACATTGCCCTCAGACATGACATCTCCACTGCCTCCAGCCTTCTCCTCGCTGCAACATTCATCACCCACGCTTCACACCCATATAAGAGCGTTGGTAAAACTATACTCTCATACATTCCCCTCTTTGCCTCCAAGGACAAAGTTCTTTGTCTCCACAGACTCCTAAGTGCACCACTCACTCTTTTTCCCTCATCAATTCTATGATTCACCTCATCTTTCATAGACCCATCCGCTGACACGTCCACTCCCAAATATCTGAATACGTTCACCTCCTCCATACTCTCTCCCTCCAATCTGATATTCAATCTTTCATCACCTAATCCTTTTGTTATCCTCATAACCTTACTCTTTCCTGTATTCACCTTTAATTTTCTTCTTTTGCACACCCTACCAAATTCATCCACCAATCTCTGCAACTTCTCTTCAGAATCTCCCAAGAGCACAGTGTCATCAGCAAAGAGCAGCTGTGACAACTCCCACTTTGTGTGTGATTCTTTATCTTTTAACTCCACGCCTCTTGCCAAGACCCTCGCATTTACTTCTCTTACAACCCCATCTATAAATATATTAAACAACCACGGTGACATCACACATCCTTGTCTAAGGCCTACTTTTACTGGGAAAAAATTTCCCTCTTTCCTACATACTCTAACTTGAGCCTCACTATCCTCGTAAAAACTCTTCACTGCTTTCAGTAACCTACCTCCTACACCATACACTGCCAACATCTGCCACATTGCCCCCCTATCCACCCTGTCATACGCCTTTTCCAAATCCATAAATGCCACAAAGACCTCTTTAGCCTTATCTAAATACTGTTCACTTATATGTTTCACTGTAAACACCTGGTCCACACACCCCCTACCTTTCCTAAAGCCTCCTTGTTCATCTGCTATCCTATTCTCCGTCTTACTCTTAATTCTTTCAATTATAACTCTACCATACACTTTACCAGGTACACTCAACAGACTTATCCCCCTATAATTTTTGCACTCTCTTTTATCCCCTTTGCCTTTATACAAAGGAACTATGCATGCTCTCTGCCAATCCCTAGGTACCTTACCCTCTTCCATACATTTATTAAATAATTGCACCAACCACTCCAAAACTATATCCCCACCTGCTTTTAACATTTCTATCTTTATCCCATCAATCCCGGCTGCCTTACCCCCTTTCATTTTACCTACTGCCTCACGAACTTCCCCCACACTCACAACTGGCTCTTCCTCACTCCTACAAGATGTTATTCCTCCTTGCCCTATACACGAAATCACAGCTTCCCTATCTTCATCAACATTTAACAATTCCTCAAAATATTCCTTCCATCTTCCCAATACCTCTAACTCTCCATTTAATAACTCTCCTCTCCTATTTTTAACTGACAAATCCATTTGTTCTCTAGGCTTTCTTAACTTGTTAATCTCACTCCAAAACTTTTTCTTATTTTCAACAAAATTTGTTGATAACATCTCACCCACTCTCTCATTTGCTCTCTTTTTACATTGCTTCACCACTCTCTTAACTTCTCTCTTTTTCTCCATATACTCTTCCCTCCTTGCATCACTTCTACTTTGTAAAAACTTCTCATATGCTAACTTTTTCTCCCTTACTACTCTCTTTACATCATCATTCCACCAATCGCTCCTCTTCCCTCCTGCACCCACTTTCCTGTAACCACAAACTTCTGCTGAACACTCTAACACTACATTTTTAAACCTACCCCATACCTCTTCGACCCCATTGCCTATGCTCTCATTAGCCCATCTATCCTCCAATAGCTGTTTATATCTTACCCTAACTGCCTCCTCTTTTAGTTTATAAACCTTCACCTCTCTCTTCCCTGATGCTTCTATTCTCCTTGTATCCCATCTACCTTTTACTCTCAGTGTCGCTACAACTAGAAAGTGATCTGATATATCTGTGGCCCCTCTATAAACATGTACATCCTGAAGTCTACTCAACAGTCTTTTATCTACCAATACATAATCCAACAAACTACTGTCATTTCGCCCTACATCATATCGTGTATACTTATTTATCCTCTTTTTCTTAAAATATGTATTACCTATAACTAAACCCCTTTCTATACAAAGTTCAATCAAAGGGCTCCCATTATCATTTACACCTGGCACCCCAAACTTACCTACCACACCCTCTCTAAAAGTTTCTCCTACTTTAGCATTCAAGTCCCCTACCACAATTACTCTCTCACTTGGTTCAAAGGCTCCTATACATTCACTTAACATCTCCCAAAATCTCTCTCTCTCCTCTGCATTCCTCTCTTCTCCAGGTGCATACACGCTTATTATGACCCACTTCTCGCATCCAACCTTTACTTTAATCCACATAATTCTTGAATTTACACATTCATATTCTCTTTTCTCCTTCCATAACTGATCATTTAACATTACTGCTACCCCTTCCTTTGCTCTAACTCTCTCAGATACTCCAGATTTAATCCCATTTGTTTCCCCCCACTGAAACTCTCCTACCCCCTTCAGCTTTGTTTCGCTTAGGGCCAGGACATCCAACTTCTTTTCATTCATAACATCAGCAATCATCTGTTTCTTGTCATCCGCACTACATCCACGCACATTTAAGCAACCCAGTTTTATAAAGTTTTTCTTCTTCTCTTTTTTAGTAATTGTATACAGGAGAAGGGGTTACTAGCCCATTGCTCCCGGCATTTTAGTCGCCTCATACGACACGCGTGGCTTACGGAGGAAAGATTCTTTTCCACTTCCCCATGGACAATAGAAGAAATAAAAAAGAACAAGAGCTATTTAGAAAAGGGAGAAAAACCTAGATGTATGTATATATATATATGCATGTGCGTGTCTGTGAAGTGTGACCAAAGTGTAAGTAGGAGTAGCAAGATATCCCTGTTATCTTAGCGTGTGTGTCAGTTTAATCACTATTTTAGACAGTAAAGTATCTTTGGTTACTGTTGTACAAGAAAATGCAGCCTTACTGACTTTTGTGAAGTGAATAGACTTTTAACCTATTAAATCATTACGTGAACACTATCTTTATTAGAACTGCCAACCCGGGTAGCATCTAATATCTTCGTCGACTCATCTATAAGCAATTAAACTCCAGTATTTATATTTATTCCAATGAAAGATAGAGTAGCTTCAGTTCTCCACATCAACAGTCCTTCACTAGTTTCCACCAAGTGAGCAATCCAAGTATTTTTCCTGTTTCACTCTGCGAGCACGGTAAAAAAAATGATTTCTAAGATGGTAATTTGGATTTCAAATAAATAATTCACTTTCTTCTTCCTAATTTCAGAATTAATCGCTCAATTAATGTCAGAGTTTCCAAGATTAGTTTGTAACTTCTCTCAACGTTGTTTATGTTTCTCAACATCATGTTTTTGTCTCTCACCATAATGTTCAGAAGTGTCTCTCAACATTATTTTTTCACTTCAATAACAGAACCGCACAATACACATTACAAAGTTAACAAGTAATAACTAAATAACACCAAGAGACAGCTTGCGTTAGGCAGCTCCGGTTATAAGGTAGTCCCTCAGTGTTGATATCACCACCTTCACAGTTAGAGAACTGATGTACATAGCCCCCCCCCCTCCCTCCTTCCCTCCCAGACAATAATGTAATCCCTTGAGTGCCAGTATAAAGATAAAGGCATATATCCAACCTATTGTCAATTTAGGTTGGTTGGAGTTAAAAGCCTCTCGTCCACACCGGGTCGCGGGGGCGTTCACCCTTGGAACATCCCCCAGGTAGAGTCATAAGAGTTGTAAGTAACCTTTTCACTACCAGACAAGAATACTTTAATCCCTAAAATAGGAATTAAAGTAAACTCTCAGCATATATACGCTAAGCAAAATATACCTCTCGGAGTATATATCCTGTTTATCTTTTACAATGTTTATTTTCTTATTAGGCGTCTAACGTCATTTCTTTACATTTCCAGTAACTTTATATATTCTCATTATTTGTTAGGTTGGTTAAGTTAGTTTACAAAGACATATAAAGCGTGCCCTTAATCATAAATAAGTAATTTAGAAAAGTGGTTGTGACACGTCTGGCGATGCGCCTCCTGAGCAGCACCAGACAACGTTCAAATCTGCAGCAAAACTTTCTTAGTTTAGCAAAAATCCATGTGACAAACGTTTTCCCTTACTGGCTTTCTATTCAAAGAAGGCTCATAAACTAATGGTCAAAAAATTAACGAAATGCCGAAAACCAGTGTACAACACTTGGTATTTTTATTATAGAGACGTTTAGCCGAACACTGGCATTATGAATCCAATACAGAGAATAATCCTGCTGGCAGTAGAGAACATAAAGTAGTTTGAGATGGTAAGTCCCTTAGCCTAAATGAATCAGTTGGAGACGCTGGAAGACGTCTTCTAACGTCTGCAGTATTATTCTTTGTATTTTATTGATAGAGCCAGTGGTTGGCGAAACGTCTCATAGCTCGATCGCTAGCGCACTCAGCTCACACACTGAGGTCCAGAGTTCGAATCTCCTCCGGTAAGGCTGAAAAACATTAGGGACGTGTTTCCATAAGGCACCTGCTGTCCATGTTCACCTATCAGTATAAAACAGGTACCTGGGTTTTAGTCGACTGGTCTGGGTCGCATCCTGGGATAAAGCTGACCTAATTTACCCGAAATGCTCAGCATAACAAGCGGCTTTCTATATAGTCGTATGTCATTGATGTCAGCTAGGACTGTATACCTTGTACATGTACTTGTAGTAAAAGATATTATTATTATTATTATTATTATTATTATTATATTATTATTACATTATATTATTATAAAGATACATAATACATAAGTGATGGATTTGTGTCCTATTAATCTACTTGGTTGTTTTGTAAAATATTAACATAACATGGCTCTGAGTTAATAACCCTCCGTGTTAGAATGCGAATAATCTTTTTCAACTTCTGCTTCTTCTTTTAGAAAATGGGAACTCTGCCTTTCAAGTATTATTTTCCTTTTGGGTGGGATACATTTATTTTACAGTCAACAGATGTACGCCTTTCAACTCGCTCGATAAAGCGACGGGATTCTCTGATTACCTGTCTTACAGAAAATGAAAATGGCCGCATTCTGACAACCCTTGTCAACTATACAATGTGACTGTCAGAGAAAGCGCGGCGTTGAAACTATGAGCAGGATCACCATATTGGAAAAGAACAAAAAGTCACAATACCCTGACTGGAACAATACACAAATAACCTGGGTTATTTGTGTACAACTGTGTGACTAGTCAATGTTGTACATGAATGGTGTAAAAGACCGACAAGATGAAGAATTAGACACGTGAAACATCTGGGTATCTTTATTTGTAAACGTTTCACCATCCAGTGGCTTTGTCAGTACAAGACCATTATTATTATTATTAAAGATTCGCCGGTA
>NC_091296.1:19795271-19797771 GCF_038502225.1 Cherax quadricarinatus
ATCAACAGCCTGGTTGATCAGACAAGCATCGAACGGACCTGGCCGATGGCCGGGCTCCGAGAGTAGTTAAATTCTCGAAACTCTTCAAATGTATATCCAAGAAACTCTCACAAGCTTCGACACACGACATGTTCGCTGATACGTCACAAAGGAGAATGAAATATTTGAGACCACAGTTGATATTATAGTTTCTAGAAGTACTACCCCATCCTCAAAACACACACATACATATCCTGGCAAGGGTAATAGAAATAATGAGAAAACCGGGATGATCCCTTGGTTTACCCAAAAGTGTAGAGGCCAAAATCAAGTTTGCTAGAGAATGGAAGAAGTACAGAAGGCAAAGGACCCGGGAGAATAAGGAGAGAAGTCGTAGAGCCAGAAATGAATATGCACAGATAAGAAGGAAGGCCTAACGACAATGTGAAATTGACAGCAGTGAAAGCCAAATCTGACCAGAAGCTGTTGTACAGCCACATCAGGAGGAAACCAACCGTCAAGGACCAGGTAATCAGGCTGAAGAAGGAAGGAGTAGAGGAGACAGAAGGGACTCCAGAAAGACAGAGTGGTGAGGTACATAATCAAGTGTTAGACACAATACATACAACCGAGGAAAAAGTGAAGAGGATGCTAAGCGAGCTAGATACCTCAAAGGCGATAGGGCCGGATAACATCTCTGCATGACTCCTGAGAGAGGGAGCAGAGGTGCTATGTGTACCCCTAACAACAATCTTCAAGACATCTATCGAAACAGGGCCACTACCTGAGGTATGGAAGACAGCAAAAGTAGTTCCAGTTTTTAAAAAAGACAGACACAAAGCATTAAACTACAGACCAGTGTCAGTAACATGTATAGCATGCAAAGTCATGGAGAAGATTATCAGGAGAAGAGTGGTGAAGCACCTAGAAAGGAATGAGCTTATCAACGACAGCCAGCACGGTTTCAGGGACCGGAAATCCTGTCACAAACCTACTGGAGTGCTATGACAAGGTGACAGCAGCAAGACAAGAGAGAGAGAGGGGTGGGTAGATTGCATTTTCTTGGACTGTAAGAAGGCGTTTGACACAGTTCCACACAAGAGATTAGTGCAAAAGCTATAGGACCAGGCAGGGATAACAGGGAAGGCACTGCAATGGATCAGAGAATACTTGTCAGGAAGACAGCAGCGAGTAATGGTACGTGGCGAAGTGTCAGAGTGGGCGCCTGTGACGAGCAAGGTTTCACAGGGGTCAGTCCTAGGACCGGTGCTGTTACTGGTATTTGCAACCGACATGACGGAAGGAATAGACTCCGAAGTGTCCCTGTGTGCAGATGATGTGAAGGTGATGAGAAGAATCCAATCGGATGAGGACCAGGCAGAACTACAAAGGGATCTGGACAGGCTGCAGGCCTGGTCCAGCAACTGGCTCCTGGAGTTCAACCCCACCAAGTGCAAAGTCATGAAGATTGAGGAAGGGCAAAGAAGACCACAGACGGAGTACAGTATAGGAGGCCAGAGACTACAAACCTCACTCAAGGTAAAGGATCTTGGGGTGAGTATAACACCGGGCACATCTGAGGCGCACATCAGCCAAATAACTGGTGAAGCATACGGTCGCCTAGCAAACCTAAGAACAGCATTCCGACATCTTAATTGTTCAGGACCCTGTACACTGTGTACGTTAGGCCCATACTGAAGTATGCAGCACCAGTTTGGAACCCACACCTAGCCAAGTACGTAAGGAAACTAGAGAAAGTGCAAAGGTTTGCAACAAGACTAGTCCCGGAGCTAAGGGGTATGTACTACGAAGAGAAGTTAAGGGAAATCGACTTGACGACACTGGAAAACAGGAGATAGGGGGGATATGACAACGACATATGAAATACTGAGAGGAATCGACAAGGTGGACAGAGACAGGATGTTCCAGAGATGGGACATATTGAAAGATTTACTACAACAGATACAGACAACAATAAAGGAACCAGCTGAGATTATAAAGAAAGAAGAGACGGACCAGGAATTAGAAAAAAAGATAGTATAGAGAAGGAAATAAAAGGTTTAGAAGAGAATACAACAAAGAAGATAGTTATGCAGGAATAACAAAGCAAAAGACAGAACTAGAACAGCAGGTGCTGCCAGCTCAGAATATCACATTGTTAACAAAAGCTTTGAAGAGAAGATGAAAGGACTGGAGGAGTAAAAAAATAGATACTTATGGAAAAATAACTAAAAAATACAGAAATAGGACATTAAGTAGTATTGGCAAGGTTAATGACAGCTAGGACAAACATCAGCCTTGAAATAAAAATGAAGCTTACAAATATTTTAAAGTTATTGAAGGGGAAACTGTTGACAGAGGAAAAACACGTTTATTGTTTTCAGCTCAGGTAGAAAAACTCTCGAAGTCCCTCAAAGGTAAACCACAGGTAAACTGGGGTTTTATTTCTCCCATTCATTCTCGCCCTCACACACATTCCACTGTCATGCCCTCCCAACACACCACACAGTCCCTCCATGCT
>NC_091296.1:19802771-19840271 GCF_038502225.1 Cherax quadricarinatus
ATGAGGATAGTGAGGCTCAGGTTAGGGTGTGCAGAAAGAGGGAGACTACTTCCCAGTAAAAGTAGGTCTTAGACAGGGATGTGTAATATCACCATGGTTGTTTAATATATTTATAGATGGGGTTGTAAAAGAAGTAAATGCTAGCGTGTTCAGGAGAGGGGTGGGATTAAATTATGGGGAATAAAATACAAAATGGGAATTGACACAGTTGCTTTTTGCTGATGATACTGTGCTTATGGGAGATTCGAAAGAAAAATTGCAAAAGTTAGTGGATGAGTTTGGGAGTTTGTGAAAAGGTAGAAAGTTGAAAGTGAACACTGAAAAGAGTAAGGTGATGAGGGTAAGAAATGATTTAGATAAAGAAAAATTGGATATTAAATTGGGGAGGAGGAGTATGGAAGAAGTGAATGTTTTCAGATACTTGGGAGTTGACGAGTCGGCGGATGGATTTAGGAAGGATGAAGTTAATCATAGAACTGATAAGGAAAAAAAGGTGAGTGGTTCGTTGAGGTACACGTGGAGACAAAAAACGTTATCTATGGAGGAAAAGAAGGGAATGTATGAAAGTATAGTAGTACCAACACTCTTATTTGGGTGTGAAGCTTGGGTTGTGAATGCAGCAGCGAGGAGGTGGTTGGAGGCAGTGGAGGTGTCCTGTCTAAGGGCAATGTGTCGTGTAAATATTATGCAGAAAATTAGGAGTGTCAAAATTAGGAGGTGTTGAGTTAATAAAAGTATTAGAGGGCTGAACAGGGGTTGTTGAGGTGGTCTGGTCATTTAGAGAGAATGGATCAAAGTAGAATGACATGGAGAGCGTATAAATCTGTAGGGGAAGGAGGGCGGGGTAGGGGTCGTCCTCGAAAAGGTTCGAAGGAAGGGGTAAGGGAGGTTTTGTGGGCGAGGGGCTTGGACTTCCAGCAGGCGTGCATGAGCGTGTTCGATAGGAGTGAATGGAGACGAATGGTATTTGGGACCTGACAATCTGTTGGAGTGTGAGCAGGGTAATATTTAGTGAAGGGATTCAAGAAAACCGGTTATTTTTATACAGCCGGACTTGAGTCCTGGAAATGGGAAGAACAATGCCTGCACTCTAAAGGAGGGGTTCGCGATATTAGCAGTTTGGAGGGATATCTTTATACGTATATGCTTCTAAACTGTTGTGTTCTGAGCACCTCTGCAAAAACAGTAATTATGTGTGTGTGGTGAAAGTATTGAATGATGAAAGTATTTTCTTTTTTGGGATATTTTTCTTTTTGGGTCACCCTGCCTCGGTGGGAGAAGGCCGACTTGTTAAATATATATATATATATATATATATATATATATATATATATATATATATATATATATATATATTATGTCGTGCCGAATAGGCAGAACTTGCCATCTTGGCTTAAATAGCAACGCTCATCTTGCCATATAGGACAAGTGAAAATTTGTGTATGCAATAATTTCGCCAATATCATTCTGAACCTAACGAAAAAAATATATTTCACTGTGTTTGTTTAGTCTTAAATTATTGTAAACAAATCTAAAATATATTTAGTTGGGTTAGGCTAAAATTATTTATTTTTGTTATAATAAGGTTAGGTAAGTTTTCTAAGATTCTTTTGGAGCAAAATTATAATTTTTACATTAATATTAATGAAAAAATATATCTTTAAACGTATAAGAGAAAATTTTAGAAAGGACTTAATTTTAGATGAGTTCTTGCTAATTGACCAGTTTTACATATTCGGCACGACATATATATATATATATATATATATATATATATATATATATATATATATATATATATATATATGTAGCTCCGACTTACCTATGTTGTTTTACTTTCTACTGTACCTTTGTGAATGTTTTCTCAAGGTATTTTGTCTTTAAATAAAATATATATCAAATATAGGGGGTGGTAGGAGAAAATTCTCAAACAGCTTCTGAGGATGAGGGTCCTTAGGACAGTTCTAGAGGTGGTTCCTCCCTAAATTGATGAAGCTGTAGTTGACTGCAAGTTTAAGTTTTAGGGGGAAATACTATGCTCAAAAACAGGGGATGGCTATGGGTAATCCGTTGTCCCCTTTATTGAGCAATCTGTATATGGAATTTTTCGAGGGTAGACTGTTGATAGATATCCTGCCACGTAGAGTTAAATGGTTCAGATATGTAGGTGACATTTTGCGTCTTTGGCATCAATGGCCATATCCTTTTGATATGGCCCTTGATACATTTTTACCAATACTTAATGCTTTGGTCCCGTCTATTAAATTCACCGTGGAGAAAGAGATGAACTGTAAACTTCCATTCTTAGATGTGTTGATACACCGGGTTGATAGAAAGCCTGTTGAATATACCTGGTAAAGTGTATGGTAGAGTTATTATTGAAAGAATTAAAAGTAAGACGGAGTGTAGGATAGCAGATGAACAAGGAGGCTTTAGGAAGGGTAGAGGGTGTGTAGACCAAGTGTTTACAGTGAAACATATAGGTAAACAGTATTTGGATAAGGGTAAAAAGGTTTTTGTAGCATTTATGGATTTGGAAAAGGCGTATGACAGGGTAGATAGGGGGGCAATGTGACAAACGTTGCAAATGTATGGAATAGGAGGTAGGTTATTGAAAATGGTGAAAAGTTTTTACGAGGATAGTGAAGCTCAGGTTAAAGTATGTAGGAGAGAGGGAGATTATTTCCCAGTAAAAGTAAGCCTTAGACAAAGATGTGCGATGTCACCGTGGTGGTTCAATATATCTATAGATGGGGTTCTAAAAGAAGTGAATGTTCGGGTGTTGGCAAGAGGTGTGGGGTTAAAAGATAAAGAATCTAACACAAAGTGAGAGTTGTCACAGTTGCTCTTTGCTTTTGGAAGATTCTGAAGAGAAGTTGCAGAGGTAGGTGGATAAGTTTCGTATTGTATGTAAAAGAAGATTAAAACTGAATATAGGAAAGAGTAAGGTGATGAGGATAATAAAAAAATTAGGTAACGAAATTTTGGATATCAGATTGGAGGGAGAGAGTATGGAGGAGGTGAATGTATTCAGATATTTAGGAACTGACGTGTTGGCAGATGGGTGTATGAAAGATGAGGTGAATCATAGAACTGATGAGGTGAAAAGGGTGAGTGGTGCACTAAGAAGTCTGTGGAGACAAAGAACTTCGTCCATGGAAGCAAAGAGGGGAATGTGTGAGAGTATAGTGACACCAATGTTCTTATATGGGTGCGAAGCATGGGTGGTGAATGTTGCAACAATGAGAAGGCTGGAGACAGTGGAGATGTGTCTGAGGGCAATGTGTGGTGTGAATATAATGCAGATAATTCGTAGTTTGGAAATTAGGAGGAGGTGTGGGATTACCAAAACTATTATCCAGAGGGCTGAGGAGGGGCTTGTTGAGGTGGTTCGGACATGTAAAGAGGTTGGAACAAAATAGAATAACTTCGAGTCTATAAATCTGTAGTGAAGGGAAGGCGAGGTAGAGGTCGTCCTAAGAAAAGCTGGAGGGAGGGGGTAAAGGAGGTTTTGTGTGCGAGGGGCTTGGACTTCCAGCAAGCATGCGTGAGCGTGTTAGATAGGAGCGAATGGAGACAAATGGTTTTTAGGATTTGGCGTGCTGTTGAAGTGTGAGCAGGGTAATATTTATGGAGGGATTCAGGGAAACCGGCAGGCAGGACTTGAGTCCTGGAGATGGGAAGTACAGTGCCTGCACTCTGTTGCAGTTTTATAACTGTAGTGTAAGCGTACCTTTGGCAAGACTGTGATGGAGTGAATGATGGTGCAAGTCTTTCTTTTTCGGGCCACCCTACCTTGGTGGGAAACGGCCAAAGTGTTAATAATATATATATATATATATATATATATATATATATATATATATATATATATATATATATATATATTATATATACATATATATATATATATATATATATATATATATATATATATATATATATATTATATATATATATATATAACATATTACACACATATATATATATATATATATATATATATATATATATATATATATATATATATATATATAATATATATATATATGTGTGTGTGTGTGTGTGTATGTATTTAAGAAGCGGTAACGTACGTAGAGATCAAAGAAGAACAGCTGTCTGTATATTTGGACATCTGTATAAGATTCTGCTAGTCAGATATGATAATGAAAGAATTTATATGTTTTATAGGAGAGGTCCGGTGGCAATCACATGACGGAGTTAATCATTGTGGAGTAAGATGGAGTTTAGATAATATTCCTGAGTGAAGTAGTTTAACTGGAGTTGAGACACCTTATTCCCCCAGGAAGGTTCTTTGCACTCAGAACAGAGTATCTTAACTGCAGATTAGCTTCTCCATTCTGAGATGTTGTACCACAGCTAAGTTTCGCCTCTAAAATAAATAACGCGTCATTCGATCATCACCTGACCCCCCGCCCCTGTGTAATATGCAAGTTATTTCATTATCTTGTATCTGATGAAAACGATGTCTGAGCAAAGAAGAAATATACAGATAGCTATTCTGCTGAGTTTTTTCTTCATGTGGGTTACCCTTTCTATTTAGTACTTATTACACACGTGACTGAGACAACCCCCACACGGAATATATCCTTGTGGCTAAAACTAAACCACACGTAGTATATCCATATGCCTAAAACAACCCATATACGTAATATATCTATGTGGCTAAAACAACGCATATACATATTTCTCTGCCTAAAACAACCCATACAGGTAATATATCTCTGTGGCTAAAACAACTCATACAGGTAATATATCTCTGTGACTCAAACAACCCATATATGTAATATATCTCTGTGGCTAAAGCAACCAGTACAGATCATATATGTTTGTGGCTTAAACCCCTCACGTAAAATATCTCTGTGGCCAAAGCAACCAATATACGTAAGATAATTCTGACGCTAAAACAACCCATATGTGTAATATATCTCTGTAGCTAAACAACCCCAAACGTAATATATCTCTATGGCTAAAATAAGCCAAAGTGTAACATATCTCTGTGGCTAAAATAACCCTGCCCGTAATATATATCTGTGGCTAAAGCAACCCCGCATGTAATATATCTCTGTGGGTAAAACAACCCCCCACATAGCGCCCTTTATTCCCGTGAGCATCGACGCCAGTGTTGACTGACTAAAATAAACGGGGAAGGGGAGTGGGATTTACTGATTGGGTTTTAATGTTTTATTAACGCTTGGTGGAGCTTGTGGGGGGAGGGGAAGGCCCTGGCACACCTGGATATCACCTGGTGTTGGTGACCAACACCTGCGTGTGTCGAACTGTCACCAACACCAGCGTGGAGGCACCAACAATACCTGCGTGAAATCATCAATAATACCTGGCCCGGTGGCCTGGTGGCTAAAGCTCCCGCTTCACACACGGAGGGCCCGGGTTCGATTCCCGGCGGGTGGAAACATTCCGACACGTTTCCTTACACCTGTTGTCCTGTTCACCTAGCAGCAAATAGGTACCTGGGTGTTAGTCGACTGGTGTGGGTCGCATCCTGGGGGACAAGATTAAGGACCCCAATGGAAATAAGTTAGACAGTCCTCGATGACGCACTGACTTTCTTGGGTTATCCTGGGTGGCTAACCCTCCGGGGTTAAAAATCCGAACGAAATCTTATCTTATCTTACCTGCGTGCAGGCATCAAAAATACCTGTGTGGAGGGATCAATAATACTTGCGCGGAGGCATCAATAATACTTGCGTGGAGGCATCAACAATGCCTGAATGGAGGCATCAACAATGCCTGAATGGAGGCATCAACAATGCCTGAATGGAGGCATCAACAATGCCTGAATGGAGGCATCAACAGCACCAGCGTGGATGCATCAACAATACCTGCCTGAAGGCATCAACAACACCAGCATGGAGGCATCACCAACACCAGTGTGGAAGCATCAACGACACCAGCGTGGAGGCATCAATAACACCAACGTGGAGGCATCAATAACACCAGCGTGGAAGTATAAATAACACCAGCGTGGAGGCATCAATAACACCAGCGTGGAGGTACCAACAACACCAGCGTGGAAGCATCACCGACACCAGAGTGGAGGCATCATTAACACCAGTGTGGAGGCATCAACAACACCAGCGTAGAGGCATTAACAACACCAGCGTGGAAGCATCACCGACACCAGAGTGGAGGCATCATTAACACCAGCGTGGAGGCATCAACAATACCAGCGTGGAGGCTTCACCAACACCAGCGTGGAGGCATCATTAACACCAGTGTGGAGGCATCAACAACACCAGCGTAGAGGCATTAACAACACCAGCGTGGAAGCATCACCGACACCAGAGTGGAGGCATCATTAACACCAGCGTGGAGGCATCAACAATACCAGAGTGGAGGCATCAGCAACACCAGCGTGGAGGCATCACCGACACCAGGTGGAGGCATCAACAACACCAGCGTGGAGGCATCACAACACCAGCGTGAAGGCATTAACAACACCAGCGTGGAGGCATCACCAACACACCAGCGTTGAAACTTCACCAACACCGTCATGGAAACAACAACACTAGCAGGGGTCTGGCTACCATCACTATGAGAAGCCTGATGATATACTGTATCAGTCAGATCACTGACTCCGACCAGTTAACCAGGGGTCGCTATGACGCACCCTTGCCTACAGTAGGTCACGCCATCGGCTGTTTCTTGCAGCTTCACCTCCTTCCCTCTGGCAAAGAGTCAACAGCTAGCACATTCGCGTTTGTGTTGGCTGACATAACCATATACAGGAGCGCACTTCCTGGTTTATACCACATTATTATCTGTGTTACTAGACACCACAGGCTACGGCTGTGCTGGATCAGCCGGGCTGTGGCTCGTACGTCGGACTGCGTGTGGCCAGCAGTAACAGCCTAGTTGATCAGGCCCTGATCCATCGGGAGGCCTGGTCATGGACCGGGCCGCGGGGGCGTTGATCCCCGGAATAACCTCCAGGTAACCTCCAGGTACTGATGTAATGTTACCCTACAACACAAATGCGTCTTATACCGAAATACCAGTGTTCAAAGTTTATCCACGCAGTATTCAGAATAAAAGGAAGGAGAGGGCAAGGCCTGTTATCATACGCAGACATACCCAAATAAGATATTGGCCTTATCATGAAGAAAAAACGGATGCGGGACAAGCTTTCATTGGGTATCCCCCCAACCCTTGCAGTGGTTGCCAATTTTTTTTCTTCCAAAGTTTTCGTAATAACTTGAGAACGGCTTATACGATTAGCTTCAATTTTTAATGTTGGCTCACTGTCGGTAGAGAAAGTTTCACACAATTATTGGCACATGCAAGTGACCCTTGGTCAATGTTACATAGATCATCCGCGGTTTTGGTTTCCAAGTGATAACTTGAGGAAGCCTCTTCAGTCTTCAAATTTTCAACACTGTTGTATCCTACTTAGAATAAGGCTTAGAGTATTATTGAAGTATCAATTTGCCAATTTCATTTTTAAAATTATAGAATTTTCCGTGAAATTTCTTTACTACGCGTCGTCCGAACGCCTTAATTTAAATCATTAATATTAGCTACATCTTAAAGATGGATAATACCGTATAAGTTTAAGCGCAAATCTGCTAATATATTAACATAGTTTAAAAACTTGGAAATGGATTCCTTGCAATAATTGGAGAATAGCTTATCTGGTCGGCTTGAAACGTTTAGCATTTGTATGATTCACACAAGAGTTCATAATTTAAGTAATCTTTGTAGGCTACAACTTGAACATTTTATTTTTGAAATTTCTGGATTATCATACCGACTTTTCTAGAATACTAAGAAATTTGGTTACCAAACTGAAAAAAAAAACTAAAAAGACCCTAATAGTTGTTTCAACTTACACTAGATTTATTACGCAGTTCTCATTGGCGATTACAGAGATATCAAATTTAGTTAGAAACCTACATCAAATATTAATCCTAATTAAAAAACTTTTCGAATATTTATTTTACAATACAAAATTCTAATATGTATCACGCATAGGAGAATAATTTGGATGAGTTTTAATAAATTAATCTATTGGTTTCCGTGGTATAAACGGGAGACCACCCCCACCCCCCTCCTCTTTCCCTTGAAAACCTGTCTCCAGGGTGAGCGATGTCAGCAAAGTGACACAAGAGCCAAGCTTATTGCACTTTAATCTGGCCTTAACATAGCCTGTAATTTAATATGGGGCTCTGGTTTGTGGCTCTCCTGTGCGCCTTTCCATGCAATAATGTGAGAATGTTTCTTTTGATCGGCTTCGAACTTTCAGTGTTAGTATATATTAAACTAAAGGAGGGGTCGGATTGTTATTGGGCAGTGTAGGTGCTAATTTACTAATTTTATACACGTAAATATGAGTGGATAACGTGTGATAACGTCTCTATCGATTGTCTTCAACCTTTCAGTGCAGGTATATACTACTTAGAAGGAAGTTCCGTTTGTTATTGGAGTGTGTATGTGCCAATTTTACCATAAAAATTGAAAGCTACATTTTTCCATACGATAAATTGAGCGCCTCTGATCGGCTTCAAAGTTTTAATGCTAGAGCAGTTTTCCTCAGAGGAAGATTTACGTGTAAGTCTCAATTTCCCCATTTTATTCAACAAGTTGGAATATGTTTCAGTGTAACAACTGGAAAGTGTCTACTGATCGGCTTCAAACCAATAACAATGATGTATGTTAGAGTAAGGTTCGTATTATTACAGTTCCTGGCTATCATAAGTGCTGATATACAGCTCTCGAGCCTTTTGAGGATGCTAAGTTACTCGACTTACTGGTGTTGTTGATAAATTAGACACATGTGCAACTCTTGGGTATCTTTATTGAGGAAACGTTTCGCCACACAGTGGCTTCATCAGTCCATACAAAGGAGAATCTTGAAGAACAGGAGGAGAATGAGGTAATCAGTCCCTCAACCTTGAGTCGATGTGGTCAGTTCATCAATCTTGAATAGAATACGGCATACGTGCTGAGAAGGAGCTTATAAACCGTTGGCAGGAGAGGTGCAGAAGTCATAGGTCGTGTAACATTTGTTCAATGTTGAAGTAGGTCGTGCCCAAGAATTAGGCAAGCGAAGAATTCCCAAGTATTAAGATCCCAAGAAGTTGCAGTGTCTGACAGGTTTGTAGATGAATGGTTCAGAGAACCGACATGTTGATAAATTAGACACATGTGCAACTCTTGGGTATCTTTATTGAGGAAACGTATCGCCACACAGTGGCTTCATCAGTCCATACAAAGGAGAATCTTGAAGAACAGGAGGAGAATGAGGTAATCAGTCCCTCAACCTCATTCTCCTCCTGTTCTTCAAGATTCTCCTTTGTATGGACTGATGAAGCCACTGTGTGGCGAAACGTTTCCTCAATAAAGATACCCAAGAGTTGCACATGTGTCTAATTTATCAACATGTCGGTTCTCTGAACCATTCATCTACAAACTGGTGTTGTTATATTCATGAGGTAAGCGCTAAATCTACAGGGATCATACAGTGCCTGGAGAAATGGGAGGTAATCAGGTTCAATCCAAGGAAAGGGAACACAGGTCCAATTCCTTGAATCACGAGTTCGTCGCCTTGAAAGGCCCCCGTGAGGGCCTTTCAAGGTGTTGATCTCCAGCCCCTGAGCCTCTTGCGAGGGTTGAGCTATAGCTTACAGGGCTCCTCAGGGAATTTCAATTATTCTTATATAGTTCAATTATTCTAGTATGCAGTAAGGCAGAGGGTGCTGGGGTTATGAGATACACGAATACCTTGCTCGGATCGTCCAGCGACCGAAATACATCTACTTGTGACAATGCTTAGTTCTGCTTCTGCACATGTGCCTTCTGTACTGTAGGCAATAAGCCACTGTTTTCACCCTGGTCAGTTGTCCTTAGCCACTGTGTGGGGGCCGCGGCCAGATCTTGACTCTAGATACAGTTACAGTTTGCTGGGAACGGAGAGTAGGGCGAGAGGATGTGCAAGGAAATTTCTCCCGTGCGGTGCCTTCAGCTAATGCTGATCTCCACTGTGGTCTTGACGACCAGGCCTGTGGATCCTGTGTAAGTCGTTGGCTTATGCTGACTCTAGTGTGGTCCTAACGACCACCTTTGTGTATCCTGTGGAAGCTTTAACCTTATGCTCAGTTGACAGTGTACTCCTGACAGCCAGGTATGTGGATCCTACTCAAGCCTTAACCTTATTCTCAGCTACAGCGTAGTCCTGACAACTAGGTCTGTGGATCCTACTCAAGCTTTAACCTTACGCTAACCCTCCAGTGTGGTCCTGATAACCACGTCTGCGTATCTCACAGATGCATCGTCTCTCCGCCTCTCTGGAGAGAAGAGAATAGAATCCTGGCGTTGCATTTCCCTGAAGATTCGAGAGGGAAGGTGAGAGAGGAGTGGGGAGATGGAGTAGCTGAAGAGGGGGGCGTCACACTCTGCTCTCATCACATAATGGAAGGAACAATACTGCCTACTTGAGAAGGACGCCCATGAGACAACTCTCTGAGGAGAGAGGTGAATAATAAGAGGGCAGACGCAGGTATAATGTAGGGGTGGGCAGACGTATATATAATGTAGTGAGGGCAGGTGATGCCCTTTTCACTGGGAGAAAGTTAGATATATATATATATATATATATATATATATATATATATATATATATATATATATATATATATATATATATATATATATATATATATATATATATATATATATATATATATATATATAATATATATATATATATATATATATATATATATATATATATATATATATATATATATATATATATATATATATATATATCCTCTGGGTATATATACGCTAAGACTTTACTTTAATCCCTATTTTGGTTCCTAAGTATTTTTGAATGTGCTAATATAAAGGTTACTTTCAGCCTTAATCACTTATCGTGTGGTCGATAAGTTTTAAATCTAACAGCCAATAATTTACTGAGAGAAGGGATATCATGGATGATTTCAGAAAAGATATACAAGGTGATATAGAAGGATGAAAGAGGAACATTGTGAGCAAGGGGAGAAACTAGAGGGAACTTGTAGAACAAAATAGCCAGAAGGAAGAGAAACAAGAAGAACAGGTTATTCAAGAGGAAGAGAAACACTGAGAAAGAAAATTGAAAAGATATAACATGGAAGAGGTAGTAAGAGAGAGGGTGAAAAGTGTGTTAATGGTAAGAGAGGGGGTGAAGTGTGTGTTAATGGTAAGAGAGGGGGTGAAGTGTGTGTTAATGGTAAGAGAGGGGGTGAAGAGTGTGTTAATGGTAAGAGAGGGGGTGAAGAGTGTGTTAATGGTAAGAGAGGGGGTGAAGAGTGTGTTAATGGTAAGAGAGGGGTGAAGCGCATATTAATGGTAAGAGAGGGGGTGAAGTGTGTGTTAATGGTAAGAGAGGGGGTGAAGAGTGTGTTAATGGTAAGAGAGGAGGTGAAGAGTGTGTTAATGTTAAGTAAGAGGGTGAAGCGCATGTTAATGGTAAGAGAGGAGGTGAAGTGTGTGTTAATGGTAAGAGAGGGGGTGAAGAGTGTGTTAATGGTAAGAGAGGGGGTGAAGAGTGTGTTAATGGTAAGAGAGGAGGTGAAGAGTGTGTTAATGGTAAGAGAGGGGGTGAAGAGTGTGTTAATGGTAAGAGAGGAGGTGAAGAGTGTGTTAATGGTAAGAGAGGAGGTGAAGAGTGTGTTAATGGTAAGAGAGGAGGTGAAGAGTGTGTTAATGGTAAGAGAGGAGGTGAAGAGTGTGTTAATGGTAAGAGAGGAGGTGAAGAGTGTGTTAATGGTAAGAGAGGAGGTGAAGAGTGTGTTAATGGTAAGAGAGGGGGTGAAGAGTGTGTTAATGGTAAGAGAGGGGGTGAAGTGTGTGCTAATGGTAAGAGAGGAGGTGAAGAGTGTGTTAATGGTAAGAGAGGGGGTGAAGTGTGTGTTAATGGTAAGAGAGGAGGTGAAGAGTGTGTTAATGGTAAGAGAGGGGGTGAAGTGTGTGTTAATGGTAAGAGAGGAGGTGAAGAGTGTGTTAATGGTAAGAGAGGGGGTGAAGTGTGTGTTAATGGTAAGAGGGGCTGAAGTGTGTTAATGGTAAGAGAGGAGGTGAAGAGTGTGTTAATGGTAAGAGAGGGGGTGAAGTGTGTGTTAATGGTAAGAGGGGCTGAAGTGTGTTAATGGTAAGAGAGGGTTTGAAGAACGCACTAAGGTAGTACGATGCGCCCTGCGCTGCCAGACGTAAGCCTCAAGTTTCATGTTTTCCTTATTGTCGGTTACTTATACAAAATATAAGATAATATACGTTAGCATAATCAAACCGAGAATAACAAATATATTTCCCCAGTATGTTTTATCAGTCAGAAATTAACGAACGACGGACAACTGCTAAGAAACCAGGTCCCATGGCCTGGTTCCTCTCACACGGTGAGAGTCCGGGTTCGATTCCCGACGAAGGGGTGGAAACAGTGGACGTGTTTCCTACACCGGTTGTCTATGTTCACCGATAAGTAAAATGGGTACCTGGGAGTTAGTCGACTGGTGTGAGTCGCATCCTGGGACAACTCTGACCTAATTTGCCCGAAATGATCTGCATAACAAGCGGTTTTCTATATCGCAGTATGTCATTAATGTCAGCTAGACCTGTATAGCTTGTACATGTACTTGTAGTAAATAAAGATATTATTAACTGCACGCTCTAACTGAAGAAAAGGTGGGTCCTTGGTATGTACTAACCATAATCAAGATTATTAGGAAATAGGTTGAAGCAAATCACCCTAACCTTAAAAGCAAATATATGACTTTTTACTATGAAAAAAGGAAAAAAAAAAAACAATGACTAAAATATGAACATTGGTTTCGCGCTATATTCACTTTGTCAGTCGTGTCGGTGGTTGCGTGATGTCTGGGTAATACACAGACAACTACAGCAGACAAGCTTTCATTAAGATAATGTTCAGTGAGATGTAGTGCTGCTAAGGCAAGTGCAAGATGTTAATTGATTAGCTTCACGAGTCCAGTACTGGGGACGGAAAAAACCATGTTGCGTGTGCAAGGGGTTTACCAAAGCTGAAGCGGCTCTGATTCTGTTCTTTGGTTTTACTTGCCTGGACGACTGCTGCTTTCAGACACTCGTTCTGCCTTTTTTTAATGGTGAGTTTTGCATCACGCCACGCTACGATGTGTGCACATCTGTCACTGTGTGGATGAGGCACGAGTTGCTGGTAGTAGGCTATGCATGCGTATTTGTGGTCAAGAAGTCATGTGTTACTGTCGCTCACTTATACACCAGAGAGAATTCATCACATCCTGCACATGGGATCTTTTATAACACATTGCTCTGCTCCATATGTATGTGTATTTGTCAGCAGTGTCATCCAACTATTCTTCTCTTCACGTATCAAGACAGGGACGGGGAGTTGAACCATTCACCTGACAGGTAGTAGTTCCAGCGCTAAATTTAGTGGTTTTAATATTCATTTTAATTGGTTAAATTTGGTTAACCTAACCTAAATTAACCCAGTTGAGCCTAACATAACCTAGTCTAACCTTAAATGAAGTATCCAGATAAATACGCTTAAATTAATATGCAACAGAGCTAACGTTGTAGTGTATGTGATGGCGTGCCTGGCTGTAAGTAGCCTCACTTCTGAGCGGCACATCTATATTAAGTGTCCAGGCCTCTGACCCTGAAGACGTCCAGACACCTGGATCTGAAGAAGTCCAGATACCTGACCCTGAAGGAGTCCAGATACCTGGCCCTGAAGGAATCCAGCTACCTAGCCTTGAAGGAGTTCAGATAACTAACTCTAAAGTGAACCAGACCTCTGGCCCTAAGGGGGTCCAGACTCCTGACCCTGAAAAGAATTGGCACTCTTCTCACGAAACTGGCATTGTGCCAGCGCCATCTATGAAAGGGCTTTTAAGTGAGGAGAGCAGAGTACCTCCCCCAGACCGCCCTTACAAAGGGGACCAACCAGGGAGTAACATATGGGTGCAAAAGTCGAGTCAACGAGGAAGTGGAGCCTGGGGAGGGAAGAATGGGAAAATGAGAGGGAGGGGAAAGGAGGAAATAGAGGGAAGGAAAGAGAAAATGAGGAATTTGAAAAGGTAAGTAATAAAGTTTATTCAGGTATAGGTACACATAAATAGTTACATAAATAATCATACATAGCAACATATGTGTAGATTACCTAGGATAACTCAAGAAAGTCAGACGAAGTGACTTATTTCCACTGGGGTCCTTGAAGAAGGAAAGAGAAAGGTAGAAAGGGGAAAAGGGAAAGGGAGGGGAAGAAAAGAAGGGATGGGAAGATGAGGGCCTAGATAGGAGGGGAAAATACAGAAGACCGAGCAAAATAATCACGGAAATCTAATTCACTATAGTGATTGTGGTGTGAAACGAGGCGAGGAGGGATGTCAACACCTCACCCTCTCAAACCTCCCCTCTCTCCTCCCCTTACCCTCACTGTCTTATGACCATGCGCTGAGCGCTCTTCACGTCTATAAGTTTACTGTTCTTTAGTCTCTTCCTTTGCTTTTACTCTCCATCTCTCTCCTCTTCATTTCCTCTCTTCCTTTTCTTCTCCTTCTTTTCCTCACTTCGTTCTTCTGCTTTTCTTTCCTTCCTTCCCCTACTCTCTTCCTTCCCCTCCTCTCTGCTCTCCGTGAGGCACCAGTGAGAAACACGTCTTCCTTATACTCCCTCGGGGCCACTTTACACGCTACTGTTTCCATCACACCTAACTCAATCCCGCCCTGCTGCTTCAGCACCAGCGTCAGAAACGGTGACAGTGGCAGCAGAACCAGCACAGCGGCAGCAGCAGAAGCAGCAGCAACAACCACAACAGCAGTTGCTGGAACAGTGAATAAACCAAACCTGCGAGTCTGGCCTTAAAAGCCGAATAAGCAGAGATTTTTGTTCTTAACTCTACGAAATTCAATTTGAGCATAACAAGAAAAATATGTATCATTGATTTTAAGAAATATTAAATAAATTTAAACTGACCTATAATATATAAAGCAGAATTTAGCCAAAAATTACGTTAGGTTAAGTGAGGTTACTCAGTTAGGGTTGGTAGAAAAAAAATTATTGTCAATGAAAAAAAATTATTTCTTTCAATGTGTAAAAAAAACTTTTCGGAGAAGTTCAATTTGTAAGAGTTCATCTCTTAAGGCAGGATCAAGCAGGGATAACAGGGAAGGCACTACAATGGATCAGGGAATACTTGTCAGGAAGACAGCAGCGAGTCATGGTACGTGGCGAGGTGTCAGAGTGGGCACCTGTGACCAGCGGGGTCCCACAGGAGTCAGTCCTAGGACCAGTGCTGTTTCTGGTATTTGTGAACGACATGACGGAAGGAATAGACTCTGAGGTGTCCCTGTTTGCAGATGACGTGAAGTTGATGAGAAGAATTCACTCGATCGACCCCTCAAGGAAGGTTCCTTGATGTTGGTGAGGGGCTCTTGATTTAGGGAATTGGATCTGTGCTCCACTTCCCCGAATTAAGCCTGAATACCTTCCACATCCCCCCCCAGGCGCTGTATAATCCTCCGGGTTTAGCGCTTCCCCCTTGATTATAATAATAAAATTCACTCGATCGAAGACCAGGCAGAACTACAAAGGGATCTGGACAGGCTGCAGACCTGGTCCAGCAATTGGCTCCTGGAGTTCAATCCCACCAAGTGCAAAGTCATGAAGATTGGGGAAGGGCAAAGAAGGCCGCAGACGGAGTACAGTCTAGGGGGCCAGAGACTACAAACCTCACTCAAGGAAAAAGATCTTGGGGCGAGTATAACTCCAGGCACATCTGAAGCGCACATCAACCAAATAACTGCTGCAGCATATGGGTGCCTAGCAAACCTCAGAACAGCATTCCGACATCTTAATAAGGAATCGTTCAGGACCCTGTACACCGTGTACGTTAGGCCCATATTGGAGTATGCGGCACCAGTTTGGAACCCACACCTAGCCAAGCACGTAAAGAAACTAGAGAAAGTGCAAAGGTTTGCAACAAGACTAGTCCCAGAGCTAAGAGGTATGTCCTACGAGGAGAGGTTAAGGGAAATCAACCTGACGACACTGGAGGACAGGAGAGATAGGGAGGACATGATAACGACATACAAAATACTGAGAGGAATTGACAAGGTGGACAAAGACAGGATGTTCCAGAGATTGGACACAGTAACAAGGGGACACAGTTGGAAGTTGAAGACACAGATGAATCACAGGGATGTTAGGAAGTATTTCTTCAGCCACAGAGTAGTCAGTAAGTGGAATAGTTTGGGAAGCGATGTAGTGGAGGCAGGATCCATACATAGCTTTAAGCAGAGGTATGATAAAGCTCACGGTTCAAGGAGAGTGACCTAGTAGCGATTAGTGAAGAGGCGGGGCCAGGAGCTCGGACTCGACCCCCGCAACCTCAACTAGGTGAGTACAACTAGGTGAGTACATGTCTAATCGACATGTGCCTAGGACAAAATGGTAACTAACACAGGCCAAGTGTCTATCGACAAGTGCCTTTGACAAAGAAAGCCACATGGGGAAGATCTTGAGCTAAAGATTTCCATTTCCATTTGGCGTGTTTTGCATTACTGAGATCGCCTGTCTGCGAATGTAATATATATATATATATATATATATATATACATATATTATATATTATATATACATATATATATTATATATTATATATACATATATTATATATATATACATATATTATATATACATATATATATATATATATTATATATTATATATTATATGTACATATATATATATATATATATTATATATTATATATACATATATTATATATTATTTATATATATATATATATATATACAGAGTATATATTATATATAGTAATATATATATATATATATATATATATATATATATAGTATATATTATATATAGTACAATATATATATATATATATAATATATATATAGTATATATTATATATATATATATATATATATATATATATATTATATATATATATATATATATATATATTATATATTATATATATATATATATATATATATATATATATATATATATATAATATGTATGTATGTATATGTTGTGCCTAATAAGTAAAACTGGTCAATTAGCAAGAACTCATTGAAAATTAAGTCCTTTCTAAAATTTTCTCTTATACGTTTAAAGATATATTTTTCATTAATGTTAATGTAAAAATTTATAATTTTGCACCAAAAGAATCTTAGAAAACTTACCTAACCTTTTTATAACAAACGCAATTTATTTTAGCCTAATCCAACTAAATATATTTTAGATACTTAAAATAATTTAATAATAAACACATTATGATTTTTGTTCAGAATGATTTTTGCGAAATTATTGCATACACAAATTTTCGCTTGTCTTATATGGCAAGATGAGCGTTGCTATTTAAGCCAAGATCGCAAGTTTTACCTATTCGGCACGACATATACATACATATATATATTATATATATATATATATATATATATATATAATATATATATATATAGATATATATTAGGTAGGTAGTAGGATAGACAGCAATCGCCCAGGGAGGTACTACCGTCCTGCCAAGTGAATGTAAAATGAAATCCTGTAATTGTTCTACATGATGGTAGGATTGCTGGTGTCTTTTCTGTCTCATAAACATGCAAGATTTCAGGTACGTCTTGCTGCTTCTACTTACACTTAGGTCACACTGCACTTGCATGTACAAGCATATATATACATACCCCTCTGGGTTTTCTTTACCGCCCAATAAGCCTAACCTCAATTGTAGGCAAATTACTAGAGTCAATTATAGCTGATAATATAAGAAGCTATCTCGATAAGTACAGCTTGATTAATGATACTCAGCATGGATTCACGAGGGGCCATTTCTGCCTAACTAATTTATTAACCTTCTTCAGTAAAGCTTTTGAGGCCGTTGATCATGATGAAGAATTCGATATTGTTTATTTAGATTTTAGTAAAGCTTTTGATAGAGTACCGCAACAGAGACTTAAAGAAAGTGGCAGCTCATGGCATTGGGGGAAAATTGCTGTCATGGATCGAGTCATGGCTCACCAATAAGAAGCAGAGAGTATGCTTAAATGGGGTTAAATCCGAGAGGGGATCTGTAACAAGTGGCGTTCCACAGGGATCAGACTTGTGCCCGTTGTTGTTTATAATATATATCAATGACCTTGATGAGGGAATTACTAGTGATATGAGCAAATTCGCCGATGACACAAAGATAGGAAGGATAATTGATTCAAACTTAGATGTCACGGAACTTCAGGAGGATTTAGACAAACTCAATTCCTGGTCAGAAAAGTGGCAGATGCAGTTCAATGTAGATAAATGCAAGGTACTGAAGCTCGGGAGTGTCCATAACCCTAGCACTTATCAGTTAAATAACGTAGAACTTAGCCATACATATTGCGAAAAGGACTTGGGGGTTATGGTAAGCAGCAACCTTAATCCAAGACAGCAGTTCCTAAGCATATGTAACAAAGCGAGCAGATTACTGGGATTTATATCTAGAAGTGTAAGCAACAGAAGTCCAGCGGTTATTTTACAGCTTTATACATCATTAGTAAGGCCTCACCTAGATTACACAGCTCAGTTCTGGTCTCCATATTACAGAATGGATATAAATTCACTAGGAAATATCCAGCGTAGAATGACCAAATTAATACATAGCATAAGAAATCTTCCGTACGAAGAACGATTGAAGACTCTTAAACTACATTCACTTGTAAGACGAAGAATGAGGGGAGACATGATATTAAAGTGTATAAGTGGAAGATGGGTATTAACAAAAGGGATACAAACAAGGTTTTGAGGATATCACTTCAAGAAAGAACCCGCAATAATGGATTCAAATTAGATAAGTTTAGATTTCGAAAGGATATAGGAAAGTATTGGTTTGAAAATAGGGTAGTTGATGAGTGGAACAGTCTGCCTAGTAGGGTTAATGAAGCTAAAACGTTGGGTAGTTTCAAATTTAGGTTAGATAAATACATGAGTGAGAGGGGTTGGATTTGAGTGAGACTTGTGTAATGAGTAAATAGAATCGACAAAACTTACTTCTTGGGTAGCATTGAAAATTGGGTTGGGCAAATATTTTGTTAGTGGGAAGGATTGTAAAGGACCTGCCTAGTATGGGCCAACAGGCCTGCTTATTTTCTTACTAGTTCTTGTTCTTGTTTATTATCTCTTATCTCCATGGGGAAATGGAACAGAATTCTTCCTCTGTAAGAGGAGACTAAAATGCCGGGAGCAAGGGGATAGTAACCCCTTCTCCTGTATATACTACTAAATTTAAAAACAGAAACTTTCCTTTCAATTTTTGGGCCACCCTGCCTCGGTGGGATACGGCCGGTTTGTCGAAATAAGATATATATATATATATATATATATATATATATATATATATATATATATATATATATATATATATATATATATATATATGCAGAGCAACCACTGTGAAGAAACAGTGAAATTCCAATCGCTTTCGTGACTTCTCACATTATCGAGGAACTATAAAAATATAAGGTTAACAGGAAGGTATATAAGGACGAGACAACACCTCGCTGCCACCCACCAACAGCACCTGACTCGTTGAAGATTGAGTCACTTATGCAACATATGGGAATCTTTACTGAAGAAACGTTTTGCCAGAGAGTGGCTTCATCAATCCAATACAAAGCAGAAATGTGTAAGGAGAGGATGAGTTTGAGGTAATCAGTCCCTCAGCCAGACTTTTTATGATGATGTACGTACGTACTCAATGATCCGTGAAACACAGCTTATATTCTACCAAAAAACTGTCTAATGTATCTTAAATTCTTCCCAAATTTTATTAATTATAAATGAACCTAATTTATATAAGCCAAAAGCAATATTCCTATTATTTTAAGAACATAAGAAAGCAGGAAAACTGCAGCAGTCCTGTTGGCCCATATTAGGCAGGTCCTTCACAATCCATCCCACTAACAGAATATTTGCCCAACCCAATTTTCAACGCTTCCCAAACATTAAGCTTTGATAATTCTATTTTCTCATGTGTAAGTCCCACTCAAATCCAACCCCTCTCACTCATGTATTTATCCAACCTAAATTTGAAATTACCCCTACTAAGCAGACTGTTCCACTCATCACTACCCTATTTCCAAAGCAATACTTTACTTTATCCTTTCTAAATCTAAACTTGTCTAATTTGAATCCATTATAACGGGTTCTCTCTTGGAGAGACATCCTCAAGATCTTATTCATATTTCCTTTGTTAATACCCATCTTCCACTTATACACTTCGATCATGTCTCCCCTCATTCTTCGTCTTACCAGTGAATGTAATTTAAGGGTCTTCAATCTTTCTTTATACCGAAGAGTTCTAATGCTATGTATAATTTTTGTCATTCTTCGCTGAATGTTTTCTAACGAGTTTATATCTATTCTGTAATATGGGAGACCAGAGTGGTGACCTGTACTTTGCTGGAATGGTGACCTGTACTTTGCTCAGTGGTGACCTGTACTTTGCTCTGTGAAGACTTGTCTAGTGTGTTTTCTGTGAATCTGAACCAAGATGTCTACTCCTGAGCAACTCTACCAGCAGCTTAAGGAGGAACTGAGGGTGGCTGAGCTTGAGATACAGTGACTGACTGAGGGAAACAAGAGGATTCATAGTAATCCTCCTCTTGCGAATCCTCAAGCCAAGAAAGAAAGAGGTAGAAACAAAGAAGATCCAGGAAACTGTTGTGGAAACATCGAACCCATTCTCTGTGCTGCCCGATGAATGTGAGTCGACTACTGGGAACGTCACGACGAACGACACCAAGGAAGGTAAAAACCTTGTTCTTGTTGGGGTTAGCCAGATTAGGTACATGGACAGGGGCTTCTACTTGAAGGATAGGAGTAGGAGACAGAGGGTTTGCTTTCCTGGAGCTGGGATGGAGGATATTGTTAGCCGGCTTGACAACATCATAAATGGTAATGGGATCAATCCTATTATCTGCCTCAGTGCTGGAGGCAATGATGTGCGCAAGCGTAGACGTGAGATTTAGTTAGAAGGTACAGGACAGCACCAGACATAATTAGGAAGAAGGGGGTTGCACCCTGTTATATGTGGCATTTTGCCAAGAAGGGGTGTTGGAAATGAATGCTTGTCTAGAGCAACTAGTATTAACTGTTGGCTAGACAAACACTGTGACACTGTAAGGATAATGCAGTACCATTCATTGACAACTGGGACTATTTCTACGGTACAAATGACATGTATGCCAGGGATGGGGGTTCACTTATCCAGGGTAGGTGTGGGTTTTCTTGCTAGCTCAGTTGAGGGTGTCGTTAGGACTTTAAATTAGGATTAGTTAGAGGTATAGGTTTAGGAATGGAAAATAATGAGTGTGGGTATATTGACTTAGGCTTTGACATTATGAATCATAATAATAAGTCATGGAGTAACACTGGGTAATGATAATTACAGAAATTGTGTAAAAGCAAAGGTGAATAAGTAAAAGGTGGAGAAGAAAAAACATAATGAATGTATTTTATGCTAACAGTCGAAGTGCAAGAAATAAAATTATTGAATTACGTTTGGTAGCGTGTGCTAGGAACTTTGATGTCATTGCAATAACTGAAACATGATATGCTTTAAAGAGTCGGGATATGATTACTGAGTGTCATTTCAGGGGTTTAAGTTGTTCCATGTGGATAGATATAACGGGAAAGAGGGTGGAATTGCACTGTATGTACAAGAAAAAATAAAATGTTGCATAAAAACAAGTATAAAAATAGGTGGATTAGTAACAGAATCTGTTTGGGTAGAGTTTCTAGAAGGTTAAGAAAAGCTATTTCTAGGTGTAATATACCTATCTCCTGGCTTGGATCACGACAGAGGTAGACTTCTTTGAGATGAAACTGTTAGGGCTTCTAGACACAGTAACGTAGTGATAGTAGGTGATTTTAACTTTAGTCAAATTGACAGGACTTCTTTGACCGGTAATTTGGAGTCCAGTGGCTTTATGGAAGTAGTTCAGAACTGTTTTCTGAAGCAGTGTGTAACAGAGCCTGCCAGGGGTAATAATTTGCTCGACCTGGTCTTGTCTAATAAGGAAACACTCGTAAATAATCTGGAGATCGCTGAAGAGCTTGGCGCAAGTGATCACAAATTCCATTACTTTTAGCATTACCTGGGTATACGAGAATAATGATAATACGGTAGAAGTCCCTAATTTTCCTTCTGCCGATTATAATGGACTTAGGGAACACCTATCTAATATCGACTGGGGTACTCTAGCTAATAATTTTATTGACGATGATCATACGATTACGAAGGGATCTAAATTTATGAATTTTTTCTTAATAATGTACAACGTGCTCAGAGTGTATTCCCCAGAGAAATTAGGTCAAATAATAACGATCCCAAATGGAATTTATAGGCACATCAAAAGAGGAGAGATTAACCTTATTGACCAATAAGTTCGGTTTAAAAGAGACGTAAAAAAAGGTGATTAGAAAAGCTAAACGTGACTATGAAATTAGACTTGCTAATGAATCAAAGACTAATCCAAAAGGGTTCTTTCAAGTGTATAGGACGAAGCAGTTATTCTCTAACTGCTTCTTTAACATAGTTAAGGTATGAACAGATGTCTTCTTGTGGGGACCAGGCCGAGGTTTGGCAGACGATAACTCGACATCGCCACCAGCCTTGAAACGCTGCACTCAGTTCCTCACTGAATGCCCACACACACTAACATTCTCCACTATTTCTTTCGTCTGGTGCCCAGCTTTGTGAAGCCCTATGATTTGAGCTATAGTTTCAGGTGTTAAAGACTTCCTTTTACCCATAATCAAAGATGTATAGTCCCAAAACCAGAGGGAACACTTCACAAAAGATGGGACAGATGAGAGACAAAAGTGCAAAACTTTCTCTCACCATGGCAGCCATGTGAGCAATGAGAAGTCACTGTGAAGTGTAGCAGAAGGCCTTGACATCATTCTAACCGCTGCTACCCAGCAGAATGCAGTGATAAAAAAAGATTCCCCCCTTCCTGTATGGTAGGCCTTTGATTTTCATCACAGCATTATGCCGGGGCGCTCACCCGGCATAATGCGGTGACGAGCACTGTACATTCACTAGTAAGACGAAGAATGAGGGGAGACATGATCGAAGTGTATAAGTGGAAGATAGGTATTAATAAAGGGGATATAAATAAAGTCTTAAGGATCTCCCTCCAAGAGAGAACCTGCATAGTAATGGATTCAAATTAGATCAGTTTAGATTCAGAAAGGATATAGGAAACTATTGGTTTAGAAATAGGGTAATTGATGAATGGAACAGTCTGCCTAGTAGGGTTATTGAAGCTAAAACCTTGGGTAGTTTCAAGTTTAGGTTGGAGAAATACATGAATGAGAGGGATTGGATTTGAGTGGGACTTGCACATGAATAAATAGATTTGTCAGAGCTTATTGTTAGGGTAGCACTGAAGGTGGGTTGGGCAAATGTTCTGTTTGTGGGTTGGTTTTGTATGGACCTGCCAGGTATGGGCCAACAGGCATACTGCATTGTTCCTCCTTTCTTATGTTAGAATAAAATTAGCTCAGAGGCACCCACACCACCGTATGTCCTCGGATCAAGGTAAAACACCTATGTCTGCTAGGTGCTTGATTCTTGTAGGATTTGGTGGTCCTGTGGGTTAGAGCGTCATGTGATTTTTCGCTTAACATGAGGTAGGCCAAAACGACATTGGTTCGAGTCCCTGGCTAGTCGCAGTGTTGTTACTGATTAAATACCACTCGTTCGTGGTTACAATAATATAAATATTGCTCGTGGAGGCTAGTACACCAAACGTGGAGTAGAATGAAATTAGCTCACAGGCATCCACACCACTGTATGTCCTCGGATCAAGGTAAAACACCTAGCTCTGCTGGGTGCTTGATTCTTGTAGGATTTGGTGGTCCTGTGGGTTAGAGCATCTTGTGATTTTCGCTCACCATGAGGCGGGCCAAAACGAATTTTCGCAGGGCACTTGCTAAGAGTAACATAAATGGTTCTACCATAAACACATCATCTATCAAAGACCTCACTTCGAAACGCAGCCCCACACCTCTAACTTCCACAACAGACGTCTACACCACCCCCTGTGGATTCTGTCCCAAGAAATAAGTAGGTGAAACAGGCAGAGATCTTGCGGTCCGCCTGAACGAGCATCGAAATGCCAGTAACACAGATGACTTAAGGTACACCTGTGTCCTCCAGACACTCCACGGGGCATTTGATGAACTGGAATGAGGGAGGCACAACTCGTTCTAACCGAACATGACCTTAGACGCCGACGGTGTCTAGAAGCCTCGCTAATCGCTGTCACCAACACAATAGAACGTAACACCACAAAATTTCTAAAACTTTAGCAATCATGATACTCAACCAGGCAAACCACCACCTACCCAGCAACACAGGAGTCACATGATCTCATCCTCTACCCGTCCTCATCCCAATATGGCATTCTTCAGGTCACCATGCGTCACTCACACCTCACTCTCCCCCTATATATACTGTCTTTTAACCTCTGTATGTTAGAGGTGTCCTAGTGCTTGCTTATAATGTTTTTTTCTAAAGCAACTTGTCGGTATTTATTACCAAGGTTTATACCATATATATATATATATATATATATATATATATATATATATATATATATATATATATATATATATATATATATATATATATATATATGTCGTGCCGAATACGCAGAACTTGCTATCTTGGCTTAAATAGCAACGCTCATCTTGCCATATAGGACAAGCGAAAATTTGTATATGCAATAATTTCGCCAAAATCATTCTGAACCTAACGAAAAAAATATATTTCATTGTGTTTGTTTAGTATTAAATTACTGTAAACAAATCTAAAATATATTTAGTTGGATTAGGCTAAAATAAATTATGCTTGTTATAATATGGTTAGGTAAGTTTTCTAAGATTCTTTTGGTGCAAAATTATAAATTTTTACATCAACATTAATGAAAAAAATATATCTTTAAACGTATAAGAGAAAATTTTAGAAAGGACTTAATTTTAAATGAGTTCTTGCTAATTGACCAGTTTTACATATTCGGCACGACATATATATATATATATATATATATATATATATATATATATATATATATATATATATATATATATATATATACATATATGTCGTGCCGAATAGGCAGAACTTGCGATCTTGGCTTAAATAGCAACGCTTATCTTGCCATATAGGACAAGTTAAAATTTGTGTATGCAATAATTTCGCCAAAATCATTCTGAACCTAACGAAAAAAAATATATTTCACTGTGTTTGCTTAATGTTAAATTATTGTAAACAAATCTAAAATATATTTAGTTGGGTTAGGCTAAAATAAATTGCACTTGTTACAATAAGGTTAGGTAAGTTTTCTAAGTTCATTTTGGTGCAAAATTATAAATTTTTACATGAACATTAATGAAAAAAAAATATCTTTAAATGTATAAGAGAAAATTTTAGAAAGGACTTAATTTTAAATGAGTTCTTGCTAATTGACCAGTTTTACATATTCGGCACTACATATATATATACATATATATACATATAGAGATATATATATATATATATATATATATATATATATACATATATATACATATATATATATATATACATATATATACATATATATATATATATATATATACATATATATATATATACATATATATATATATATATATATATATATATATATATATATATATATACATATATATATATACATATATATATATACATATATATATATACATATATATATACATATATATATATACATATATATATATACATATATATATATACATATATATATATACATATATATATATACATATATATATATATATACATATATATATATATATACATATATATATATATATATATATATACATATATATATATATATATATATATATATATATAAATGTCGCGCCGAATAGGCAGAACTTGCGATCTTGGCTTAAATAGCAACGCTCATCTTGCCATATAGGACAAGTGAAAATTTGTGTATGCAATAATTTCGCCAAAATCATTCTGAAGCTAACGAAAAAAATATATTTGATTGTGTTTCTTTAGTACTAAATTATTGTAAACATATTTAAAATACATTTAGTTGGGTAAGGCTAAAATAAATTGCTTTTGTTATAATAAGGTTAGGTAAGTTTTCTAAGATTCTTTTGGTGCAAAATGAAAATTTTTTTCATTAACATTAATGAAAAAAATATATCTTTAAATGTATAAGAGAAAATTTTAGAAAGGACTTAATTTTAAATGAGTTCTTGCTAATTGACCAGTTTTACATATTCGGCACGACATTATATATATATATTTATATATATATATATATATATATATTTATATATATATATATATGTCGTGCCGAATATGTAAAACTGGTCAATTAGCAAGAACTCATTTAAAATTAAGTCCTTTCTAAAATTTTCTCTTATACGTTTAAAGATATATTTTTTTTCATTAATGTTAATATAAAAATTTTTAATTTTGCACCAAAAGAATCTTAGAAAACTTACCTAACCTTGTTATAACAAAAACAATTTATTTTAGCCTAACCCAACTAAATATATTTTAGATTTTTTTTTTTTCAACAAGTCGGCCGTCTCCCACCGAGGCAGGGTGACCCAAAAAAGAAAGAAAATCCCCAAAAAGAAAATACTTTCATCATCATTCAACACTTTCACCACACTCACACATTATCACTGCTTTTGCAGAGGTGCTCAGAATACAACAGTTTAGAAGCATATACGTATAAAGATACACAACATATCCCTCCAAACTGCCAATATCCCAAACCCCTCCTTTAAAGTGCAGGCATTGTACTTCCCATTTCCAGGACTCAAGTCCGACTATATGAAAATAACCGGTTTCCCTGAATCCCCTCACTAAATATTACCCTGCTCACACTCCAACAGATCGTCAGGTCCCAAGTACCATTCGTCTCCATTCACTATTATCTAACACGCTCATGCACGCTTGCTGGAAGTCCAAGCCCCTCGCCCACAAAACCTCCTTTACCCCCTCTTTCCAACCCTTTCGAGAACGACCCCTACCCCTCTTTCCTTCCCCTATAGATTTATATGCTTTCCATGTTATTCTACTTTGATCCATTCTCTCTAAATGACCAAACCACCTCAACAACCCCTCTTCTGCCCTCTGACTAATGCTTTTATTAACTCCACACCTTCTCCTAATTTCCACGCTCCGAATTTTCTGCATAATATTTACACCACACAGGACCTTAGACACCTTAGACAGGACATCTCCACTGCCTCCAACCGTCTCCTCGCTGCTGCATTTACCACCCAAGCTTCACATTCATATAAGAGTGTTGGTACTACTATACTTTCATACATTCCCTTCTTTGCCTCCATAGATAATGTTTTTTGACTCCACATATACCTGAAAGCACCACTCACCTTTTTTCCCTCATCAATTCTATGATTAACCTCATCCTTCATAAATCCATCCGCCGACACGTCAACTCCCAAGTATCTGAAAACATTCACTTCTTCCATACTCCTCCTCCCCAATTTGATATCCAATTTTTCTTTATCTAAATCATTTGATACCCTCATCACCTTACTCTTTTCTATGTTCATTTTCAACTTTCTACCTTTACACATATTCTCAAACTCATCCACTAACCTTTGCAATTTTTCCCATAAGCACAGTATCATCAGCAAAAAGTAACTGTGCCAATTCCCATTTTGAATTTGATTCCCCATAATTTAATCCCACTCCTCTCCCGAACACCCTAGCATTTACTTCTTTTACAACCCCATCTATAAATATATTAAACAACCATGGTGACATTACACATCCCTGTCTAAGACCTACTTTTACCGGGAAGTATTCTCCCTCTCTTCTACACACCCTAACCTGAGCCTCACTATCCTCATAAAAGCTCTCTACAGCATTTAGTAACTTACCACCTATTCCATATACTTGCAACATCTGCCACAGTGCTCCTCTATCCACTCTATCATATGCCTTTTCTAAATCCATAAATGCAATAAAAAACTTCCCTACCTTTATCTAAATACTGTTCACATATATGCTTCAATGTAAACACTTGATCTACACATTCCCTACCCACTCTGAAGCCTCCTTGCTCATCCGCAATCCTACATTCTGTCTTACCTCTAATTCTTTCAATTATAACCCTACCGTATACTTTTCCAGGTATACTCAGTAAACTTATTCCTCTATAATTTTTACAGTCTCTTTTGTCCCCCTTCCCTTTATATAAAGGGACTATACATGCTCTCCGCCAATCCCTAGGTACCTTCCCCTCTTTCATACATTTATTAAACAAAAGTACCAACCACTCCAATACTATATCCCCCTCTGCTTTTAACATTTCTGTCATGATCCCATCAGTTCCAGCTGCTTTACCCCCTTTCATTCTACGTAATGCCTCAGGTACCTCCACCACACTTACATTCTGCTCTTCTTCACTCCTAAAAGATGGTATACCTCCCTGGCCAGTGCATGAAATTGCCGCCTCCCTTTCTTCCTCAACATTTAAAAGTTCCTCAAAATATTCTCGCCATCTATCTAATACCTCCCTCTCCCCATCTACTAACTCCCCTACTCTGTTTTTAACTGACAAATCCATACTTTCCCTAGGCTTTCTTAACTTCTTTAACTCCAAATTTTTTTCTTATTTTCATTAAAATTTCTTGACAGTGCCTTTCCCACTCTTTCATCTGCTCTCCTTTTGCACTCTCTCACCACTGTCTTCACCTTTCTTTTACTCTCCATATACTCTGCTCTTCTTATAACACTTCTGCTTTTATCACACCCTTTACTTCATCATTCCACCAATCACTCCTCTTTCCTCCTGCCCCCACCCACCTATAACCACAAACTTCTGCCCCACATTCTCATACTGCATTTTTAAAACTATTCCAACCCTCTTCAACCCCCCCACTACTCATCTTTGCACTAGCCCACCTTTCTGCCAATAGTCGCTTATATCTCGCCCGAACTTCCTCCTCCCTTAGTTTATACACTTTCACCTCCCTCTTACTTGCTGTTGCCACCTTCCTCTTTTCCCATCTACCTCTTACTCTAACTGTAGCTACAACTAAATAATGATCCGATATATCAGTTGCCCCTCTATAAACATGTACATCCTGGAGCCTACCCATCAACCTTTTATCCACCAATACATAATCTAACAAACTACTTTCATTACGTCCTACATCATACCTTGTATATTTATTTATCCTCCTTTTCATAAAATATGTATTACTTATTACCAAATTTCTTTCTACACCTAGCTCAATTAAAGGCTCCCCATTTACATTTACCCCTGGCACCCCAAATTTACCTACTACTCGCTCCATAACATTTTTACCCACTTTAGCATTGAAATCCCCAACCACCATTACTCTCACACTTGATTCAAAACTCCCCACGCATTCACTCAACATTTCCCAGAATCTCTCTCTCTCTCCTCTACACTTCTCTCTTCTCCAGGTGCATACACGCTTACTATAACCCACTTTTCACATCCAATCTTTATTTTACTCCACATAATCCTTGAATTTATACATTTGTAGTCCCTCTTTTCCTGCCATAGCTTATCCTTCAACATTATTGCTACTCCTTCTTTAGCTCTAACTCTATTTGAAACCCCTGACCTAATCCCATTTATTCCTCTCCATTGAAACTCTCCCACCCCCTTCAGCTTTGTTTCACTTAAAGCCAGGACATCCAGTTTCTTCTCATTCATAATCCCCAATCATCTCTTTCTTATCATTTGCACAACATCCACGCACATTCAGACTTCCCACTTTGACACTTTTCTTCTTCTTATTCATTTTAGTAATCTTTACAGGAAAAGGGGTTACTAGCCCATTGTTCCCGGCATTTTAGTTGGCTTTTACAACACGCATGGCTTACGGAGGAAAGATTCTTATTCCACTTCCCCATGGATATAAAAGGAAAAGTAATAAGACCAAGAACTATTAATATAAAATCAAAGAAAACTCAGATGAGTGTGTATAAATAAACGTGTACATGTATGTGTAGTGTGACCTAAGTGTAAGTAGAAGTAGCAAGACATGCCTGTAATCTTGCATATTTATGAGACAGACAAAAGACACCACCAATCCTACCATCATATAAAACGATTACAGGCTTTCGTTTTACACTCACTTGGCAGGACGGTAGTACCTCCCTGGGTGGTTGCTGTCTACCAACCTACTACCTACTACTACTACAATAATTTAATACTAAACAAACACAGTGAAATATATTTTTTTAGCTAGGTTCAGAATGATTTTGGCGAAATTATTGCATACACAAATTTTCGCTTGTCCTATATGGCAAGATGACCGTTGCTATTTAAGCCAAGATCGCAAGTTCTGCCTATTCGGCACGACATATATATATATATATATATATATATATATATATATATATATATATATATATATATATATATATATATAATATATATGGGAAAATACCATTGTATATAACAAGGAAGAACACGAATCGTTCGCGCATTTACATAGATATTTTCTAAAAATGTGTAAATGCGCGAAATCCCTTTAATTTTTCACTTTGGTATTTTTCATATGTGTCACGCATTTTATATGTACTGCTTTCGAAGAGCAAAACTACTGACAGAAAAATATCATTACCACATAACACATGACCTCTTTACAGGAAATGAATAAAGTATCCATATGACCTCCAGATGCGTCCTGACCTATAAAGTATTTTGTGGCACTCCAGCATCCAGCTCTCCTATTGATCGGGAGAAAACGCACGCTCTTAGGTAGTACACTATACAGCGCGCTGCCAAACGTAAGATTTCTTCTTTTGGTTTAGTTGTCAGTTAATATTACTTAAATATATGTTAAAATGCGACGATATAAACTAGCCTAACCGAGAATAACAAATATTAAGGCTGTGTTTATATTAAATCGGCAAGAAAGGCAATAATGGCATTTCAGAAGAAATTGCATGCGCTAATTGGAGAACAGGTTGTTTGGGGAGGTTTCCAATGGTTGAGCACGAATTATCGTGCTGAAATTAAATTACCTTTCATACAAATTGAAGTTACGAACTAACGAAACAAGGTTCGATTTTATGATTCGTCTCTTTTATATAATTATTGCACTTAAACACTAATTTACAATTATGGAAATCTATAATGTGGTCATAGCTGTGCACGTGACAAACACACCACTGTTCTTACCGCCCATTTTAATGTATCTTTTATATTTATACAATGTGCTTATTCAAACTTCTCGTTTGTTAATACAAAAGCAGAGTTTATCGACACTGCAAATAAGACATAATGCTGGTTATGGGATTTTATTGTGAAGGTGCTTCGTCTTCACAAGAAAATCCATATTGTGCATTGTGTGGCTTATTTATAATCTGCTCGGGTCTACAGCATACATTATTTTTCCAGACATTGCTTACGCACATTCGTCAACATACACTTTGAATTTGTTTCTGACTACTGATCTGTTAATTAAGTGTTACTGTATCCATATGCTATATTATTATCCACTCGATGCCACAAGTATTTTTTTTTATTTCATTACTAGGTAGCCCTAAACACACTACTAAAAAGGTAGGTGCATTAGAGTGTAATGAGCACTTGTCAGTGGGACGATATAACCCACAAGATTAACACAGGAAAGAAAGTTTGTCTGTATATTTCGACCTCTAACTGAGGAACTCAGTTGGAGGTTTAAATGTACATACAAACTTTCCTGTCTCTGTCTCCGTGTGATTTATACCTTTCCATTTACTGAAGAATCGACATATGGGAGTTTCAACTTGATTCGATGATTTTCTGGCAGTAAGATGAGTTTATAAAATGAACTATTCTGCGTAATGTAGGTTTTTAAAAAAAATGTGAATTTTTTGTAAATAATCTACATTAATTTGGATGATCACATAAACGTTGGCAATACTACAGACTTATTCATATATTGGTAATTAATAAGGAAGACACATCACAGTAACAACTTACAGCCAATAAATCGTAGCTAAAACTAGACGACAAGGTCCGTCCTGGACCTCAGGCGCGACTTGATCATGATCCTGGATGGACGTTAACGTCTAGTTTCATCTCTAATATGTAAATTAGTTGTGAATGAGAAACAGGGCATGAATGCACTCCAGTGCACGTCTATTCTATAAATGGCTCTGACACAGCTCACAGTACCTACAGCCCCTCTGGCTCAGACTCCCATTACAACGGTAAACCAATCCAGAGCCAATCAGGCGCGGCGGCCAATCCTGCTACATTCATCGGGGGCGCCAGTCGATCAAACACCAATTATGATGTTATTCCCTCTTCTCTGACCCCTCACTCCCCTCCCCAGGTATATGACACGGATGCAGAGATATAACTGCTGTAACGATGATGGGGAGGGTGGGGTACCACATGACATGGATACAGTGATGTAACTGCTGTAAGGAGAATTTGTGAGGGACGCGGGTGGTAGCGAGAGGGAATAAATATGCTTATTTTACCAGTAATATATACTAGTTTAAAAATAATAATATACACTAATGTATGCTGGTTTACCAGTAGTATATACTAGTTTAACATTAGTTTATTAACGGAGTTTAAAGACTATCGGCTACAAGAGTCATTAAGGCTGCGTATAACCTGTTCAACCACCAGTCAAGAATACATTGATCTCTAAAATAAGGATTTAAGTAAGCTCTCAGCTTACATACACTTAGAGAAAGGCACCTCTGTCTATATATGAGTGAAATATACGAGTTTACCATTAATATATACTAGTTAAACAGTTACATACACTCACTTCTTATAATAACAATAATGATTCTATATATATATATATATATATATATATATATATATATATATATATATATATATATATATATATATATATATATATATCACAAAATATACTGAAACAATGGAATATAATATAGTGCCTGAGGGTAACTGGTCATGGTAGAGGGATGATAATATGAGGGGAGACTGGAGGTGAGGTAAGGGAAAAAAAGGGAAGAGGTGAAGTGAAATGAAGCAAGGAAGGAGAGAGAGAAAAAGAACAGATGTTCAAGTCATGTTCAGGGGATGTTCAGTGTACCTCTTATGCATATTTATATTTGTATCATATCTCCAAATTACCAAACGTAATGCCTTATAAGAAGCCTCTGTCACTTCAAGTATACGAGAGGGAAAGTTCTTAATGCAAGGAACTGGAGCTTGAGCAAGCCTGATTATCATCCATTTTCCAGGTGCTGTATGACCCTTCGAGCTTAGTTTGATTTTGAATATATTAATAATAATAATAATAATAATAATAATAATAATAATAATATTATTATTATTATTATCATAAAAACCAAAAGTATCTGGCGGAGCTACTGTGCTGATTACGAGAAGCTACATACTTCAGTTCACATTCAAGTGACCTCTGGTGGCTCATTCAGCCATTCAGAGGCAGCTCCGTGGCTCCTGTGCCACTCATCCTACAACATATTCAGTTAGGATCTCAGCGTGAGTAAGGATGGATGGGTTTATTGGGTTTAAAGACTACTGATTACACGAGCGTCATTAAGACTGCATTCAACCACTAGTCGAGGATATTTTAATCCATAAAATACGGTTTAAAGCAAACTTTCAAAGATACACGCCTCTCAGTGTATATGCTCTAAGAGATACAAACCTCTCAGTGTATATGCACTGAGAGATACACGCCTCTCAGTTTAAATGCACTAACAGATACACACCTCTAAGTGTATCTACACAGAGAGATGCGCACTTCTCAGTACAGAGACACTTCTTAGTGCATATTCACTGAAAAATACACGCCTTCAGCCTATATACAAAGAGACGCACACCTCTCAGTGTATATGCACTGAGACACACACCTCTCAATATAAACTGAGAAATACACACAACTTGTGTATTTCTGCATGATAATAAAACATGATAACAAAAAGCTGTATTTATCTTTCAATAGCACGAATTCCAGTAGACTCTCCCCGCATTTGCTGTATAGTCCTTGTGGCTTAGCGCTTCTTTTTTGATTATAATAATAATAATCTCCCCGCATTTGCTTTCTGTTGCTATAGCGGTGTCCACATTGGCTGTGGATAGTGAGTAATTTGGGTTAACTATGACCCATTATATGTATTCCAGTATATCACAATACCTGGATTATGATGATTACTCACGGTTGTTGGGCTAATCGCCCGTAGATTACGGTATCATTTGGTGACCCCAATCAAATCCCATATCTACCTATTGGCTGCAGCTAAACTGATTAATGAGTTTGAAGGGACTTACCTGGGTATTTGTATCGGACCCAAATGATTCCGGGAATGATGGCTTCCTTGAAAAACTGGCGGCTACGTCACTCGGGTCGTAGTTGTAGTGTCCTTTCACACACAACGCCGGATATATGTACCGTCTCTTTCACTACCACTACTCGTCTATGCACGGTAAGGAGAATGTTCTCCCAATGTTCGCGATTGCACTTAAGTCAGTTACGCGGGCATACGTATTAAACACTCGTTTATTTACACTCGTGAATAATTCTACCGCGAATTTCCTGACTTGTATTTGACACTAGAATAATTTCTTAGTGTCTTTGGAGACTGTCAAATCAAGTCTTGAAGGCGCGGCGGCCACTGTTAATTTGTTCTGTAACGGGAGGGCAGCGATCCGCTCTAACGAACGGTAAGTAAGACACATAGGCAACTTTATTCCGAAACGTTTCGCCTACACAGTAGAATTCTTCAGTCGAGTACAGAAAGTAGGCAGGAGCAGTAGAGATGTGAAGACGATGTAATCAGTCCATCACCCTTGAAGTCGTAGATTTGAGGTTGTCAGTCCCTCAGCCTGGAGAAATTCTTTTCCAAAGTCTGGAACTAACTGAAGATCAAGCGACAGTGTTGAGACTTAAATACCGTCGGAAGGAGAGGTGCAGGGTAGTAGTAGTGAGAATGTAGCCACTGAGAGGTCACGACCCTCTCGGATCAAACAATTCTCACAATGGCATCTTGGTACAGAAGAGAAAACACCTTGGACAACTTTTTCAAGTGAGAATTGTTTGATCCGAGAGGGTCGTGACCTCTCAGTGGCTACATTCTCACTACTACTACCCTGCACCTCTCCTTCCGACAGTATTTAAGTCTCAACACTGTCGCTTGATCTTCAGTTAGTTCCAGACTTTGGAAAAGAACCTCTCCAGGCTGAGGGACTAACAACCTCAAATCTACGACTTCAAGGGTGATGGATTGATTACATCGTCTTCACATCTCTACTGCTCCTGCCTACTTTCTGTACTCGACTGAAGAAGCCTACTGTGTAGGTGAAACGTTTCGGAATAAAGTTGCCTAAATGTTGCCTATGTGTCTTACCTACCAACCTATCGGTATTGTATACCATTTTGATATTCCTCTAACGAACGTTCCCGTTCGTTCCTTGTCGCAATCTGACACTCTTGGGCGCATCGAACCCCAATCCCTCAAGGGAAATGCTGACTTCAGCTCCATAGACATTCATTGCTAGCTGTTGCAACAGACTTCATCCTAGAATCTCTGTTTCTTTGGTTCTAGGCGGGTTTATGAGAGCCATAGTACTCCTAGCTTGTAGATCGAGTGGGGAGCAGGTTTTCACGGATTTTTGCTGCTATTGGAAAACAGCAGTTCCCATAGCTTTCAACTCGTATGTACAAATGGCCAGGAAGTCTGGTAAAGAGAGGCGCGCCTTGTGACGCCTCACCCACATATGGCTTTGATAATTCTGTTGTGAGAAGGGAAAAGTAAGACGGTTCACAAGCCCTTCTTTGGAGAGGGTCATTACCCCCCTTTAAGAGGGGTAATATCACCACCTTCACAACTGGAGATTTTTCTCCACACAGCTCAGTGTATATGTACTGAGGGACACATCTGTGTATATACACTGAAACACCTTTCAGGGTATACAGATAACACATCGCAATGTATATACACTGAGAGATGCACAACACAGTGTATATACAGTGAGAGGCATACCTCTCCGTATAAGCAGAAATGGACCCTCGTCCAGTCATAATTTTCCTGTATGATTCACAACCAACTGACTGAGGTTCAATCCTGGGGCAAGTATAGAGGTTAGGCATGTTAAAATACACCTGTTGCCCCTGTTCATCTAGTAGGTAGATGGTTGTTAGCTGGCAGTCGAGGGGAAGAGGATTAAGTGATTAAATGGAAATAAGGTACACCGATTGAATTCCTTGGGTTATCATGGATTACTAACCCTACAAGTCAATAATACGAGCAGCCTTCTTCATCCCTGGTTTAAGGGAATGAAAATCAAATTACAAGCTTTATACTCCCACTCACCCTATGGAAACTTAGCATTTGCAAAAATCAAAGCGGTTTTTTTTTTCAAATGTAGTTACAAAGGTGTATGACACTCAGCCCACAGTCCATTTAATTAGGTTCCTGGAAAAATTAAGCATGACTCGTATAGATTTTTAATGTCCGGCTTTGTAGCCAAGTTTAAGTGCATTATAAATGAAGCTAAAAAAAAGTTCCAGCCTTTCAACAACTACCCCCTAAGGAGTAACAAGCAAACATCACTGGCAATTGTGATATACAAGGTATCTGTATGTGCGTTCGGAATTGTTGCCAAGTTTAAGAGCCTTGTGAATAAGCTGAGAAAGTTTCAGCCTATCAGAGTCATCCCCTGAGAAGTAACAAGCAAACAGTGGAGGCAGCAGTGGGATACATAAAACATGTAATGTAGGTAAGCTCCGTACTCGGGTCGACATTCAAACTAGGATGAGCATCAAGAGTTCTAATAATTCACTTCTAATTGGCTGACGGACTCATGGGATAATTTTGTGCATCACTGGGTGTGTATTTCAAGCGTAGCTGGTTGCAATTATTGAACAGTGAGGTGAGGTGAAGCAAGGAAGAGGCGAGATAATATGAGGTGAGGCGTGAAGGGAGAGGGGTGAAGCGAGGGAAGAGTGACATACAGGTATAACCATGGGTAACTAAGTTCGTTAGTAAGGAGGGAGGAGTGGAGCTGATGGGAAGCATTAAATAATAGCAAAATAGAATTTGAGGAAGGAATACTTGATGAATTAAATGGACAAAGGTAACTCTGTCTGTGGTCAAGAGAAACAGGTTATGTTATTGGTGATGGTTTGTACCACATGCTGGGTGAGAATCTACCAAATAGAAAATAAGTTTTTTATTGGTATTCAGCCTCGAGAAAGATGTAGTTATGAGAACAGTATAAAAGGAGAAAAGACCAGATACTGAATACAATCTATAAGAAAAAAGACTGAACGAAAATAGAAAAAGAATTAAAAATCAAACACAACATGGAGCACATCAGCAATATATTCACTATCCGTAATTCACATTTTATACCGTGCGTA
>NC_091296.1:19845271-20037771 GCF_038502225.1 Cherax quadricarinatus
TGTCCAGAGGTTTGCTGCAGCAGTTATTTGGTTGATGTGCTCTTCAGGAGATGTGCCTGGTGTTATACTCACCCCAAGATCTTTTTCCTTGAGTGAGGTTTGTAGTCTCTGGCCCCCTAGACTGTTCTCCGTCTGCGGTCTTCTTTGCCATTTCCCAATCTTCATGGCTTTGCACTTTGCGGGGTTGAACTCCAGGAGCCAATTGCTGGACCAGGTCTGCAGCCTGTCCAGATCCCTTTGTAGCTCTGCCTGGTCTTCGATCGAATGAATTCTTCTCATCAACTTCACATCATCTGCGAACAGGGACATTTCGGAGTCTATTCCTTCCGTCATGTAGTTCACAAATACCAGAAACAGCGCTGGTCCTAGGAGTGACCCCTGTGGGACCCCACTGGTCACAGGTGCCCGCTCTGACACCTCGCCACGTACCATGAGTCGCTGCTGTCTTCCTGACAAGTATTCCCTGACCCATTGTAGTGCCTTCCCTATAATCCCTGCTTGGTCCTCCAGTTTTTGCACTAATCTCTTGTGTGGAACTGTGTCAAACGCCTTCTTGCAGTCCAAGAAAATGCAATCCACCCACCCCTTTCTCTCTTGTCTTACTGCAGTCACGATGTTGTAGAACTCCAGAAGGTTTGTGACACAGAATTTCCCGTCCTTGAAACCATGTTGGCTGCTGTTGATGAGATCATTCCTTTCTATGTGTTCCACTACTCTTCTCCTGATAATCTTTTCCATGACTTTGCATACTATACATGTCAGTGACACTGGTCTGTAGTTTAGTCTGTTTCCTTTTTTAAAGATTGGCACTACATTTGTTGCCTTCCATGCCTCAGGCAATCTCCCTGTTTCGATAGATGTATTGAATATTGTTGTTAGGGGTACACATAGCGCCTCTGGTCCCTCTCTCAGGACCCATGGAGAGATGTTTTCCGGCCCCATTGCCTTTGAGGTATCTAGCTCACCCAGTAGCCTCTTCACTTTTTCCTCGGTTGTGTCCTGTGTCCAGCACTTGGTGGTGTACCCCACCTCTCCGTCTTTCTGGAGCCTCTTCTGTCTCCTCTGTGAACACTTCTTTGAATCTCTTGTTGAGTTCCTCACATTCTTCACGGTCATTTCTTGTTGTCTCTCCTCCTTCCTTCCTTAGCCTGATTACCTGGTCCTTGACTGTTGTTTTCCTCCTGATGTGGCTGTATAACAGCTTCAGGTCAGATTTGGCTTTTCCTGCTATGTCGTTTTCATATTGACGTTGGGCTTCCCGTCTTACCTGTGCATATTCATTTCTGGCTCTACAACTGCTCTCCTTATTCTCCTGAGTCCTTTGCCTTCTATATTTCTTCCATTCCCTAGCACACTTGGTTTTTGCCTCCCTGCACCTTTGGGTGAACCATGGGCTCATCCTGGCTTCTTCATTATTCGTGTTACCCTTGGGTACAAACCTCTCCTCAGCCTCCTTGCACATGGTTGTTACATATTCTATCATCTCTTTAACTGGCTTCCCTGCCAGTTCTCTGTCCCACTGAACCCAGTTTAGGAAGTTCCTCATTCCTGTGTAGTCCCCTTTCTTGTAGTTTGGCTTCATTCGCCCTGGCCTTCCTGCTTCCCCCTCCACTTGTAGCTCTACTGTGTATTTGAAGCTTAAAACCACATGATCGCTGGCCCCAAGGGATCTTTCATATGTGATGTCCTCTATATCTGCACTAATCAAGGTGAATACTAGGTCCAGTCTTGCTGGTTCATCCTCTCCTCTCTCTCTTGTAGTGACCCTTATGTGTTGGTACATGAAGTTTTCCGGTACCACCTCCATCATCTTAGCCTTCCGTGTATCTTGGCCTCTGTTGGCTCCAAGTTCTTCCAATCCATTTCCTTGTGGTTAAAGTCATCCATGATCAGGAGCTTTGCCCTGCATGCATGAGCTCTTCTGGCCACTGCAGCCAGTGTATCAACCATCGCTCTATTGCTCTCATCATACTCTTGCCTTGGCCTCCTGATGTTCTGTGGTGGGTTATACATCACTGCAATTATCACTTTGGGACCTCCAGAGTGAAGTGTTCCTGCTATGCAATCGCTTGCTTCTCTGCTGTCTCCTCTCTCCAGCTCATCAAAATTCCATTGGATTTTGATCAGCAGTGCCACTCCTCCACCCCCCCCTGTTCCCTCTGTCTTTCCTCAGGATCTGGTATCCCATTGGAAAGATGGCATCTGTTATCATGCCTGTAAGCTTGGTTTCTGATAGAGCTATGATGTCCGGTGATGCCTCTTTAACTCTTTCGTGCTACTCCTCCCACTTATTTGTTATTCCATCAGCGTTTGTGTACCATACCCTCAGTTTCCTCTCCAACACTGTTATTTGTGGGCCTGTGAGGGTGGGAGACCTGGTAGTGTACTGTGGGATTCTGTAGCTGGGTGTTGGGTGGAAGCTGTGAGTATGGATTACAGATTGTAGTGTTGGGATGGTGTGATAGGTTGTGGGGTTCTGAGGATGGTTGTGTGTGTGCTTGCCCTTGCTGCTCTGTCCTACTCTGATTGAACTCTGCTGGTTCCATCCTTGTCTCCTTTCCTAGCTCCTTTCACTTTTTGTCCTCTCCCTCAGCTGCTGTCATTCTGGTTAGTTCTGTCTCTGTCTAGGAACACCCGCTTGTACTCCTCTGAGTACTTCAACCGTGGTTTCTCTTGGAGGATCCTGTTCCGCACTGTTTCTGTCCTGAGAATCAGCATGATCGGTCATTTTCTCCCCTTCAGGTACCCCCCTATTCTCTGAAAATTTACAATATTGTCCATGTCTTCTTCACCTGTTTATGTGATGACGTTCTCAATCTCCTTTCTTTCTGCCTGCCGTCTTTCAGTGTGTGTCCTTTCCTCTCTCTCCTGAATCTCATGGATAAACACTGATTTTGCCCTTTCCTCCTCCCATTGCCTCTCCCTCTGTGACTCTGGTTCCTGTCTGTACATGGTCATTTTCTCCCTTGTTTTTTCCAGTGGCTCTTGGTAGTGTGGTTGTGCCTCTGCATTTGACCTATCACCCTCTCCATGTGCACCCAGCTACTCTCCCCTTTCACTCCTTGGCTCTTCTTGGCAGGCTGATATGATCTTAGCATAATTCGTATGTCCTTCCATCCTGTTCGGTCTCTCAGCTTCATATGCTGAGTCTTCTCTGGTCAATGCGCCTGTAACTCGCTTCAGCCTGCTTACCTCATCTTCTAGGACCCTTATCCTGGCTACTGCAGTTTTGACTTGTGCCTCCCAATTCTTCTTCTCTTTCTCCTACCTCTTTTCTAATTTCAGAGAAAGCTCTGTCTCCATTTTTTTCAGAAAGCTCTTCTAATTTTCTCTCCCACTCTTGTTCCATCCTCTTCCACTGCTCCTCCGTCCACTCCTCCCTACCAGAACCATTCTCATCTGATCCCTGGTTCCTTCCACTCCCCACCATTTTTCTTCCTTTTTTTCAGTTTTCTTCCCTTTTCTTTTTCTTTTTTTATTTTTTTGAAAGAGAATAGAGTGAGAGAGAGAGAAGGGAAAGATAGAAGGAGAGAGGGGCGAGAGTGAGAGGGGGAAAAGGAGAGAGAGAGAGAGAGAGAGAGAGAAAGAGAGAAAAACAGGAAGAGAGAGAGGAAGAGAGAGAGGAAAAGAGAGAGTGTAGTTCTCAATGGAACGGAATCAGCAAGACATCCTATTGGGGCAAGTGTTCCACAAGGAAGCGTGCTGGGTCCATTGTTATGGAATGTCTACTTCAACGACCTTCTTCATCTCATCCCAGAATCACATGCACATGCAGACGACTGTACACTGATATTCACTTATCCAAGAGAAGAAATGTCAGCTGCTCTAAGCTACATCAATCACCAGCTGAGAGCTATATCAGCTTGGGGAAATAGATGGCAAGTAATATTTGCACCTGAGAAAACGCAAATGATGATCGTCTCTAGGCACCATGATGGTAATGCTGGTGCAGTAGTAAGGATGAATGGGAGGGTGTTGGCACCTGGAGAAGAAGTTGATATCCTTGGGGTGAAATCTGACTCCAAACTAACCATGAAGAACCATGTTGTAAATCTTGCAAACAAGGCAGCCAGGAAGCTTACAGCACTTCGCCGTATCTCGCATCTGCTTGACAGTAGGGGTTGCAAGATCCTGTACGAGGCACAAGTACGCTCACACCTTGAGTATGCTCCACTTTCTTGGTTTGCCTGCCCCCCCCCCTCTCATCTGCGACTGCTTGACAGAGTAGAGAACAGAGCAAGACGTCTCATCTCTAGCCTGGACCCATCCTGGATAGATCTGTCATTTCAGCAGAGCCTTCAACACAGGAGGGATGTGGGTGGCCTTACTGTTATGTACAAGGCCAATATTGTCAAAATACCACACTTGGATCCACTTCGAGGACAGCGTGAAACAAGCTTTTATGCCACAAGATGGGCAGAAAGCAGCAACTTCACTCTGGCTGTACCCTTCTCCAGAACATCACTCCATCTGAGATCATACATACCCAGGATGACTCGAGTATGGAACACATTCGTACAGCATATTGATGTCAACGAGATAAAGTCAGTTGATCAAATGAAAATGCTGGCCCACAGATGGCTCCAACTTCATCCTGTTCCCTACTTGTATGTCTCATAACAATAAAAATGCTTTCAAATGAGCTGATGTAGGTAACAGCTCTTAGCTTGCCAGTAAAGTTAGGAATCCTTAACCTGTAAATAGCTTGTCAATAAAGCTAGGGATCCTTATTAACCTTGTCAAACCCTGTGTAAAAAAAAAGAGAGAGAGAAGAGAGAGAAGAGAGAGAGAAGAGAGGAGACGGAAGAGAGGGGGAGATGAAGAGAGGGGAGAGAGAGGAGAGGGGGAGACAGGGAGAGAGAGAGGGGAGAAGAGAGAAAGGGGAGAGATGAGAAGAGAGGGGAGAGAGAGAGAGAGGGGAGAGAGAGAGAGGGAGAGAGAGAGAGAGGGGAGAGAGGGGGGAGAGAAGAGAGAGAGAGAGAGAGAGAGAGAGAGTGAGAGAGAGAGAGAGGAGGGGAGGAGGGGAGAGAGGGGAGGAGGGGAGAGAGAGGGGAGAGATAATGAGAGTGGGAGAGGAGAGAGAGATAGGTAAAGAGAGAGATAGGTAGAGAGAGATAGGTAGAGATAGGTAGATAGGTAGTGAGAGATAGGTAGAGAGAGAGAGATAGGTATTGAGAGAGAGAGAGAGGGAAAGAGAGGGGGAGGGAAGGAATAGTGGACAGTGAAATGTTAGAGGGAAGGTTATCAGGTCAGTTTACAGGAAGGTGTGAAATCCTGTGTATGTGTGTGTGCATGTGTACTACAGCTTTTACAAGTGACTGCTTGTTCCTATGTGTGTGTGTGTGTGTGTGTGTGTGTGTGTGTGTGTGTACTCACCTAATTGTGGTTGCAGGGGTCGAGACTCAGCTCCTGGCCCCGTGTGTGTGTGTGTGTGTAGGTGTGTGTGTGTGTGTGTGTGTGTGTGTGTGTGTGTGTGTGTGTGTGTGTGTGTGTGTGTGTGTGTGTGTGTGTGTGTGTGTGTGCATGTGTGTGTGTGTGTGTGTGTGTGTGTGTGTGTGTGTGTGTGTGTGTGTGTGTGTGTGTGTGTGTGTGTGTGTGTGTTTGTGTGTGTTTGTGTGTGCTTGTGTGTGTTCGTGTGTGCTTGTGTGTGTTCGTGTGTGTGTGTGTACTCACCTAATTGTACTCACCTAATTGTGGTTGCAGGGGTCGAGACTCAGCTCCTGGCCCCGCCTCTTCACTGATCGCTACTGGATCCTCTCTCTCTCTGCTTCCTGAGCTTTGTCATACCTCTTCTTAAAACTATGTATGGTTCCTGCCTCCACTACTTCACTTGCTAGGCTATTCCACTTGCTGACAACTCTATGACTGAAGAAATACTTCCTAACGTCCCTGTGACTCGTCTGAGTCTTCAGCTTCCAGTTGTGACCCCTTGTCCCTGTGTCCCCTCTCTGGAACATCCTATCTCTGTCCACCTTGTCTATTCCCCGCAGTATCTTGTATGTCGTTATCATGTCTCCCCTGACCCTTCTGTCCTCCAGTGTCGTCAGTCCGATTTCCCTTAACCTTTCCTCGTACGACATTCCCTTGAGCTCTGGGACTAGCCTTGTTGCAAACCTTTGTACTTTCTCTAACTTCTTGACGTGTTTGACCAGGTGTGGGTTCCAGACTGGTGCTGCATACTCCAGTATGGGCCTAACATACACAGTGTACAGTGTCTTGAACGATTCCTTATTAAGGTATCGGAACGCTATTCTCAGGTTTGCCAGGCGCCCGTATGCTGCAGCGGTTATTTGGTTGATGTGTGCCTCCGGTGATGTGCTCGGTGTTATGGTCACCCCAAGGTCTTTCTCCCTGAGTGAGGTCTGTAGTCTTTGTCCACCTAGCCTATACTCTGTCTGCGGTCTTCTTTGCCCCTCCCCAATCTTCATGACTTTGCATTTGGCAGGATTGAATTCGAGAAGCCAGTTGCTGGACCACATGTCCAGCCTGTCCAGGTCTCTTTGCAGTCCTGCCTCATCCTCGTCCGATTTAATTCTTCTCATCAACTTCACGTCATCTGCGAACAGGGACACTTCAGAGTCTATTCCTTCCATCATGTCATTCACATATATCAAAAATAGCACTGGTCCTAGAACTGACCCCTGTGGGACCCCGCTCGTAACAGGCGCCCACTGTGATACCTCTTCACGTACCATGACTCGTTGCTGCCTCCCTGTCAGGTATTCCCTTATCCATTGCAGTGCCCTCCCTTTTACATGCGCCTGATCCTCCAGCTTCTGCACTAATCTCCTGTGGGGAACTGTGTCAAAGGCCTTCCTGCAGTCTAGGAAAACGCAATCTACCCACCCCTCTCTCTCTCGTGTCTTACTTCTGTTACCTTGTCATAAAACTCCAGGAGGTTTGTGATACAAGATTTGCCTTCCATGAACCCATGCTGGTTTTCATTTATAATCTTGTTCCTTTCCAGGTGTTCGACCACTCTCCTCCTGATAATCTTCTCCATGACTTTGCACACAATACATGTCAGAGACACAGGTCTGTAGTTTAGTGCCTCGTTTCTGTTTCCTTTCTTAAATATGGGGACTACATTAGCTGTCTTCCATTTCTCAGGTAGTTGCCCAGTTTCAAGGGATGTGTTGAAGATTGTGGTTAGAGGCACGCACAGCATCTCTGCTCCTTCTCTAAGGACCCATGGGGAGATGTTGTCCGGTCCCATCGCCTTTGAGGTGTCAAGGTCACTTAAGAGCTTCTTCACCTCCTCCTCAGTTGTTCATATGTCATCCAACACTTGTTGGTATATTCCCTCTTGATGTTCCCTTCTGTGCTGTCTTCCCACAGCCCTTCCTGTCTCTACTGTAAAAATTTCCTTAAATCTCCTGTTCAGCTCCTCACATACCTCCTGATCATTTCTTGTGAGTTCTCCACCTTCTGTCCTTAATCTGATCACCTGGTCTTTGACTGTTGTCTTCCTCCTGATGTGGCTATACAACAGTTTCGGGTCAGTCTTGATTCTCGATGCTATGTCATTTTCATACTGTCGCTGGGCCTCCCTCCTTACCTGTGTGTACTCATTCCTGGCTCTGCGACTGATCTCCCTATTTTCCTGTGTTCTCTGCCTTCTGTACTTTTTCCATTCTCTATTGCATTTTGTTTTTGCCTCCTTACACCGTCGGGTAAACCAGGGGCTCGTTCTGGTCTTCCCGTTGTTACTGTTGCCCTTGGGAATAAACCTTTCCACTGCCTCCTTGCATTTTGTTGTTACATATTCCATCATTTCATTTACTGGCTTTCCTGCCAGTTCTCTGTCCCACTGGACCTCCCGCAGGAAGTTCTTCAACCCTATGTAGTCCCCTCTTTTATAGTCAGGCTTTTCCCATTCAACTCCTGTTATTCTCTCCACTTGCAGCTCTACTATGTATTCAAAGCACAGAACCACGTGGTCGCTAGCTCCTAGGGAACTCTCATACTTGATGTCCTCAATATCTGAGCTGCCCAGGGTGAACACAAGGTCCAATCTTGCTGGTTCATCCTCCCCTCTCACTCTGGTAGTGTCCTTAACATGTTGGTGCATGAGGTTTTCCAGCACCACGTCCAACATCCTGGCTCTCCATGTTTCGGGACCCCCATGTGGCTCCAGGTTTTCCCAGTCAATCTCCCTGTGGTTGAAATCCCCCATAACCAGCAACTTTGCTCTGCTGGAGTGAGCTCTTCTTGCCACCTCAGCAAGTGTGTCCACCATTGCTCTGTTGCTCTCTTCATATTCCTCTCTTGGCCTCCTGCAGTTCTGTGGTGGATTATACATCACTGCAATGACCACTTTGTGTTCCCCAGACTGAAGTGTACCTGCTATGTAGTCTCTTTCTCCCGTCTCATCTATTCCTTCCATTTTCTCGAATTTCCATCTGTTTTTTTACGAGCAGAGCAACCCCACCTCCCCCCCCCCTGCCCTTTCTATCTTTCCTCATGATCTGGTATCCTGGTGGGAAGATTGCATCTGTTATTGTCTCCATGAGTTTTGTTTCTGTAACTGCTATGATGTCTCGGGACTTCTCATTGATTCTTTCTTGCCATTCCTCATGTTTATTCGTTAATCCATCTGCATTTGTGTACCAAACCTTCAACTTCTGTTCTAATACTGTAACTGTGATGCAGGGGTGGAAACAGAGGGATCGGTGTGTGATGGTTGGTTTGGAGTGTTCAGTTGCCTTGGGGGTGTCGTGGCTGGAGTCCTGCAGGTGTTTCTGGGGGGTGCGCTTGTCCTTCCATTTGATCCTGGATTATTCTGCTCTCCTTTTTCATTTCCTCCCATTTCTCCTTTCGTTTTTGAACTCTCTCTTTCATTGTCTTCCTTTCGTCCTGTGTGTGTGTGTGTGTGTGTGTGTGTGTGTGTGTGTGTGTGTGTGTGTATGTGTGTGTGTGTGTGCGCGTGCGTGTGTGTGTGTGTGTGTGTGTGTGTGTGTGTGTGTGTGTGTGTGTGTGTGTGTGTGTGTGTGTGTGTGTGTGTGTGTGTTTGTGTTAATTTGTTTCTGCCGTAATCTGAAAGACAGAGATCAATGTTTCATATTCATTTCAAAATGTCTTCAAAAACAATCAGTGGAGAGATTCACCCTTCTGGTGATATAGGAAGAGAAAGGGATTGAGGGAGGGAGGGAGAGCGAGAGAGAGCGAGCGAGAGCGAGCGAGAGAGAGAGAGAGAGAGAGAGAGAGAGAGAGAGAGAGAGAGAGAGAGAGAGAGAGAGAGAGAGAGAGAGAGAGAGAGAGAGAGAGAGAGACAGACAGACAGACAGGCAGAGACAGACAGACAGACAGACAGAGACAGACAGACAAAGATGGGTGCTTACCCCACACACCTGTGCCACAGGGAGCCACTTGTTGGCACATTTGTTTGATTACATTCCTACATACATTTTAATATATTATCTGCGGGGCTGCTAGTCTGCCCTCAGTATGGTCCTCCCTGGCTGATGGCTCTCTCTAGTTCTTTTCCACAGTATTTAGGCACAATACTATAGAAAAGACTTTCCAAAATAAGCTTTCATCGGAACAATATTGTGCTATGCATACAGCTTTATCAAGTGGACGAATTTGGGAGTGTGTCTAAAGGTAGAAAGTTGAAAGTGAACATAGAAAAGAGTAAGGTGATGAGGGTATCAAATGATTTAGATAAAGAAAAATTGGATATCAAATTGGGGAGGAGGAGTATGGAAGAAGTGAATGTTTTCAGATAATTGGGAGTTGACGTATCAGCAGATGGATTTATGAAGGATGAGGTTAATTACAGAATTGATGAAGGAAAAAAGGTGAGTGGTGCATTGAGGTATATGTGGAGACAAAGAACGTTATCTATGGAGGCAAAGAAGGGAATGTATGAAAGTATAGTGGTACCAACACTCTTATATGGGTGTGAAGCTTGGGTTGTAAATACTGCAGCGAGGAGGCTGTTGGAGGCAGTGGAGATGTCCTGTCTAAGGGCAATCCATTCGTTCCCTTGGCTTTCTTAACTTGTTTATCTCACTCCAATTTTTTTTTCTTACTTTCATCAAAATTTCTTGACAGTGCCTCTCCCACTCTATCATCTGCTCTCCTTTTACACTCTCTCACCACTCTCTTCACCTTTCTTTTACTCTCCATATACTCTGCTCTTCTTATAACACTTCTGCTTTGTAAAAACCTCTCATAAGCTACCTTTTTCTCTTCTATCATACATTTTACTTCATCATTCCACCAATCACTCCTCTTTCCTCCTGCACCCACCCTCCTATAGCCACAAACTTCTACCCCACATTCTAATACTGCATTTTTAAAACTATTCCAATCCTCTTCAACCCCCCCCCCCCCCACTACTCATACTTGCGCTAGCCCACCTTTCTGCCAATAGTTGATTATATCCCACCTTAACTTCCTCCTCCCTTAGTTTATACACTTTCACCTCTCTCTTACTTGTTGTTGCCATTTTAGGTTTGTCCCATCTACCTCTTACTCTAACTGTAGCCACAACTAAATAATGATCCGATATATCAGCTGCCCCTCTATAAACATGTACATCCTGGAGCCTACCCATCAACCTTTTATCCACCAATACATAATCTAACAAACTACTTTCATTACATGCTATATCATACCTTGTATACTTATCCTCTTTTTCATAAAATATGTACATATTACCAAACCTCTTTCTACACATAGCTCAATTAAAGGCTTCCCATTTTCATTTACCCGGCATCCCAAATTTACCTACTACTCCCTCCACAACATTTTTACCCAGTTCAGCATTGATATCCCCAACCACAAGTACTCTCACACTTGGTTCAAAACTCCCCATGAACTCATTCAACATTTCCTAAAATCTTTTTCTCTCCTCTACACTCCTCTCTTCTTCAGGTGCATAAACCCTTACTATAACCCATTTTTCACATCCAACCCTTATTTTACTCCACATAATCCTTGAATTAATACATTTATAGTCCCTCTTTTCCTGCCATAACTTATCCTTCAATATTATTGCTACTCCTTCTTTAGTTCTAACTCTGAAACCCCTGACCTACTCCCATTTATTTCTTCCCACTGGAACTCTCCCACCCCCTTCAGCTTTGTTTCACTTAAAGCCAGGACATCCAGGTTCTTCTCATTCATAACATCCACAATCATCTCTTTCTTATCATTCGCACAACATCCACGCACATTCAAACATCCCACTTTGACAGTTTTCTTCTTTTTCTTTTTAGTAGGCTATACGGGAAAAGGGGTTACTAGCTCACTGTTCACGGCATTTTAGTTGACTTTTACAACACGCATGGCTGACGGAGGAAAGATTCTTATTCCACTTTCCCATGGATATAAAAGGAAAAGCAATAAGAACAAGAAATATTAAGATAAAATCAAAGAAAACTCATATGAGTGTGTATACATAAACGTGTACATGTATGTGTAGTGTGACCTAAGTGTAAGTAGAAGTTGCAAGATGTACCTGAAATCTTGCATGCTTATGAGACAGAAAAAAAGACATCAGCAATCCTAACATCATGTAAAACAATTACAAGCTTTCGTTTTACACTCACTTGGCAGGACGGTAGTACCTCCCCGGGTGGTTGCTGTCTACCAACCTACTACTACTATTATACACACACACACACACACACACACACACACACACACACACACACACACACACACACACACACACACACACTATATATATATATATATATATATATATATATATATATATATATATATATATATATATATATATATATATATATATATCTAAGTTTTCTCCTTTTTCTAAATAGCTCTTGTTCTTCTTTATTTCTTCTATTGTCCATGGGGAAGTGGAAAAGAATCTTTCCTCCGTAAGCCATGCGTGTCGTATGAGGCGACTAAAATGCCGGGAGCAATGGGCTAGTAACCCCTTCTCCTGTAGACATTTACTAAAAAAGAGAAGAAGAAAAACTTTATAAAACTGGGATGCTTGAATGTGCGTGGATGTAGTGCGGATGACAAGAAACAGATGATTGCTGATGTTATGAATGAAAAGAAGTTGGATGTCCTGGCCCTAAGCGAAACAAAGCTGAAGGGGGTAGGGGAGTTTCAGTGGGGGGAAATAAATGGGATTAAATCTGGAGTATCTGAGAGAGTTAGAGCAAAAGAAGGGGTAGCAGTAATGTTGAATGATCAGTTATGGAAGGAGAATAGAGAATATGAATGTGTAAATTCAAGAATTATGTGGATTAAAGTAAAGGTTGGATGCGAGAAGTGGGTCATAATAAGCGTGTATGCACCTGGAGAAGAGAGGAATGCAGAGGAGAGAGAGAGATTTTGGGAGATGTTAAGTGAATGTATAGGAGCCTTTGAACCAAGTGAGAGAGTAATTGTGGTAGGGGACCTGAATGCTAAAGTAGGAGAAACTTTTAGAGAGGGTGTGGTAGGTAAGTTTCGGGTGCCAGGTGTAAATGATAATGGGAGCCCTTTGATTGAACTTTGTATAGAAAGGAGTTTAGTTATAGGTAATACATATTTTAAGAAAAAGAGGATAAATAAGTATATAAGATATGATGTAGGGCGAAATGACAGTAGTTTGTTGGATTATGTATTGGTAGATAAAAGACTGTTGAGTAGACTTCAGGATGTACATGTTTATAGAGGGGCCACAGATATATCAGATCACTTTCTAGTTATAGCTACACTGAGAGTAAAAGGTAGATGGGATACAAGGAGAATACAAGCATCAGGGAAGAGAGAGGTGAAGGTTTATAAACTAAAAGAGGAGGCAGTTAGGGTAAGATATAAACAGCTATTGGAGGATATATGTGCTAATGAGAGCATACGCAATGGGGTCGAAGAGGTATGGGATAGGTTTAAAAATGTAGTGTTAGAGTGTTCAGCAGAAGTTTGTGGTTACAGGAAAGTGGGTGCGGGAGGGAAGAGGAGCGATTGGTGGAATGATGATGTAAAGAGAGTAGTAAGGGAGAAAAAGTTAGCATATGAGAAGTTTTTACAAAGTAGAAGTGATGCAAGGAGGGAAGAGTATATGGAGAAAAAGAGAGAGGTTAAGAGAGTGGTGAAGCAATGTAAAAAGAGAGCAAATGAGAGAGTGGGTGAGATGTTATCAACAAATTTTGTTGAAAATAAGAAAAAGTTTTGGAGTGAGATTAACAAGTTAAGAAAGCCTAGAGAACAAATGGATTTGTCAGTTAAAAATAGGAGAGGAGAGTTATTAAATGGAGAGTTAGAGGTATTGAGAAGATGGAGGGAATATTTTGAGGAATTGTTAAATGTTGATGAAGATAGGGAAGCTGTGATTTCGTGTATAGGACAAGGAGGAATAACATCTTGTAGGAGTGAGGAAGAGCCAGTTGTGAGTGTGGGGGAAGTTCGTGAGGCAGTAGGTAAAATGAAAGGGGGTAAGGCAGCCGGGATTGATGGGATAAAGATAGAAATGTTAAAAGCAGGTGGGGATATAGTTTTGGAGTGGTTGGTGCAATTATTTAATAAATGTATGGAAGAGGGTAAGGTACCTAGGGATTGGCAGAGAGTATGCATAGTTCCTTTGTATAAAGGCAAAGGGGATAAAAGAGAGTGCAAAAATTATAGGGGGATAAGTCTGTTGAGTATACCTGGTAAAGTGTATGGTAATGTTATTATTGAAAGAAGAGTAAGACGGAGAATAGGATAGCAGATGAACAAGGAGGCTTTAGGAAAGGTAGGGGGTGTGTGGACCAGGTGTTTACAGTGAAACATATAAGTGAACAGTATTTAGATAAGGCTAAAGAGGTCTTTGTGGCATTTATGGATTTGGAAAAGGCGTATGACAGGGTGGATAGGGGGGCAATGTGGCAGATGTTGCAGGTGTATGGTGTAGGAGGTAGGTTACTGAAAGCAGTGAAGAGTTTTTACGAGGATAGTGAGGCTCAAGTTAGAGTATGTAGGAAAGAGGGAAATTTTTTCCCAGTAAAAGTAGGCCTTAGACAAGGATGTGTGATGTCACCATGGTTGTTTAATATATTTATAGATGGGGTTGTAAGAGAAGTAAATGCGAGGGTCTTGGCAAGAGGCGTGGAGTTAAAAGATAAAGAATCACACATAAAGTGGGAGTTGTCACAGTTGCTCTTTGCTGATGACACTGTGCTCTTGGGAGATTCTGAAGAGAAGTTGCAGAGATTGGTGGATGAATTTGGTAGGGTGTGCAAAAGAAGAAAATTAAAGGTGAATACAGGAAAGAGTAAGGCTATGAGATTAGGTGATGAAAGATTGGATATCAGATTGGAGGGAGAGAGTATGGAGGAGGTGAATGTATTCAGATATTTGGGAGTGGACGTGTCAGCGGATGGGTCTATGAAAGATGAGGTGAATCATAGAATTGATGAGGGGAAAAGGGTGAGTGGTGCACTTAGGAGTCTGTGGAGACAAAGAACTTTGTCCTTGGAGGCAAAGAGGGGAATGTATGAGAGTATAGTTTTACCAACGCTCTTATATGGGTGTGAAGCATGGGTGATGAATGTTGCAGCGAGGAGAAGGCTTGAGGCAGTGGAGATGTCATGTCTGAGGGCAATGTGTGGTGTGAATATAATGCAGAGAATTCGTAGTTTGGAAGTTAGGAGGAGGTGTGGGATTACCAAAACTGTTGTCCAGAGGGCTGAGGAGGGGTTGTTGAGGTGGTTCGGACATGTAGAGAGAATGGAGCGAAACAGAATGACTTCAAGAGTGTATCAGTCTGTAGTGGAAGGAAGGCGGGGTAGGGGTCGGCCTAGGAAAGGTTGGAGGGAGGGGGTAAAGGAGGTTTTGTGTGTGAGGGGCTTGGACTTCCAGCAGGCATGCGTGAGCGTGTTTGATAGGAGTGAATGGAGACAAATGGTTTTTAATACTTGACGTGCTGTTGGAGTGTGAGCAAAGTAACATTTATGAAGGGGTTCAGAGAAACCGGCAGGCCGGACTTGAGTCCTGGAGATGGGAAGTACAGTGCCTGCACTCTGAAGGAGGGGTGTTAATGTTGCAGTTTAAAAACTGTAGTGTAAAGCACCCTTCTGGCAAGACAGTGATGGAGTGAATGATGGTGAAAGTTTTTCTTTTTCGGGCCACCCTGCCTTGGTGGGAATCGGCCAGTGTGATAATAATAATAATAATAATAATATGTATATACATACATATATATATATATATATATATATATATATATATATATATATATATATATATATATATTATACACAACACAAATCAAAATTGAAATTCCCACTATATATATATATATATATATATATATATATATATATATGTGTGTATGTATATGTGTGTGTGTGTGTGTGTGTGTGTGTGTGTGTGTGTGTGTGTGTGTGTGTGTGTGTGTGTGTGTGTCGTGCCGAATAGGCAGAACTTGCGATCTTGGCTTATTAGCAACGCTCATCTTGCCATATAGGACAAGCGAAAATTTGTGTATGCAATAATTTCGCCAAAATCATTCTGAACCTAACGAAAAAAATATATTTCACTGTGTTTGTTTAGTATTAAATTATTGTAAAGAAATCTAAAATATATTTAGTTGGGTTAGGCTAAAATAAATTGTTCTTGTTATAATAAGGTTAGGTAAGTTTTCTAAGATTCTTTTGCTGCAAAATTAAAAATTTTTACATTAACATTAATGAAAAAAATATATCTTTAAACGTATAAGAGAAAATTTTAGAAAGGACTTAATTTTAAATGAGTTCTTACTAATTGACCAGTTTTACATATTCGGCACGACATATATATATATATATATATATATATATATATATATATATATATATATATATATATGTCGTGCCGAATATGTAAAACTGGTCAATTAGCAAGAACTCATTTAAAATTAAGTCTTTTCTAAAAATTTCTCTTATACGTTTAAAGATATATTTTTTTCATTAATGTTAATGTAAAAAAATTTAATTTTGCACCAAAAGAATCTTAGAAAACTTACCTAACCTTATTATAACAAGAACAATTTATTTTAGCCTAACCCAACTAAATATATTTTAGATTTGTTTACAATAATTTAATACTAAACAAACACAGTGAAATATATTTTTTTCGTTAGGTTCAGAATGATTTTGGCGAAATTATTGCATACACAAATTTTCACTTGTCCTATATGGCAAGATGAACGTTGCTATTTAAGCCAAGATCGCAAGTTCTGCCTATTCGGCACGACATATATATATATAAATATATATATATATATATATATATATATATATATATATATATATATATATATATATATATATAAATATATATATATATATATATATATACATATATATATACATATATATATACATATATATATACATATATGTATATATATATATATATATATATATATATATATATATATATATATATATATATATATATATATATATATATATAAAACGCAACCTAAATGAAGAAGACTAAACTGGGTCTGGTTGTGTGCGTGGTAGTGTCATCACATGACCAGGATTTTCTCTGAGAAATGAATTAACAACAGTCAATCACTACTATTTGTAACAGTTATAAGTTAAAAAGTTTTAAACTGGAGGATCTATTGTTGCAGGTAGATTTTACAAAGCTCTTACTGAAGGCTCAAAGCCACTTTTTCATCACTCACCCCTCACTATACCCTTTCATTTTTATAGTGTAATATTCACATCGGTATGATTTTCAATATTCATGGAGAGGCATGATCACACATGGTATTACTGTCATGTAGAGAAGTGTGAGGCATGATTACACATGGCATCACTGTCACGTAGAGAAGTGTGAGGCACGATCACACATGTTAGGTAAAAGGACACAAGTGAAACCAATGTGACATTTTACTATGGCAACGTTTCGCTCTCCAGGAGCTTTGTCGAGCAGTTACAAACAATACATGGGAAGGTATTTACCCCCGACTAGTGATTACAGAAACTAATTTCCATAGACGTAAATGCCTTGAATCATCATTAATCGCTATTTCGAACACAAGCAAAATAAAGGCAGTTTCATCATCTCTGAAGTATTAGCAAGAATTTTCCTCAAAACAATAAACCCTGCCATCACACAGTTGCTCAATATGTTAGTGGTATATAATACTGACAAGTTGATAAGACGCATATGCAACAGTTAGGTATCTTTATTCAGAAACGTTCCGTAAGGCGCTTTGGTAGACATATCGATTTCGGAAAAGGTGAGTTTGACCACTGAAGAAACGTTTGGAATTTTGGTAATGTTGTCAATCGAGCCCCAAGTGTTTTGTTCCTCGATAGAGGTCTTCATGTCAACAATTGATAGGGATGTGATGATCTTGTCCAACCGTTTGACAAAAATAGAACGTTTCGCCAGCAGGAAAGATGAAGGAGATACGATGAACTGTCGGTCACTAAGTGTCTTCATTGCGGTGTCGCTCGTGAGAGTTGATGCTTCATTGGCGTTAGTACAGATGATAATAAAAGAGTCCTTCAGAGAGTGGACTGCTGTGAATTTGACCTGCAAGCAGGTCCTTACAGCAGCAGCAAAGGCTAGTCTGGTGGAATCATTTATGACTCCACTGGCTAGTTTAATCTTTACACGATACGAAAGCATCCAGAAAGAGTAAAGGCGATGATGTGTGTTGGTTACAAATTCCCCTCCCCTACGGGGATCGAAGGGATCCCCGTCGGGGAAGGGAATGATCACACAGGGCACCACTACCATACTTTTCTTCATAATGCAGTCATTATTATTATTAATGCATTCCTAGGTAGCGGTACTGTAGCTGAAGGTCACACTGCACCTGGGGGACTGAGAGGCAGAAGTCCAACAGGAGCACTGAGCAGACTTACTGGCCGTTGCTGGGCAGCTCTAACTCACACCCACCCACACTCCCTCATGTACTTGTCTCAAGAGCCCCGGTGACCGGCATTTAGGAGCCTTCCTTGAGGGTTCAAAAGAGAGCTCATACTCACACCATGCGTGAATATTTATATGCTACCTGTCTTTGCCCTCACACCGTTTTGTTTCATAATTAGCGTATCTGTAGTTAAAATTACCTGAATATGTAAACTAACATAATATAAAATAAAGAATTTTTTTTTTCAAATAGAAGTAAATATTCGGAAACTGATACTTGGAATCGCGTAAGAAAATCAACTATGTAAAATGATCATAGGTCTCAAAATAACAGAAGCAATGCAGGCCTACTGATCCAGTAAGCCTTCTAGTATGTACATATGTAACCCATCCTGTGTGACTGAAAATGACAGAGAAACACGGGTGGCTTTTGTTCCAGCTATGTAACTGATGTATCTAGTTCTGCTACAAAAAAATAATGAGTGCTCCTTCTCTCTCTCTCTCTCTCTCTCTCTCTCTCTCTCTCTCTCTCATTAAATTGTTAACAGTACTCTACTGTGAAACATGCCTACTACAGGGGAGGCATCAGTAACAGTACTAGCTGCAAAATCAGTAGCAACTACATCAGCAGTGTCAGTAGCAGCAGCAGAAAAACTAAAACAATAACATAAACAAGAACAGCTACAATATTAGCAACACCATCACCAGCAGCTACTTCAGTAATAACGAGAACAGTAATAACGAGAACAGAGCAGTAGCAACAACAACACATTAGAAACAGCAACTGCAACATCAGCAGAATCTACACCAGTAACGCCAGCAGCAGCAGCAGCAGCTGCAGCATGAGAAGCAACATCAATAAAAAGAGAAACGTCATCAAAGCAGCAGAAAAAGCTGTAACAACAGTTGCAGAAACAGTAGTAACAACAGCAAAACTAGCGATAACAATAGCAAAAGTAAAAACAGGCGCAAAAACAGTAGTAACACCAGCCTCAGAAACTTCAGTAACAACAGCCGCAGAAATAGCATTAACAACAGCATCAACATCAGCACCAGTGGACACAACATCAATAATAATTGTGAAAATAAGCTGCTCCAACATTAGTAATAACAGGAGCTGAGTTCATTCAGGTCACAACAAAAAGATCCGAGTTAAATCCTGGGCGAGCGGTGACAGCTGGGCAAGTTTCCCCACATTTGTTGCCCCTGTTCAGCAAGCAATAAACAGGCACCTGGGTATTAGTTGACTATTGTGAGCGGCATCCTAAGACGTAGTAGTAGTAGTCGTATGCATTTCAGGTTAAATTAGTCCTTGAAATAAGTGGGAAAAGACTCTACAGCTGTAGACTCCACGGTGTTAAAATACTGAATTAAAAAAAACGGGAACAGCAGTGGAAATAATAACACAGGCACAGCAGTTACAGCAACCTCCGTGTCATTAAGTGCAGAAGGAACAGTAGGAGCAACATCAGGGATAAACTCACCAGCAACATCATCAGTGATAGTAATAAACACAACAATAACAGTGACTTCCATGTCACTAAGAACAGCAGAAACGTTAGTATCAACAGTTGCACCAAGAACAGGGGCAGAGCTGTATGACCCTAATGGGTTTAGCGGTTCTTTTATATTATAATAATAACAGGCAGAGTCACCAGTAATAGTATAAATAATATCAGCAGCAACAACAATTTCAACTTCCCAGTAATAAAAGAAAATAACAGCAAAAATAGACACCGCAGCAATAACAGGAACAACAGCAGCAACGGGATAAAACATGAGCAAGAGAGCATTTGCAACTGCTATGACAACAGTATGAACAGTATCAATGACAGCCAGAAACATCAAAGGGAATGAAAAATGAAGCTAGATACATAGACTCACGAGAAACAAGAGTAACTCATTAACTACTGTAAAAATAACAGGAGCAACAATATCAATACAAACTACAACATGAGTGGCAAAAGCAGCATAAGCAAATGCAGAACTAGCAACAGGAGCATCAACAGGTGCAGCGGACTAGCAAACAGGAAACAATTTATCTCGCGGACGTTAAACTTCCATTATCGGTGTGTCGGTGAAGCAGCTTCCCTCCCTCCTACCACAGACGACTCCCCCCCCCCCTCCCTCCCTACCATTCACCAGAGGCGACTCTCTCCCTCCTGCTATATTATCTTGGGTTATAGTCTTTGGTCACAGCTGGTATGGAGGAATAAACCCTTACTTCAAGTGGTTTAGGTTTAATGGTAAGGCAAGGATGACGAGAAGCAACCTATTCACTGAGAAAGCTTGCCAGGAATGAACTGTGGAGAGTAGGCAACCCCAGGGCATTTAAGTGTTCTGTATATGCTCAGAAGTACACTAGACTATGACATCACTGTGGGTAATGTCTGGAATGCCTAGACTGGAGAATACCGTTAAATAAGGGAACCCTTACTGACAGCTCTGTTCGTTTTTGATATGAAGACCTCATCATGTTATAACTAGATTGAACTTACTGAATACAATTCTAATCAGATATTTATGAACTATGTAGTTCAAAAGAAGGTCTTCACTGAATGAGAATTGACTTTATTCAACACAAAGCCTGGAAGCTGTACAATTCAAAAAAGGTTTATCAACACTTAATGAATCTACCTCCGAATTCTAGGGTGAAAGAGTTACAATAAATTTTCACAAACTTAATAACATAAAACACAATGCACAGATAAAATATACATCTCCAAGGCTCACATGGCCAGCCTCTAAAATTATAGCTGTATTATGACACAGTACAAAGAACACAAGTCCTTGCATGATTATAACTACGTAAGACTACTTGAACAGCTCAAGTGAGACCAAAACATGAACGATTATAAATCAACTAGAAACTTGAAAGGTACGTCATTATAACATTACATTATGTAAATGTAATATTTCACGTACTAGTGGAAAAGTATCAGCAAATAATTACTTACAACTGCAGTAAGTGCCACTATGACTGAAAGTAGAACACAATTAGTATCTGAGACAAGATCATAAATCTATTTTCTTTTCAAATTATTACTTCGAAATTAACATCCGCAATAGATTATTTTAGACAAGTGAATTTAGCCATGCACTAAGCCCCAGGCCCAAACTCGTGGAACTCGGTGTTCATTAAAAACTGCAAGAAACCCCTCTCACGGGCCCTAAGTATGCTATGGAGTAGGAGCTTAGACACAGGCGAGATTCCAGTCACTAAAAACAACAGATATAGCCCCACTCCATAAAGGTGGCAGCAAAGCAGTAGCTAAGAACTATAGACCAATAGCTTTAACGTCCCACATCATAAAAATCTTTGAAAGAGTTCTAAGAAGCAGGATAGCAAACCACCTGGACTCCCAAAAATTGCACAACCCAGGGCAACATAGTATCAGAGCAGGTCGCTCCTGCCTTTCGCAACTGCTTGATCACTATCATATGGTCCTAGATGCACTGGAAAACAAACAGAATGCGGATGTAGTATACACAGACTTTGCAAAAGCCTTTGACAAGTGCGACCATGGTGTAATAGCACACAAAATGCGTGCTAAAGGGATAACCGGTAAAGTAGGCAGATGGATCTTCAACTTTCTAACCAATCGCACACAAAGAGTAGTGGTAAACAGAGTTAAATCAGATGCTGCCATAGTGAAGAGCTCTTTCCCACAAGGCACAGTACTCGCACCTATCCTGTTCCTTATTCTCATAACAGGCATAGACAGAGATGAAAACCACAGCACTGTATCATCTTTTGCAGACGATACTAGGATCTGCATGAGAGTGTCATCCATTGAGGACACGGCAAAGCTCCAAGAAGACATAAACCAAGTTTTCCAATGGGCAACAGAGAACAATATGATGTTCAATGGAGACAAATTCCAACTACTCCGTTATGGAAAACTGGAGGAAATAATAACTCGGACTGAGTATACTACAAACTCCAATCACACAACAGAGCGGAAAAGTAATGTGAAGGACCTGGGTGTGGTAATGTCCGAAGACCTCACCTTCAAGGACCACAACAATGCCACTATCACAACTGCTAGGAAACTGATAGGATGGATAATGAAAACATTCAAGACAAGAGATGCTAAGCCAATGATGATCCTTTTTAAATCACTTATTCTCTCTAGGCTGGAATACTGCTGTACATTAACATCCCCATTCAAGGAAGGTGAAGTTGCAGAACTGGAGAATGTACAGAGAATCTTTACTGCACGTATAAGTTCCATCAAACACCGTAACTACTGGGAGCGCCTGGAAGCACTTGACTTGTACTCATTAGAGCGCAGGCGAGAGAGATATATCATAATCTACACCTGGAAGATACTGGAGGGACTGGTCCCTAATATGCACACACCAATCACTCCATACGAAAGCAAAAGACTTGGCAGGCTATGCAACATACCCCCAGTGAAAAGTAGGGGCGTCACTACGCAATAAGTGTCCGGGGCCCAAGACTGTTTAACAGCCTCCCACCAGCAATAAGGGGCATTAAGGGAAGACCCCTGGTCTTCAAGAGGGAGCTGGACAGATACCTAAAGACGGTGCCGGATCAGCCGGGCTGTGGTTCGTACGTTAGATTGCGTGCGGCCAGCAGTAACAGCCTCGTTGATCAGGCCCTGTTCCACCGGGAGGCCTGGTCGTCGACCGGGCCGCGGGGTGTTGATCCCCGGAATGCCCTCCAGGTAACCCTCCAGGTAGCATATAAATATTTATACAAATAGTTTACAATTTCTTCCTAGTTCGGCGAAAACAATTTACATGGACAAGAAACCATACCCCCGGCCGGGATTGAACCCGCGGTCATTACGATTTCTTAAGTCAAGTTACATGGACAAGATCAGCATCTGACTGACTAAAATGGTGACTGGAAAAAAACATAGAAATCACCAACATGAACAACTGCATTTCTAGACTTTAATGCATTCTGATGTAAACTAGCTTGTACCTTATCAGTCGTTTGGCCAGAACAAGACGGTAAAGTGTCGGTAGGCGCTACCTCCTTTTATTTTTAACTCTGATCTAAATGTGATTCTGTACACTGTTTTTCTATACACTATTTTACTAGCCTTAAACTTATTTCCACTTAAATGATCAACAACACTGTATTAGCCGACGAACTTCTTATCTGATTTTCGCACTGCCGATGTCTCGTTGAAATTTATCAACATTACCACTGAACCAACCTTAATTTTGGTAGGTTTTGCACAAGCAATTTTTCCTCTAGTAAAATATGCTGTAGACTCTTCTAAGGTTTCCTTAGCTCTTAGTCATCACAGTTAGCATCATTATAATTAGGTATTTCAAGTCTTTTATCTACACCATAAAGAATAAAATGAGGCGCATCGTCTACTGACACATTAAAGAGTAATTGTAAAGTGGCCATCGGGAATTGCTTTACAACTAGTATAGTTAGATAAGCTGTTACTATACTGATATCCAATACTTTCTTATTAGTGCATTCAGCTAGTCTACTAGACCATTACTGGTTGGATAGTGAACAATAATAGCGGATTTATTGATTTTAAATAGGGTGCATAACTTTTTCAGCACTACATTATAACTCTACAACATTATCTGAAACAACAGACTTTGGCGCAGTGTGATGACAAATGGTTCTTTCCTTGATCACCCTACTAATTGTTTCTGCAGTTTTATCTGGATGGGAGCTAATTTGTAATAGCATGAGAAATTGTATACCATCACGCACAAATGTTGTTTATGTGAAATGAAGTTTGAAAATTAGTCACAAGATCAACAGATACTTTTTTCTAAGGTTCGCTAGGAGCTGGATACATATGGATGGAGTTAGGTGCACATAAGCTTACCTTGTAATACATACACGTTATACATATCCGAACAAGCTCAGAAATATCATTTTCCATATGAGGCGAACATAACTTCAACCTTGTCTGCCTGGTCGATCGATATTTGCCAGTGTGTGCAAAACCTGGTATATTGTAATTTAGCTGCAGAGCTACATAAACTAAGGACCGAGGGCTCACTTATGAACTACACGACTACGAGTACTAAACCTTGCTCAACGAACTGCTGGTTCATAATTAATACTCTTATAGCCCCTGGCAGCTTCGCAGACAAAGTAGCAACTTCTTTAATCAGCACCCTCATTGCGCGTTGTGTTTTATCAACTTTCTTTTCCACTCAAAGGAAGCTCATCACTTACATGCTCTAACAAGACATCAGCGACATTTTGTTTGCAAGGCAAGTGTTCAAAAGTAGGATCATATTTCTGAATGATCAAAGACCATCTCGCTAATCTGCCAGTAGGTTGCTTATTCTGAAACATAAAGGTGCATAATCTGTTCGTTTCAGTTTTCGTTACAGTTCTACTAGTAAATGCTAATAAATTATGTTTACCATCGGTCTTTTGTACTAAGACCGTGCTTAACTCAATGAGACTGGCGCCAGTGTTAAAATGAAAGCTCAAAGTTAGGAAATTTGAGAGCAGAGTCGAAGTTAATTTTCTCTTAAATGTTTAAAATGCACTTCTTTGAATTAAGGTCCAAACTAAAGGGACAGTTTTATAAGCAACTAAATCAATGAGGCGGTAATAGATGGAAATGTTTCTATGATCTTACGGTATCGGCAGTTTGTGCGGCTGAGAAGTTCTGAACAGCTGTCACTTTATCCTGGTCAGGCGTAATTCCTCTAGGAGTAAGGAATTTTCTGACTTCAGCAACTGACATTTCGATATTTTTATTTTTAAATTAGCTTGAACTAATCTAATCGGTAGCAGATCTCATCTCTCAAGATGCAACTGTACAGGGAGCAACTTCCACCTATAGGATGGTCATGGGGTGATTATCTACCATATGATGTATATCGAGTAACAACTCTTCCCCCAAGAGGATGGCTATGAGGTACCTTGCACAACGTAGATATGAGGTAACTACCTCGCACAGCGTAGATATGAGGTAACTACCTCGCACAACATGGATATCAGGTAACTACCTCGCACAACGTAGATATGAGGTAACTACCTCGCACAACATGGATATGAGGTAACTACCTCGCACAGCATAGATATGAGGTAACTACCTCGCACAACATGGAAATGAGGTAACTATCTCGCACATGGATATGAGGTAACTACCTCGCACAACATGGATATGAGATGACTAATAAAACTATCAAATTGTTGTGTTAAGGTGTACAATACAGCAAATCTTTGACAAGACAAAAGATAAATAAGTTACACTGTTATGTCTTGAACAAATTATAGCCAACAAAATGAAGATGAAACTAAACGTTTCGGTCTCTACTTTATAATGGTCCAGAACAGACTTTATAATGGTCCAGAACAGACTTTATAATGGTCCAGAACAGACTTTAAAATGGTCCAGAACAGACTTTATAATGATCCTGAACGGACTTTATAATGATCCAGAACGGACTTTATAATAGTTCAGAACAGACTTTATAATGGCCCAGAAGAGATTTTATAATGATTCAAGACAGATTCAATAATGGTTTAGGACAGACTTAATAATGGTTCAAGACAGACTTAATAATGGTTTAGGACAGACTTAATAATGGTTCAAGACAGACTTAATAATGGTTCAGGACAGACTTAATAATGGTTCAGGGCAGACTTAATAGTGATACAAGACAGACAGACTTAATAATAGTTCAAGACAGACTCAACAATGGTTCAGGGCAGACTTAATAATAGTTCAAGACGGACTCAATAATGGTTCAGGGCAGACTTAATAATAGTTCAAGACAGACTCAATAATGGTTCAGGGCAGACTTAATAATAGTTCAAGACAGACTCAATAATGGCTCAGGGCAGACTTAATAATAGTTCAAGACGGACTCAATAATGGTTCAGGGCAGACTTAATAATAGTTCAAGACAGACTCAATAATGGTTCAGGGCAGACTTAATAATAGTTCAAGACGGACTCAATAATGGTTCAGTTCAGACTTAATAATAGGACGGACTCAATAATGAGGGCAGACTTAATAATAGTTCAAGACAGACTCAATAATGGTTCAGGGCAGACTTAATAATAGTTCAAGACAGACTCAATAATGGTTCAGGGCAGACTTAATAATAGTTCAAGACAGACTCAATAATGGCTCAGGGCAGACTTAATAATAGTTCAAGACAGACTCAATAATGGCTCAGGGCAGACATAATAGTTCAAGACAGACTCAATAATGGCTCAGGGCAGACTTAATAATAGTTCAAGACGGACTCAATAATGGCTCAGGGCAGACTTAATAATAGTTCAAGACAGACTCAATAATGGCTCAGGGCAGACTTAATAATAGTTCAAGACAGACTCAATAATGGCTCAGGGCAGACTTAATAATAGTTCAAAACAGACTCAATAATGGCTCAGGGCAGACTTAATAATAGTTCAAGACAGACTCAATAATGGCTCAAGGCAGACTTAATAATAGTTCAAGACAGACTCAATAATGGCTCAAGGCAGACTTAATAATAGTTCAAAACAGACTCAATAATCGCTCAGGGCAGACTTAATAATAGTTCAGACAGAAATGTTGTCTACAACTTCTTCAAATTGTGTTTAGTTTTGAATTGTTCAAGCGTCTGTATTTTTACGTTTATTTTGTTGGTTGATGTGTTAGAGCAGTAAACACATGGATTACATTGTTAGATTAAGGGATACTGAAGTTTATACGCTGTCAGAAACACAAGCAGGAATACCTAAGTTTACACACTGCCAGAAGAAGAAGTAGGGATACAGTTTATACACCGCCAGAAACAAAGCAGCGATACTAAAGTTTATACACTGTCAGAAGGAGACGTAGGGATACAGAATATACTTTACCAGGAGCACAAGCAGGGATACAGTATATACATTACCAGAAGCATAAGCAGGGATAGTATATATATATTACCAGAAGTAGAAGCAGGGATAAGGTATATACATTACCAGAAGCATAAACAGGAATGTGATATATACATTACCAGAAGCAGAAGCAGAAGCAAAGTTTATACACTGTCAGAACGAGACGTAGGGATACCAAATATACTTTACCAGGAGCACAAGCAGGGATGCGATATATACATTACCAGAAGTAGAAGCAGGGATATGGTATATACATTACCAGAAGTAGAAGCAGGGATACGGTATATACATTACCAGAAGCATACACAGGAATGTGGTATTTGCATTACCAGAAGCAGAAGCAGAGATACGGTATATACATTATCAGGAGCAGAAGCAGGGATACATTTACAAAGGTTGATTTATTAGGTTTAAAGCCTATCGACTACACAAGGGTCATTAAGGCTGCACATCACCTGTACACCACTAGTTCAGGATACGTTCATACCCACAAGAGTGCTTAAACTCTCAGGTGCATGTACATCGAGATATGCACATTACATACCTCTCAGTGTATGTAACGCGAGAGATATACACCTCTCAGTGCATGTAACGCGAGGGATATACACCTCTCAGTGTATGTAACGCGAGAGATATACACCACTCAGTGTATTTAACGCGAGAGATATACACCTATCAGTGTATATAACGCGAGAGATATACACCTCTCAGTGTATATAACGCGAGAGATATACACCTCTCAGTGTATGTGAGAGATATACACCTCTCAGTGTATGTGAGAGATATACACCTCTCAGTGTATGTAACTTGACAGATATACATCTTTCAGTGTATATCCACTGAGATATTCACACCTCTCAACGTATATAACTTGCAAGATGCACGCCTCTCAGTGTATTTACATATTTACATATATAAGCTGAAAGATACACGTATGTCAACATACATACACCGAGAGCTATATACCTCAGGGAATATACACTGAGATATATACACCTCTCAGCATATATATACATTTATTCACACCTCTCAGCGTAAATATGCCGATTTACTCACACCTCTCCGCGTATATATATACCGATTTACTCACACCTCTCCGCGTATATATATACCGATTTACTCACACCTCTCTGCGTATATATATACCGATTTACTCACACCTCTCCGCGTATATATATACCGATTTACTCACACCTCTCCGCGTATATATATACCGATTTACTCACACCTCTCAGCATATATAAAAGAAAGACTCACACCACTCAGCATGTATACAATGAGCTAGTCACAACTCTCAGCTAATACAAATATATCTCCCAGCATATATACACTGAGAAAGACACTCCTCTCAGTGTATATACACTGGGAGATACACACCTCTCAGTATATATACCCTTGATATACATTTAAAAATAAATTGGACCAAGGCTTTTCTATAAATCCTTGACTCACATTGTTTGCTCCGCTTTAAAGCCTCCAATAAACAAACAGCCTCGTTTGGATCCAATGAACTGTTGGTGTTTGATTTACTTTGTGTACTTTTGCAATTGGTGTGCGGGAGGGGTAAACGAAAGGGCTGGACAGAAGAATGGACGGGAGGGATGGACGGAAGGATGTATAGGTGGAATGGAGGGAAGGGTGGACAGCTGGACTGGGTGAAAGGGCGAACGAAATGATGTACGGAGAGACTGATGGGAGGGATAGACGGTAATTATGGTCAGGAAGGATGGACGGAAAAGCCGGACAGCAGTGGACAGAAGGGATAGATGGATGAACTCTTCTTCGTTAAGAAAAACAGAATTGGTGCCATGTTGTTTAGAAACACATAAATTGCAATTTTAGATCATACTTGCTCTCGAAATTGTATTTTAGAGGGAAAATTAAGCAAAATCGTAACATATGAAATGGAAAACCTTGATATTAGAATGATATCACCCTATGTGAATCTGTAAGCAAAAAATAAAACGTGATGTGCAAAAAAAATTCTTAAAAGGTTCACTTTTCTATGACAACCGAAAACTAAGTGAACACTACTAACTTTTGAAGGCAGTAGTCAGGAAAGCTCTCAACTTTCACTAGAGGATCATCAATGGGATCAAACAACGCTTTTTGCGAATTGAACAGCAATTCGCAAGGCACTGGAAGAAAATCAGAATGCAGATGTAATATACACAACTTTGCAAAAACATTTGACAAATGCAATCATGGCGTAATAGCCCATAAAATACGTGCCAAAGGAATAACTGGGAAAGTGGGGAGATGGATCTTCAACTTCTTAACAAATCGAACACAAAGAGTAGTGGTTAACAGAGTTAAATCGGAGGCTGCCATAGTGAAGAGCTCTGTTCCACAAGGCACAGTACTCACCCCCATCTTATTCCTCATCCTCATATCAGACATAGACAGAGATATACACCACAGCACCGTATCATCCTTTGCGGATGATACTAGGATCTGCATGAGGCTGTCATCTGCTGACCTCTTCAAGGGGGGCTCCTTGGCGTGGTGAAGAGGCTCTTGGTCTGAGGAATTAGCCCTGTCGGTCTTCTTCCTCAGACCGAACCTAATTACCCCCCATTCTCCCCTCCCCTATCCCATCCTCCCCTTTTTCCATTCCTCCTCCTCCTCCTCACCCCACCCTTTTGCCCTTCCTCTTTTTGGCCTTTGGGATTTCTCCCACAGGCGCGCTAGTTCCTAGGTAGGGGAAAAGACACCGGGGTCCATCCCATTCCGTTGAGGTTCTTGGCGGTGGCGTAGTTTGCCGTGGAATCTGGATTGCCTGGGGATGTCCCGATCCCTCTCCGGTATCCCGGAGTAGCTTTGGGTGTCTTTCGGGCGACGGGTGTATCTCTGGAAGCCACCTTTCGGATTCCGGGGGTGGTGGCCGAAGGAGGTATGCTTTGTGGCGGATATCCGGCCGCCCTCTCTTTTGTCCACCGAGGTAGCTCGGCAGATGTGAGGTTGCTATCCCGGATTGCTGGTTTACTGGCATGAAGGGTAGGGTATGGCACGGGTTCCATGCTGCATCTGTGCTACTAGCGGTGTTGAGGTCCTCTTGGGCGCGGAGGGAGATTTCCGGCCCTTTCATTCCTCCTGGGAACTATTCCTCCCGCTCCCCCCTTTTTTTATTCTTTTTTTTATTTTTATTTTCTTTTCTTCTTTCTTTTTTTTTTCTTAAAAAGAAAAAGCAAAGGAGTAACCTAACCATGGCAGCCCTAGTCCATGAACCCACTACCCCCGGGCCCCTTCTTGATACCGCACCCTATTCTGACCCTGCCTTGTGTTTAGACCACTCTTCGGACACTCCTGATGCCCCTGTACCTCTTGCTGGTGCTGTTTCCTCACCCGCTTCAGGTACCGGGGCTTCGACTGACTCCTTCGATTTGTCTAAACTCCGCTCTCCTTTGACTATGCTTCCGGCTTCTCCCTCTACGGTACAGCAATTTTCGAATCGCCCACCCATTTCACGCCGGACCAACTCCGGTCCTACTCCTAAACGCCAACGTCAATCTCCTGATGATGCTCCTTCGTTACCTTCCCATTCTACTCGGAAAAGACCGACACGTCAAGCACTCCCTCTCCACGCTCAGTTTAGGACCACACAATGGACTAAATTCTTTACTTTAAGACCGACTTCTTCTTCTGCCTACCTTTCTGACCATAGTATTGGCAAAGCGCTCCTGCGTCATGTTGGCAGAGATATTTCATTTCATGCTCTCAAGAGCGGTACGCGCATCGTCACTGTCCAGAATGCTACCCAAGCTCATGATCTTTCTCTCCTTTCGAATATCGATACTACTCCTATCACTATAGAAAAACATCTTTCTCTCAATTCTTGTAGCGGTACTGTCATTCTGCCCCATACCATAGTCCAACAGAATTTCCAGTCATGTGGCAATGACATTTTTGAACAGCTGGAACTCCAGGATCTCCCAATCCTCAAAGTAGACACTTATGTCCTTCCTGCCCGGGGGCAGAGACGTTACCCTTGCAATGTGGCTCGTTTAACTTTTGACAGCCGAGAACTCCCGTCCTCTGTATATGTCGCGGGACATCGGTTACAAGTTCGAAAGGTGATACCTACACCACAACAATGTAGAAATTGCTGGCGTTTTGGTCACCCAGCGAAATATTGCAGATCTATGGCCGAATGCCCAGTCTGTGGTGCCGACGACCATTCTAATACATCTTGCAGTCAACCTCCATCTTGCCTTAATTGTAATGAAGCTCACCCTTCGTACTCCCGCCGTTGCCAGGTCTACTTAAATGAACGTGAAATCCGTTGCCTCAAAGAGGCAGAAGGTCTCCCTTATGCTATGGCAGTTACTCATCTCCGCCTCCAAGGGAGACTACCCCGTGTTTCTTATTCTCGTGTTTCCAAACTCTTACTAGTGCAGTTTGCAAAGTGATGGAATGTCTCGTAAATCGACGTTTAATGTGGTATTTAGAGACACACAACAGTCTCTCCGCTAGTCAATATGGCTTTCGTAAGGGTTGTTCTACCATAGACCCCTTACTATGCTTGGATACGTATGTTCGTAATGCCTTTGCAAATAATCACTCAGTTATTGCCATATTTTTTGACCTTGAGAAGGCATATGACACAACTTGGAGGTATAATATTTTGGCCCAGGCCCATTCCTTAGGCCTCCGAGGCAATCTACCATCCTTCCTTAAGAACTTTTTAACTGACAGACATTTCCGTGTTCGAGTCAATAATGTTCTTTCCCCGGACTTCGTCCAAGCTGAAGGTGTCCCTCAAGGATGTGTTCTAAGCACAACACTTTTTCTCCTTGCTATAAATGATTTGGCCTCTGTTCTTCCACCCAATATTTGGTCATCACTCTATGTTGACGACTTCGCTATTGCTTGTGCAGGCGCTGACTGTCATCTTATTGCAGTTTCTCTCCAGCATGCAGTCGACCGTGTTTCCACTTGGGCCACCACGCATGGGTTTAAATTTTCAAGTACCAAAACTCACCAAATTACTTTCACTAGACGCTCTGTTATCTCTGATCATCCTTTGTATCTCTATGGCTCCCGTACAGTCAGGTTTCTAGGCCTTCTCTTTGACCGTCGGTTATCCTGGAAACCTCACATAACCTCTCTGAAGGCAACTTGTCACAGCCGGCTAAACCTTCTTAAAACCCTTGCTCATCTTTCCTGGGGAGCTGATCGTCGAACTCTGCTTTGCCTACATTCGGCCCTCGTTTTATCGAAACTCGATTATGGTGACCAGATTTATTCCGCGGCCTCTCCTGCTACTCTCTCTAGCCTTAACTCTATCCATCACCAAGGATTACGTTTGTGCCTTGGTGCTTTTCGCTCTTCCCCTGTTGAGACCCTCTATACAGAAGCGAATGTTCCATCCTTGTCTGATCGCCGTGATGCCCATTGCCTTCGCTACTATGTACGCTCTCACGATCTACACAATCCTTCCATTTATAGAATGGTCACCGATATTAGTAGACATTCTTTATTCGTTCGCCGCCCCTGTTTGCTCCGTCCCTTTTCTCTTCGCCTACATTCACTCTTGTCTTCCCTTCAGTTACCACCTTTATATGTTCATGTAGCATCTCACTTTTCCCTACCCCCCTGGGAAGTTCCAGCTGTTCGGGTCTGTTCTTTCTCACTCCCTTGCTCGAAAGCTCAACTGCCTACGGTGGCTTCCCGCTCTCTTTTTCTTGATCACTTCCACTCCCATTCTCATGCCACCGCTGTGTACACAGATGGCTCTAAGTCTTCAGACGGCGTCGGATTCGCAGCAGTGTTTCCGGACAGTGTCGTGCGGGGACATTTACTATCTTCAGCTAGCATTTTTACTGCTGAACTGTATGCCATTCTTGCAGCACTTATTCGTATCGCATCTATGCCTGTGTCATCATTTGTAGTAGTCTCAGACTCCCTTAGTGCTCTACAGGCTATACGAAAATTTGATACATCTCATCCCCTAGTTCTCCGTATCCAACTTTGGCTACGCCGTATCTCTACCAAATATAAAGATATTGTTTTTTGTTGGGTCCCTGGTCATGTCGACGTACAGGGCAATGAACAGGCAGACACTGCTGCGTGGTCAGCAGTACATGACCTACCAATTTCCTATCGAGGTGTTCCATTTCTGGACTATTTTGCTGCAATAGCTACCCACCTTCGCACCCATTGGCAACAATGTTGGTCAACTCTGCTCGGTAACAAACTTCATTCTATTAAACCGAGCATAGGTTACTGGCCGTCTTCTTGTCATCAGTGCCGAGGTTGGGAGACCACTCTCTCCCGCCTTCGCATTGGTCACACTCGTCTTACTCATGGGTATCTCATGGAGAGGCACCCTGTTCCTCTCTGTGAGCAGTGTCAAGTTCCAGTATCGATTAGCCACATTCTGTTAGACTGCCCTCTCTATCAACGAGCACGCAGAATTTACCTCCAACGTCGTCTTCGTTCTACTACTCTCTCTTTACCTTCCCTTCTTGCTGATGGACCCTCCTTTAATCCTGACTCTCTCATTGACTTCTTGACAATGACTGATTTAATCCACAAACTCTGATGATACTTTTCGCACTCCCCTCAGCCCTTTCTAGTTCAGTCTCTTGCTGCCCTTTACTCTTTCACCATCCACTGCCCCGCTGTTATCCGTAACCTGTTACTCATCCATCTCCCTTTTGCCACCTGATGCCCTCGCTTCCTTCCTGCCCTGCAGCGCTGTATAGTCCTTGTGGCTTAGCGCTTCTTTTTGATTATAATAATAATAATGTCATCTGCTGAGGACGCAGTTAACCTCCAAGAAGATATAAACAAAGTTTTCCAGTGGGCAACGTTAAACAATATGATGTTCAATGAGAACAAATTCCAACTACTCCGTTATGGAAAACTGGAGGAGATAATAACTAGAACAGAGTATACTACAGACTCTGGCCATACAATAGAGCGGAAAAATAATGTAAGGGACCTGGGAGTAGTAATGTCTGAGGATCTCAAATTCAAGGATCACAACAGTGCCACAATCGCACGTGCAAAGAAAATGATAGGATGGATAATGAGAACGTTCAAAACAGAGATGCCAAGCCAATGATGATCCTTTTCAAATCACTTGTTCTCTCTAGGCTGGAATACTGCTGTACATTAACATCTCCATTCAAAGCAGGTGAAATCGCAGATCTAGAGAGTGTACAGAGATCCTTTACTGCACGTATAAGTTCTGTCAAGCACCTTAACTACTGGGAACGCTTGGAAGCACTTGACTTGTACTCGTTGGAACGCAGGAGGGAGAGATATATCATAATCTACACTTGGAAAATCTTGGAAGGAATGGTCCCAAATCTGCACACAGACATCACTCCCTACGAAAGTAAAAGACTGGGCAGGCGATGCAAAATGCCCCCAATAAAAAGTAGGGGCGCGCCATTGGTACACTAAGGGGAAAACCACCATAAGTGTCTGGGGCCCAAGACTGTTCAACAGCCTCCCATCAAGCATTAGGGGAATTGCCAATAAACCCCTGGCTGCCTTCAAGAGAGAGCTGGACAGATACCTAAAGTCAGTGCCGGATCAGCCGGGCTGTGGCTCGTACGTTGGACTGCGTGCGGCCAGCAGTAACAGCCTAGTTGATCAGGCCCTGATCCATCGGGAGGCCTGGTCATGGACCGGGCCGCGGGGGCGTTGATCCCTGGAATAACCTCCAGGTATCCAGGTAACCAGGCAACACAAACATTACCTACCTTTCTATCTTCGTGCATTGCATCTAATGAGCTTGTGCAGGGGATATTCCCAGAACGCTTCGTCTAATGAGCTTGTGCAGGGGATATTCCCAGAACGCTTCATCTAATGAGCTTGTGCAGGGGATATTCCCAGAACGCTTCATCTAATGAGCTTGTGCAGGGGATATTCCCAGAACGCTTCGTCTAATGAGCTTGTGCAGGGGATATTCCCAGAACGCTTCATCTAATGAGCTTGTGCAGGGGATATTCCCAGAACGCTTCATCTAATGAGCTTGTGCAGGGGATATTCCCAGAACGCTTCATCTAATGAGCTTGTGCAGGGGATATTCCCAGAACGCTTCGTCTAATGAGCTTGTGCAGGGGATATTCCCAGAACGCTTCGTCTAATGAGCTTGTGCAGGGGATATTCCCAGAACGCTTAAGAGATTCTATCAGACTTCAAGATTCAAGGTTTATTGAAGGAGCAGACTCTTCAAGTAAACAAACTCCTCGTAAAAATCTCAAAACAGCCTCAGTGGGACAGCACCATAATGGAGAAAATCACATCAGCAGCGTTTGACAATGTCTCTAGAGAAAGAATACCTTATGCTGATAATTTCCTTTAGGAAGTCCTTAATTTCTCCACTGTCGCTCACTTCGATCCACAGGCTATTAGCATTGGTGTAGACCCTTGCCTAGCCGCCGTCATCCTCACCGAGTACAGTTGTATCTGCGACAACACATCTGCAGACTAATTTAACCCCCAGGGTTTCATCTGCCGAAAATAAGAGGGAAAGTCTGCAAAGCACGAAGAGATCAGCGATAACAAGCGAAGAGTTGCCACAGCTTATTGCCCATTACTGAGGAAACCCAAACTATGTAGCTCTAATGGCAGCCAGAAGCATCCAGATTGAGTTAACTCATATGCTGCCCTAGACAGATGATAAGCAGACGCACCTGTGCGTCTAAATGGCCAATACTTACCTGCGACATAGGGAAACTGGAGGTAGTGCCGCCAGGTTCAGGAATTTCCAGGAGACTCTCAGATACAAGGGCCTTGTGACATGCTACAACTTCATCCTCCCCCCCCCAAAAAAAAAATTATAACCAGATTTATCCATTAGGGTTACATAAAAACATTATGAAATATTTACGCCGCCAACTGTGACCCAGTTGGTGTCGTTGAAACAAAGAACTGTTGGTTGCAAAATCATCTTATTGCAAGCTTTGTGGCTGAGCGGTTAGAGCGTTGGGTCTGCCACATACATAGACCACGGTTCGACTCCGTCCATTCTTTTGTTTATTTGTGTGTGTGTGTGTGTGTGTGTGTGTGTGTGTGCGGCCCTGCCTCTTCACTGGCCGCTACTCGGTCACTCTTCCCGCTCCATGAGCTTTATCATACCTCTTCTTAAAGCTATGTATGGATCCTGCCTCCACTACATCACTACCTAGACTATTCCACTTCCTGACAACTCTGTGACTGAAAAAAATACTTCCTAACATCCCTGTGGTTCATCTGAGTCTTTAACTTCCAACTGTGATCCCTTGTTGCTGTGTCCCATCTCTGGAACATCCTGTCTCTGGCCACCTTGTCGATTCCTCTCAGTGTTTAATATGTCGTTATCATATCCTCCCTATCTCTCCTGTCTTCCAGTGTCGTCAAGCCAAATTCCCTTAACCTCTCCTCGTAGGACATATTCCTTAGCTCCGGGACTAGTCTTGTTGCAAACCTTTGCACTTTCTCTAGTTTCCTCACATGTTTGGCTATGTGAGGGTTCCGAACTGGCGCTGCATACTCCAGTATGGGCCTAACGTACACAGTGTACAGGGTCCTGAATGACTCCTTATTAAGATGTTGGAATGCTGTTCTTAGGTTTGTTAGGCGCCTATATGCTGCAACAGTTATTTGGTTGATGTGCGCCTCAGGAGATGTGCCCGGTGTTATACTCACACCAAGATCCTTTTCCTTCAGTGAGGTTTGTAGGCTCTGGCCCCCTAGATTGTACTCAGTCTGTGGTCTTCTTTGCCCTGCCGCAATCTTCATGACTTTGCACTTATGAGGTTGAGCTCCAGGAGCCAGTTGCTGGACCAGGCCTGCAGCCTGTCTAGATCCCTTTGTAGTTCTGCGTAGTCCTCGTCCGATTGAATTCTTCTAATAAACTTCACATCATCTGCAAACAGGGGCACTTCGGAGTCTATTCCTTCCGTCATGTTCATAAATACCAGAAACAGCACTGGTCCTAGGACTGATCCCTGTGGCACCCCACTCGTTACAGGCGCCCAATCTGACACCTCGCCACGTACCGTGACTCGCTGTTGTCTTCCTGACAGGTATTCCCTGTCAGGCAGGCAGGGATAACAGGGAAGGCACTGTAGTGCCTTCCCTGTTATCCTTGCCTGGTCCTCTAGCTTTTGCTGTAGGACCAGGAACTGTGTCAAACGTCTTCTTACAGTCCAAGAAAATGCAATCTACCCACACCTCTCTCTCTTGTCTTACTGCCGTCACCATGTCATAGAACTCCAGTAGGTGTGTGTGTCCCACTAAAAATATTAAAAACATGAAAACGAGAGTAAGAAAACGCGAGGATCGTACGATCCTTGCTTGGCTAGGTTTGGAGAAACTCTAACAAGGAAATGCAACAAGAAATAGATTAATGCCCAGCGCACAACACACAAGTTAAACTGTATGGAATACGGATTTAAAGCTTCTTTTATAATAATAATAATAATAATAATAATAATAATAATAATAATAGGAAGTAGAAGAATAAAGATGTGGGACCAAGATTATTCTCATCGTATGTTTGTATGTATGGAGAGAGAGAGAGAGAGAGAGAGAGAGAGAGAGAGAGAGAGAGAGAGAGAGAGAGAGAGAGAGAGAGAGAGAGAGAGAGAGAGAGAGAGAGAGAGAGAGAGAGAGAGAGAGAGAGAGAGAGAGAGAGAGAGAGAGAGAGAGAGAGAGAGAGAGAGAGAGAGAGAGAGAGAGAGAGAGACAGAGAGAGAGAGAGAGAGAGAGAGAGAGAGAGAGACTATCATTGGATGACGGGTTCAGGCCGCTGCATCAAAATACGAGAATCTATAAATTCATTACGAGACTCTTTGTCAAAAGAGTTTTAACAAGACAACTTCCGGAAGCGCGGTCAACACTGCATATATTCTGAGATGTGTATTTCTCTCCATGTATATGCATTGGGAGGAGCAGTGTATATACACCGTGGGTTGTCTATCTCGGCATACACGAACTGGGAATTTACTTTAATCTGTGTTTAGGGATTAAAATATTCTTGACTGTTGACAGAGGTGAACTGAAGCTGTTCACTGACCCTGAGCTACAGTCAACAGTCTTTACATCTAACAGACCAGCCGGTAAACAGTCTTTACTCCTAACACACCAGCATAACAGACCAAGTAACCCACGCAACTTCTTCCTATCGTCTAAAGACAAAGGTAAAGAGTGAGGGTAGTGTGATAGAGATGGGCCGCGTATTTTACGAGGCTCCCTGAATCAGGGAGCGAGGCGCCAGTTAAGTCATATTTTAGGTCGAGCTAGACTTGTTCAGGTAGATTATTTTCGATTCGTTCGGTTACGTACGATTTATTCGGGTAGGTTTGGTTCAAGTTGTTCTGGTAGGTCAGGTTCGATTCGGTATAGTTAAGGTTCGGTATAGTAAGTTTGGTAAAGTTAGGTTAGGTTAGGCTTGTTCGGTTTCATTAAGTTAGGTAAGGGGCTCTGTTCATTTTAGTTAATTTAGGTTAGGTAAGATTAGGTAAGAGTTGATGAAATTAGGTTGAATTTGGTAAGGTTATGTTAGGTTGAGTTAACTTTGGTTATGTTCAACTTAGATTACTTCAGGTTAGTGTAGGTTCAGATTTAACGTCAAATAATGAACATCAATAATGAAATTAACGAGAAGCACGTAACCTCCCAGTGACGGTGGCCGGGTAAATATATACGATGTACTATCCTGGCTAAATACATTGAAAACCAAACGATCTTTGTGAGGACGTCTGTGGCAAAATGAGGCTACCTGCGCCAAGTGTGGTGTCTGGTATCAAACATGCAGGGTAACATGTGGGGCCAGGAGCTGTGAATCGACTCCTGCAACCACATATAGGTGAGTACGTGCAGGGCAACACACGTACAGACAACACATGCAGAATTATTTTATTCGTAAGAGATAATCACTTGATACGGGTTTTTTTCATATGATTCGTCCAACAGTTCCACTACTACATGGTGTCTACTAACATGATTCGTCCAGCGGTTCCACTAACGCGGTAGTCGTTGACCTTGCTGTGGACCAGGTCAGAGCGACCACAGCTGATGCAGTAATAACGGGGGCAGAGCAGAGTGACCGCTAGCTTACCGGTGGGAGTGAGTGGTGGGAGTGACGCAGTGCAGCGAGGAACACGCCTTTACCTCGTGGTGTAGTATCTGCAGATTGTGGTGGGGTCACATCAGTGGCAGGACAACTTTACTCTGGTGTCATAGTGAAGGATACTGGCGAATAACACTCCATCTTTACCCCTGGGAAGTTTTATTGACTAGGTGGGAATGTTAGAGGTATAACTTTTCATGTAAAAGACAAGATCGGGTTTGCTGGGAAGAATGACTGGCCACTTTCAGTAATATATCTTTCCCCCTTGTCAGGTTCTGGCGGCCGTCAACCCACCACCCACAGATTGTGGGACACACGCATTGCCACTGTGGCATAGGGTCAGTCTAATAATATTTCAGTTAATGTTTTAATTATCTGTATATATTTATCTTTTGTCTCGGACAGCATATAGTTTGGAAGACTATTTTTCCCAAATAAAATACCCAGTGTGGGAGCTCATTCTCAAATCACGAGCAATAAACGTTCAGATTTCTACACTGCCTGTTTAATTTTTCTCGACCAACCGTTCCCAGACGTATGACGCCTTTTTTTTTTTTTTGGCCCTTTTAATAGCTCACTGTAACCTAACCTAATCTAAGCTAATCTAGCCTAAATTAACCTAACTTAAAATAAAGCAAACAGCATCTGAAAAACAAAAAACATTAAGAAATGAACACTGAGCAGAATGTCAAAAACAACCGACATACGAAAATGTGGCTAGGTTGATGGAGGTTGCATCACGGGCTGGTGAGTCGTATCGCCGGGTTACTGCTGGCTGAGGACCAGGCTGAATATGCAACGCGCGGCGTGCGAAGGAGAGGCAATTAATTTTTGATGAAAAATGGATATACGAGTGTGCAGTGGGTCTGCTTGGTGATAGTTCCAGGGATCATCGCCCCTCTCGGCCTGCTGGTTGATAACCAGGCCAGTCAGCCTGGTGGTGCTTGCAGAAAGCAATCAGAAGTTAGCACTAGTCCTACCAGAAGATATCAGAAACACGGCAAAAACATGTGTAGAGGTCTTCAAAGAGGAAACTGGACAAGTATCTTCACCAGGTGCCAGATCAACCAGGCTGTGATGGATATGTGGGGCAGCGGGTCTCCAACAGCAATAGCTTGGTTGACCAGGCAAGCACCAGACGAGCCGGGCCCATGGCCGGGTTCAGAGAGTAGAGAAACTCTCGAAACTCTTCAAAGGTATATGAAAGGTAAGGTAATCTGGCTGATTAGGAACTGTTTACTAGATTTTGTAAACTCCTCGTGAAGAAGTTAGATTAGACCTTGCCGCCGGAGCATCTAGCTTATTGTGCACCCCATATCCATCCTATAGATGGTAACAAAAGAACATATGGATACAAAGAACTATGTCTATATATATATATATATATATATATATATATATATATATATATATATATATATATAATGTCGTGCCGAATAGGTAAGAGCACCTATTTTGGTTTAAATAGCAACACTCTTCTTGCCGAATAAGGCAAGGGAAAATTTTTGTATACAATAATTTCGCAAAAATCATTCTGAATCTAACGAAAAAATATATATTTCATTGTGCTTGTTTGTTATTAAATTACTGTAAAATTATCTAAAATATATTTAGCTGGATTAGGCTAAATTAAATTGCGCTTGTTATAATATGGTTAAGTAAGTTTTCTCAGGCTCTTTTAGTACAAAATTATTAATTTTTACATTATAATAAATTAAAAAATATATATCTTTAAACGCATAAGAGAAAATTTAAGAAAAGTACTTAATTTTAAACGAGTTTTTGCTAACTGACCAATTTTACCTATTCGGCATGACATATATATAATATATATATATATATATATATATATATATATATATATATATATATATATATATATATATATATATATATATATATATATATATATAGATACATGTATTATTGTGACCACGAACGAGTGGTATTGATCAATAAAAACACTGCACTAGCCAAGGACTCGAACCCATGCTGCTTTGGCCTGCCTCATTGTGGGCGAAAACGCATGACGCCCTAATCCACTGGATCATACGATCCTTACTGCACGAGCCAAGGACTCGAACCCATGGGTTCGAGTCCTTGGTTAGTGCAGTGTTGTTATTGATCAATACCACTCGTTCGTGGTCACAATAATATAAAATACTGCTCGTTGAACTAGTACACCAAACAGGGACTAGAATGAAATTAGCCTAGAGTCATCCATACCATCTTGTCCTTGGGTAGGGGGTACAACATCCAGTTCCGCTGGATGTCCTACTTGTAAGGATCGTATGGTCCGGTGGATTAGGGAGTCATGCGTTTTCGCCCACCATGAAGCAGGCCAAAGCAGCATGGGCTCGAGTCCTTGGCTAGTGCAGTGTTGTTATTTATATATATATATATATATATATATATATATATATATATATATATATATATATATATATATATATATATGAGTCCTTCAGGACTGAAGAAGCCACTCGTGGCGAAACGTTTCCTTTAATAAATGTCCTGAACTGTACATAAGTGTCTTTTTCCACATCTTGTCGGTATCACCATACCATTTCCTCACTTATGACGATGTTTCTGTCCGACTTAAGTTTGTCCGACATAAGTTTGTCTCTTATGTTCAGGTTATATGCGTATTGTTCCAGTCACGGTATTATGCCTTTGTATTCTTCATTCTTATCATTATAATCAGGGGGAGCACTAAATCCGTAGGATCATACAGCGCATGAGGGGGAGATAGAAGGTATTCAGGCTCAATTCAGGGAACCGGAGCACAGATCCAATTCCCAAGATCAAGAGCCCCTCGCCAGCGTCAAGGAACCTCCCTTGAGGGGTCTTTATCCTTATATTCCTCAAGAAGTAAACGCTCAAGCACACAGTGTTCAAGAAAGTGACCACAGAGACGACCACATAATTTGCATTTAGTTTGATCATCGTGTCTATGCCAACTTACGCATAATCAGCCCTGATCCTGGATACTTCAAATCAGTCACTCTGCTTATATTTCAAGCGGTTCTGTAAAAATATGTATCTATGTTCGTGTTATCAAAATAAGCAATAGATTTATTTGGGCTTCTAACTGTATTCCTATGACACTCAGATTCATTTTATACTAATGCCTGACACAAACAGACCAAGGTTATATTCGGCTTCTTCCTTCAAGGTAATTTCTTTGGAGAATTTATTAGCTTTATCATGTAGGAGCAATTAAATGTGTGATGGAATCCATAAGAATTGTACCTTAATTCATTTCCTCTGACTTTTTATTATCTATAGTGGGCTTGTCCAATGAGCACGCTGCTGGAGTCATGATACAGATACAGAATCAGTAATGATGTAGAAATCAAGCTCATTGTCGTAAGTTAACTTTAGTGCAGTTAAGATGGCAAATGATTAAATTTGTAATGTAGAAGTCCAGTTGTTAATTTTACGCCTAACTCAACATAATTGTTATAATTCTCACCGAGGAAGGTGGCAATCAACTCTGCCAATGTACTCTTCCTTAGATCGCTTTGGAAAATGTCATATTGGCAACCACTAGCAACGTCTATCCGGCCTCCCGCACGATAATCACTAGTAATACCTACAGTATCTCTTTGAGTGAGAGTAGAGCTTCCAGATCAAATAAGTTTTCTGACTCATGGTTTATAGCATCAAAGCCTCGTGTAAGTCAATGTTGTCAGTGAACCTGCTCGGTGGCTCATGAAGCAAAATATTAATTCGCTCAAAAAATGAAGAGTGAACCTTGCCTAGTTTCTCCATCACTTCGCGTGTCTGTGTCAGCAGTACTGCAGATGACAATACTTTCTTCATCTAGTCTTACGTTCTGGCGATGAATTCTTCTCTTTAGAGGTTCACGTGAATGTTCTGCCTTACTGTATTTTCTTGTTAATTTTGAATATTCTATGGGACAATAATAATAATAATAATAATAATAATAATAATAATAATAATAATAATATAATTCTACAAGTACATGTACAAGGTATACAGGCCTAGTTGACATCAATGACATACTACTAATATAGAAAGCCGCTTGTTATGCAGAGCATTTCGGGCAAATTAGGTCAGTTTTGTCCCAGGATGCAACCCACACCAATCTACTAACTCCCAGATACCCATTGTGAAGCAACAGCTTTAGCCACCAGGTCAAAACGGCTGAAACGTTTCCAGAGGGTACGACACTCCCTGAATACCCGCCCCTCCGCCGCCACTGGTTGCAGGCCTGCACCACGGACCAAAACATCTAAAGAAGGGATGGCTAACCTATGGCGCATGTGCCAAAAGTGGCGCATTACATCCCAGTGATAATAATCTTGTCGCTATTGTATACCATTCATGTACAACTTGTCAGACACTGCAGCATCATGGAATCTTGGTTCAGAGGACATCTACATAACCTTCTTCAACGGCTACTACTACTACTACTAGTACTACTACCACCACTAACTCATCCCTTGGGTATGACCTACTTCCACTGGGGAATCCCGCCTACCAATGACTATGCCCTCGTCTGCTACCCGTCCCTTTCCACCTGAAACCAGTACATAAGCGCCAGCCTTCTTGCCTGTGCTCAAGAAGCCTCCTTTCGACCCCTCGAGGAGGGGGGAATTTATATTCTACAAACGTCACATCCTTTTCACAATGCTGTCGCATCGTGTGAAAATGAAGCCTGTGAATGGTGCAATAAATGACTCCTCGAAGCTAGCTTTAGCTACCGCCGTTAGGACCTGCCTCTGAAGGACTCCTTCATTGTCGTCTGCACAGACGACACGGAAGCATCAAAACTAATGGACGACTCTTTAATCAGGACCCTAGAAACACAACAATTCACTCTATCCCCGTCTCCATTCTTGAAGTCGAAACGTTCGGTCTTTGTGAAAAGACTGGACAATATCGTCACCTCTCTCTCTACTGAAGCACTGAAGACATCTATTGAGGAACAAAACACCTGGGCCTCGGTAGACAGCATCTCCAAGATCCCTAACGCCTCATCTATGCTAAAGATTACATTCTCAGACGTCTCCATGGCTGCCCAAGCTCTCTCTGACGGTCTGGCCATCTCATATTACCACATTTATCCAAGTCATATAGAACAAGAACGTTTCACATACATCTCCCACTGCTGGACCTACCTACTACTCCTATAATCACACCACCAAGGACCCTCCCATCAAGGATAAGAAGTTTTGCTCACAATGTGGGAATGATGGGCACGATTTCAGATCCTGCACCCTCATTACAGCACCAACATGTCTTAACTGCAAGGGTAATCATCATACCCTTGCAGCCAAGTGCCCACTCAAGAAAGAAATTTTGAAGAAAACGAAAGTTCTGAAGAAAACCTCCAATTCACCGACATATGCTGCAATAACTAAACCACAAACCGACACCACCAAGACTCTACACGCCAATCTACAGGCACCATCGCCCAGCAACTCCCTCTCTCCATTCCCCGACGGTGCTCCCTCCAAGGTGCTGTACTGCATGGTGTATGCACACCTTGCAAACGCAGCAAACCCCGGCACTTTCAACACAACTATTAACGAACTATTCCGTCTGAACAACATGCCTGCCTTCAACTTTCCGGACTCCACACCTTCAGCAGACATCCTCAAGATCCTACCCAACGCCCTGAACTTTATTGCACCTGCAGACCTGTCTCCTGCCCAAGCAACTGCTCCTGTAACTTCTATAACCACTTCCACCTCCGACAACGATGATCATGCTGCCTCAACCACCGTCTCCCACCTCTCTCAGCCTGCTGTTACACTACCATTACACCTCTCCACTGCTCCTGTCCACCCCTCAGTTACCTGCTACCACCACTGTTGATTCGCCCAATGAATCCACTCTAGAAGAGGAAGACAGCGACGACTCCAGCACACCTTCATGGGAAAACCTTACCTTCTACACTTCTTCAGATACTGACACCATGACCTGTACTGAACTCTACAAAAGCCTCGGTGCTGGAATAGTTAAGTATGCCTGTGAATCATCGCTTCACTTCACACTCACCCAAGTTCTTGAGTTCATCAAGTCTCTACGTTTCACCTTCAGTAACAAGGCTAAATTATACCACCTATCAAGGAGCAGCTTCAAAACGTTCGAAAATGGCTCCATTGCAAACCTACCTCCTCAGTTACTCCTATAACTCCCTTATGTGTTCTACCCTCCGATGTAACGTAGCCTGCTGCCAGCTACTCAAGATTCAAGACTTCAACTACCACAAGTTCGATGCAACAGTCCCTGCTATTCCTGTTCTCGAGTCTGCCCCACGATCGCCTTAGCTGCTGGGTTAAGCCCTGGCTCTATTTCTACGACTAAGTACACTCCTCTCCAGAGCTATTCTTCGTCTGTCCCGTCTTCCACGCTCATCCCATTGGGATCTTACCTGAACTTGTTCGTTCGTTCGTTCAGCTGTGCTCCAGATTCTTCACGACTACGGTGCTCTTCACACCAAGGCTGAGGAACTGATTACCTCAGCTTGTGTACATAGCTCTTATCTTCCAGTTATGTCCTTGAATTTGTATTGATAAAGCCACTGGATGGCGAAACGCCTACAATAAAGATACCCAGATGTTGCACATGTGTCTAAATTTCATCAATAATAAACAAGGAAGTCTACTTATATAAGAAGTATTAACCAATAATCGATTTGTAGAAACACATTATAGGAGAAATTCAAGCAAGTCAGGTCGTCCTTTACTAAAATATCATTGCATTATGCATCAAGAGCCACTGTGTGGAACAACTTTAAATTTGCAGCACTTTATGCTAACGCTTGTGAAATGCTTGAACATAAAAACATAATCTTCAAATCTGAAGAATTCTCTGCTGCTCTCAGTAACTAATTTAACTCCAAACATTACAAGTTTGGCGAAATCAAAGTAGATTAAAAAATCTCATTAAACTGAGTAATGTTTATCTTGTCTTTATATTAAACCACTTTGTGTATAAATGCTAAATATGTCCATATTAACATATTTTTTAAAGAAATGAATGAAGGTACAAGTGTCGTATGGCGCATCTGAGCTGAAGCGTGAAAAAATTTGCGCATGGAATGCAAAAGGTTGGCCACCCCTGATCTAAAGATTTATCTCCACTCTGTGGGTAGGTTAAAAACACAGATACGGTTGTCATGACCTCACTGGCCAGCTCAGGAATAATATATGCAAAGCCACAACCCCCCCCCCCCTGGGGAAAAAATTCAAATTGTAATCTAGTTTCTGTTTTGCAGACCGCGCTTATGACTGTGTGTGTGACCTGAATATAACGTAAAAACATGTTTGTCATAATTTAATAACAAGGAAATCTCCTTAAACTACACTGAGTGCCCTGCACAACCCTAATTATTTCCATAACGCAATTAAACAACGTATTATTATTATTATTATTATTATAGGGAAGCACTTAAGTCATCGGGAAACGGGAGGTCATCAGGTTTGAAATAAAGAAGGGGGGAGGGGGATAACTAAAGTTTCCTGAATCAGGAGTATTATACGAACGAAAACTGTCTCAGAAGATCAGTCTTGAAGTTATTGCATAGGAAGAGCACAAATGCAACGAAAAATGTTCAACTGTACCTAGAAATGTTTGACTTTAACAAGCAATGAACGACTTTATCAAGAGATGATTACCTTGAACAAGAAATTGTCAATTTTAACAAGAAATTATCAACTTTAATCAGAAATGATCGAATTTAACAAGGAATGATCGACTTTAAGAAAAAATTATCGACTTTAGTGAAAACTATTTGATAAGACTATAAGAACATAACGAAGGAACACTGCAGCAGGCTTACTGACCCACACTCACTCATGTACACGTCCAACCTATATTTAAAGCTACCCAAAAGCTATCAAACTACTTACCTGGTAGTTTGATCAATTCATCTCCAAATCTATTATTTTCAACATGCTTTCAGTCTCTCTCTCTCTCTTTATATATATATATATATATATATATATATATATATATATATATATATATATATATATATATATATATATATATATATATATATCTTTTTCTGTCTCATAAACACGCTAGATAACAGGGATATCTTGCTACTCCTACTTACACTTTGGTCACACTTCACAGACACGTACATGCATATATATATACATACATCTAGGTTTTTCTCCTTTTTCTAAATAGCTCTTGCTCTTCTTTATTTCTTCTATTGTCCATGGGGAAGTGGAAAAGAATCTTTCCTCCGTAAGCCATGCGTGTCGTATGAGGCGACTAAAATGCCGGGAGCAATGGGCTAGTAACCCCTTCTCCTGTAGACATTTACTAAAAAAGAGAAGAAGAAAAACTTTATAAAACTGGGATGCTTGAATGTGCGTGGATGTAGTGCGGATGACAAGAAACAGATGATTGCTGATGTTATGAATGAAAAGAAGTTGGATGTCCTGGCCCTAAGCGAAACAAAGCTGAAGGGGGTAGGGGAGTTTCGGTGGGGGGAAATAAATGGGATTAAATCTGGAGTATCTGAGAGAGTCAGAGCAAAGGAAGGGGTAGCAGTAATATTGAAGGATCAGTTATGGAAGGAGAAAAGAGAATATGAATGTGTAAATTCAAGAATTATGTGGATTAAAGTAAAGGTTGGATGCGAAAAGTGGGTCATAATAAGCGTGTATGCACCTGGAGAAGAGAGGAATGTAGAGGAGAGAGAGAGATTTTGGGAGATGTTAAGTGAATGTACAGGAGCCTTTGAACCAAGTGAGAGAGTAATTGTGGTAGGGGACCTGAATGCTAAAGTAGGAGAAACTTTTAGAGAGGGTGTGGTAGGTAAGTTTGGGGTGCCAGGTGTAAATGATAATGGGAGCCCTTTGATTGAACTTTGTACAGAAAGGGGTTTAGTTATAGGTAATACATATTTTAAGAAAAAGAGGATAAATAAGTATACAAGATATGATGTAGGGCGAAATGACAGTAGTTTGTTGGATTATGTATTGGTAGATAAAAGACTGTTGAGTAGACTTCAGGATGTACATGTTTATAGAGGGGCCACAGATATATCAGATCACTTTCTAGTTGTAGCTACACTGAGAGTAAAAGATACATGGGATACAAGGAGAATAGAAGCATCAGGGAAGAGAGAGGTGAAGGTTTATAAACTAAAAGAGGAGGCAGTTAGGGTAAGATATAAACAGCTATTGGAGGATAGATGGGTTAATGAGAGCATAGGCAATGGGGTCGAAGAGGTATGGGGTAGGTTTAAAAATGTAGTGTTAGAGTGTTCAGCAGAAGTTTGTGGTTACAGGAAAGTGGGTGCGGGAGGGAAGAGGAGCGATTGGTGGAATGATGATGTAAAGAGAGTAGTATGGGAGAAAAAGTTAGCATATGAGAAGTTTTTACAAAGTAGAAGTGATGCAAGGAGAGAAGAGTATATGGAGAAAAAGAGAGAGGTTAAGAGAGTGGTGAAGCAATGTAAAAAGAGAGCAAATGAGAGAGTGGGTGAGATGTTATCAACAAATTTTGTTGGAAATAAGAAAAAGTTTTGGAGTGAGATTAACAAGTTAAGGAAGCCTAGAGAACAAATGGATTTGTCAGTTAAAAATAGGAGAGGAGAGTTATTAAATGGAGAGTTAGAGGTATTGGGAAGATGGAGGGAATATTTTGAGGAATTGTTAAATGTTGATGAAGATAGGGAAGCTGTGATTTCATGTATAGGGCAAGGAGGAATAACATCTTGTAGGAGTGAGGAAGAGCCAGTTGTGAGTGTGGGGGAAGTTCGTGAGGCAGTAGGTAAAATGAAAGGGGGTAAGGCAGCCGGGATTGATGGGATAAAGATAGAAATGTTAAAAGCAGGTGGGGATATAGTTTTGGAGTGGTTGGTGCAATTATTTAATAAATGTATGGAAGAGGGTAAGGTACCTAGGGATTGGCAGAGAGCATGCATAGTTCCTTTGTATAAAGGCAAAGGGGACAAAAGAGAGTGCAAAAATTATAGGGGGATAAGTCTGTTGAGTATACCTGGTAAAGTGTATGGTAGAGTTATTATTGAAAGAATTAAGAGTAAGACGGAGAATAGGATAGCAGATGAACAAGGAGGCTTTAGGAAAGGTAGGGGGTGTGTGGACCAGGTGTTTACAGTGAAACATATAAGTGAACAGTATTTAGATAAGGCTAAAGAGGTCTTTGTGGCATTTATGGATTTGGAAAAGGCGTATGACAGGGTGGATAGGGGGGCAATGTGACAGATGTTGCAGGTGTATGGTGTAGGAGGTAGGTTACTGAAAGCAGTGAAGAGTTTTTACGAGGATAGTGAGGCTCAAGTTAGAGTATGTAGGAAAGAGGGAAATTATTTCCCAGTAAAAGTAGGCCTTAGACAAGGATGTGTGATGTCACCGTGGTTGTTTAATATATTTATAGATGGGGTTGTAAGAGAAGTAAATGCGAGGGTCTTGGCAAGAGGCGTGGAGTTAAAAGATAAAGAATCACACATAAAGTGGGAGTTGTCACAGTTGCTCTTTGCTGATGACACTGTGCTCTTGGGAGATTCTGAAGAGAAGTTGCAGAGATTGGTGGATGAATTTGGTAGGGTGTGCAAAAGAAGAAAATTAAAAGTGAATACAGGAAAGAGTAAGGCTATGAGGATAACAAAAAGATTAGGTGATGAAAGATTGGATATCAGATTGGAGGGAGAGAGTATGGAGGAGGTGAATGTATTCAGATATTTGGGAGTGGACGTGTCAGCGGATGGGTCTATGAAGGATGAGGTGAATCATAGAATTGATGAGGGGAAAAGGGTGAGTGGTGCACTTAGGAGTCTGTGGAGGCAAAGAACTTTGTCCTTGGAGGCAAAGAGGGGAATGTATGAGTATAGTTTTACCAGCGCTCTTATATGGGTGTGAAGCATAGGTGATGAATGTTACAGCAAGGAGAAGGCTGGAGGCAGTGGAGATGTCATGTCTGAGGGCAATGTGTGGTGTGAATATAATGCAGAGAATTCGTAGTTTGGAAGTTAGGAGGAGGTGCAGGATTACCAAAACTGTTGTCCAGAGGGCTGAGGAAGGGTTGTTGAGGTGGTTCGGACATGTAGAGAGAATGGAGCGAAACAGAGTGACTTCAAGACTGTATCAGTCTGTAGTGGAAGGAAGGCGGGGTAGGGATCGGCCTAGGAAAGGTTGAAGGGAGGGGGTAAAGGAGGTTTTGTGTGCGAGGGGCTTGGACTTCCAGCAGGCATGCGTGAGCGTGTTTGATAGGAGTGAATGGAGACAAATGGTTTTTAATACTTGACGTGCTGTTGGAGTGTGAGCAAAGTAACATTTATGAAGGGGTTCAGGGAAACCGGCAGGCCGGACTTGAGTCCTGGAGATGGGAAGTACAGTGCCTGCACTCTGAAGGAGGGGTGTTAATGTTGCAGTTTAAAAACTGTAGTGTAAAGCACCCTTCTGGCAAGACAGTGATGGAGTGAATGATGGTGAAAGTTTTTCTTTTTCGGGCCACCCTACCTTGGTGGGAATCGGCCAGTGTGATAATAAAAAAAATTAAAAAATAATATATATATATATATATATATATATATCCTCTTTATTTAATCATGTTTTCCATCGGTACACCTCAGTCATATCTCCCATAATTCTACGTCTTTCCAATGAGTACAAGTTTAGTGTCTTCATAGAAAAGTTTCTGATGCATGGAGTCAATTTCGAGCACTTTTTTTTTGTTCATCCTGTAACATGAAGACTAGAACTGAGCAGCATAACCTAAATGAGGTTTAACCAGAGATATGTAAAGTTGAAGTATCATCTGTTATTTATATTTCTGAATATAAAGCCAAGAATTCTAGTGTCCTCATCAGAAATTATTTGATGGCCTATTTTAGTGTCATAAGCAAACTAATTTTGTCGCTCTTTATTCCCAAAATCAGTGTCGTTTATGTAGATTGTGAGCAACAAGGTTCCCAACACTGATCCCTGAAGCACACCACTCGCAACTGGTCGCATGTCCTAGTTCTCCCCATTAATGCAGCCAAGATTGTCTTTAACAAGAAAAGATACTTAAATAACAAATTATAAATTTTAACAAGATACGTTTGACATTAACAAGAAATGATCGACTTCAACAAAAAAATAATCGACTATAATAAGAAATGATACTATAACAAGAAATGTTTAACATCAACAAGAAATATTTGACTTTAACAAGAAATATACATGGACACCATGCCCAGCCCTTCTAGGGCAGGGTAGGTGCCTGAGCCCGAGCTTGCAGCTCGCAACACTGTCATTCCCATTAGCTCCCTTGGGGCGGGGATAGCAGACCAGAGAGACCTAGCTTGTGGCTAGGCCTGGGGACAGTTGGTCCCAAAGATAAGGAAGTACTTGTGCTTCCTCCCATGGCAGACTTAGGTCTCAGACACTCCCTAGAGAGGGAGCCAAGGCCGGGCCACCACTTGGAAAAGGCCCGGGCCGGGAGAATACCAGCGAATCTTTAATAATAATAATAACAAGAAATAATCACCAGAACATGAAATGTTTGACTTTAAGAAGAAATGTTTGACTTTAACAAGAAATAATCGACTTTAGCAAGAAATATTTAACGATATCGAGAAATGTTCGAATTCAAGGAAAACTTTTCGACTTTAACGAGAAATATTTGACTATGCGAGTGTATGTGCAAATAATGACCAGACATCGAGAACACTGTGTTGACAATTCATGCTATAAGAGATGCCAGTATTATATTTTAACTCGGGCGTTCAGAGTCAGGACCAACAGCCTGACTGAACAGGCTATCAACCATAAAGCTAAATCCGCAGGCGACATGCAGCATCTAGGGCTGGGGTTCCACACCTGGGGAAGTACGAACCCCCAGGGGTGCGAGATGGAATTTCAGGGTGTGGGACAAAGAGTCCTGATGAAAAGCACAATTCCGTTTATTTTACCGAAATCTTTTCTAATTGCTCAATTAATATTTGCATTTTATGCACCGAACTAAAGGCTTATTTTTTTGAGTTCAATTTTTTAGCCCCCAATACTGTATTCGTATCCTAGGGGTGCGGGGCATAGAAAAGGTTGGGAGTCCCTGATCCAGGGAATAGTATGTGATCAGGGTTGATCCAAAGAAAAGGAGAAATGGCCTCGGTGCCTTAGATTAAGAGCCCGTCACTGGCATCAAAGCACCCACTCTGAAGAAACAAGGGGTCTGAATGGATTCTCAACTTAGTGCTTAGTTAAGTGATAGGGGCAGTTATGTTTGTCAGAGTTTCTCTTTCGATTTTTTGGAGGACGAGGAACGACCCTTCACCTCTCATTGTGCTCAATAACCAATATGGGTTAAATGCTCCATAAAACTGTAATAATAATAATAATAATAATAATAATAATAATAATAATAATAATAATAATAATAATAATAATAATAATAATAATAATAATAATAACAACAATAATAATAATAAGTATTAAAAATAATAAAATTAAAACAATAATAATAATAATAAAGTTATTAATGCATCTGATTATTATACTAATTTAGGAACACTTGTTTGTTTAGGCAGTTCTCTCGTAAGAGAATGCAGAAGCAGCTGCAATGTGAAGGAAGCAGCTGTAAAGCGAATGAGGAAGCTGTAATGTGAAGGAAGCAGCTGTAATATGAAGGAAGCAGCTGTAATGTGAAGGAAGCAGCTTTAACGTGAAGGAAGCAAATGTAATGTGAAGGAAGCAGCTGTAATGTGAAAGAAGCAGCTTGAACGTGAAGGAAGCAGCTTTAACGTGAAGGAAGCTGTTGTAATGTGAAGAACGGCGGAGAACGAGCATTTACTAGGAAAACGTTTCGCTCTGCGTAGAATTTTATCAAGTCATGACTCATTTTCACTAGTGACGGTAGCATGATCATCTAGATCCATTAGCAGTGAAGCATATCAGGCAGCAGTGATACGTAACAGAGGCAGCAGTGATGCATAAGAGGTTGCAGTGATGCATAACAGAGGCAGCAGTGATGTATAACAGAGGCAGCAGTGGTGCATAACAGAGGCAGCAGTGGTGCATAACAGAGGCAGCAGTGATGTATAACAGAGGCAGCAGTGGTGCATAACAGAGGCAGCAGTGGTGCATAACAGAGGCAGCAGTGATGCATAACAGGCAGCAGTTATGCATAACAAGCAGCAGTGATGCATAACAGAGGCAGAAGTGATGCATAACATGCAGCAGTAATGCATAACAGAGGCAGCAGTGATGCATAACAGAGGCAGCAGTGATGCATAATAAAGGCAGCAGTGGTGCATAACAAAGGCAGCAGTGATTCATAACAAAAGCAGCAGTGATGCATAACAGAGGCAGCAGTGGTGCATAACAGAGGCAGCAGTGATGTATAACAGGCAGCAGTGATGCATAACAGAGGCAGCAGTGATGCATAACAGAGACAACAGTAATACAAAAGAGACAGCAGTGATTCATAACAGAAGTAGCAGTGATGCATAGCAGAGACAACAGTGATACATAAGAGAGACAGCAGCGATGCATAACAGACAGCAGTGATGCATAACAGAGACAACAGTGATGCATAACAGAGGCAGCAGTGATACATAAAAAAGGCAGCAGTGATGCATAACAAAGGCAGCAGTGATGCATAAAAAAGGCAGCAGTGAGTCATAAGAGGCAGCAGTGATGCATAACTAACAACAGTAATGTAAGTAATGTATAACAGAGGCAGCAGTGATGCATAACAAAGCAGCAGTGAGGAAAAACAAAGGCAGCAGCGAGGCACAACAGAGACAGCAGTGGTTCATAAGAGAACAGTGAATCATAACACAGACAACAGTGATGAATAATAAAGGCAGCAGTGAGGCATAACAGAGGCAGCAGTGAGACATAACAGAGGCAGCAGTGATGCATAACAGAGTCAGCAGTGATGCATAACAAAGGCAACTGTGATGAATATAAGAGACAGCAGAGATGAACGTCTCTAAAATACAATATTCAATTGCACAACACTCGTCTCAACCGAAAAGACCCAGATTCAATCTAGTAGTAAGCAGATACCTAGGAGTTAGTTAAATTTTTTAGGTGGCATCCTGAGGTAGAGGACCAAAGGAGCACAACTGGAATAAGACTATGTAAACAGTACAGCTCTGCAGTAGATCTATTGGCCAATGCTAGGCAGAATCAACTCACATCCAAGCCACGATGCTAGCCTTTCTTGGGTTATCATATGTTAATAACCCTCTGGTGCAAATATTTCCTCGGGGTTAATCCGCATTAAGTCTTCCTTGCCACCAAGAGGACCGCAGTAGCTGCCTCTAGTCTCTGGGGGCCAATACCCCCCCCCCAAAAAAAAAAATACCCGCCACCTCACAGAATAAAAATAGCTCGTATGACATATAATTTCTGACGCGACAAATTCTTAAGTTACTGTAAAACTATGATGAAAGTTCGTCGTTAACAAGCAAAAATCTCGCAACATTTTAAAAAAAATGCGTACCTGTTAATATTTTGTAAGAGTGTGCTGGGTTAGTGTAGCCGGGACACTGACACATACAGGAGGGTGTACTCAACGAGATGTACTCACCTAGCTATCTTCGAGGGGATCAAATCTCAGCTCCTGGTCCCGCCATTTAAACTACAGTGGCCGGCATTATTGGTTTCTCTTGGATCTTGTTATACCTACTCCTGAAACTGTGTATTGAATTTGTCTCTACCACTTTCACGTCTAGCTCATTCCACTTATTTACCACCCAGAGACTGAAAAAGTATTTTCATACATCCATTTGGCTTTAGCTTCCATCTATATCTTACGTTTCAGTTTCTCCTCATCTGTTCTGATTATCTTGCACGCCGTTATCATGTCTTTCCTGATCCTTCTATCTTCTAAAATCGTCAGATTTTCTTCCTTTAGTTTCTCCCAGCGGTTATATCCCCTCAACTCTGGATTATTCTTACTGGTCCTTCTAGAGTTATTATACATTCTTGACCAGGTGGAGCTCCATGGTGGTGCTGTACTCTGTGATAGGCTTCACATGTGCCACGTACTGAGTCCAAAAAGATTCTTTGCTAAAGTTTCCCTCAAGGAAGGTTCCTTGATGTTGGTGAGGGGCTCTTGATTTAGGGAATTGGATCTGTGCTCCAGTTCCCCGAATTAAGCCTGAATGCCTTCCACATCCCTTCCCCCAGGCGCTGTATAATCCTCCGGGTTTAGCGCTTCCCCCTTGATTATAATAAATAATAATAATGTGGTTGCAGGGGTCGAGACTCAGCTCCTGGCCCCGCCTCTTCACTGACCACTACTGGGTCCTCCCTTTCCCTGCTCCATGAGCTTTATCATACCTCGTCTTAAAATTATGTATGGTTTCTGCCTCCACTACATCGCTTGCCAGACTTTTCCACTGCATAACAACTCTGTGGATGAAGAAATACTGTGTGTGTGTGTGTGTACTCACCTATTTGTACTCACCTATTTGTACTCACCTATTTGTGTGTGTGTGTGTGTGTGTGTGTGTATACTCACCGAGTTGTACTCACCTAGTTGAGGTTGCAGGGGTCGAATCCAAGCTGTGTGTGTGTGTGTGTGTGTTTTCCGTCCCTAGAATAGCCACCCTCCTCTCTCTCCACCCAACATATCATTTCAATATTTTGTCCTTCGGTTTTTCGGTCGTCTGTCATAAAGTATAGTTTAATCCCTTACCTCGTTGCAAGCTTTTGCATTTTTAAAAGTTTTTCACATGGTTGATTAGGTGCTAGTTCTATGTTGTTGCTGCATACTCCACGATGGGCCGGATATATATATTTGATTGAATTATGACTCTAGTGATATGTTCACCTTGGTGCTCTTCCCCAGGTCCTATTTGAGAAGGTTTGCAGCCTTTGTCTCCTAATCATGTACTCTGTTTCTGGTCAATTTTCCTCTTCCCCAATTTTCAGAACCTTGTCACATAAATCCTGCAGCTTCTCCGCTTCCATTTGAAGGTTTTCCTTCTTCGCATCAGTTTTTATTCTACTCATTCAGGTAAACTGGTAAGCCAAACTTAAATTATAGTGCCTGTACTTTAAAGGAGGGATGAAGATGTTGTAATTCGGAGGGTCATCAGATCTGTGATGTCCGCACGCTTCTGTCAGGACAGTAATATGAATGACAGTGACGTATTTCCTCTTTTTGTTTTGGTTACCTTCTGCTATATCATTTAGATATACCAGAAACAGTGCAGATACCAATAATGAGCCTTGTGGAACCTCGCTTATTATACTTACCTGTTCTAATACCTCTTCTCTGACACACTTTGTGTCCTTCCCATAAGATACTCTTTGCTCCACTGTAGTCGATTTCATATTAAATCCTCAACTTTTACAAGTTTCTTGTGAGACTTGGTGTCAAATGTCTTCTTGCAGTCTATCCATTCTCTCTCTTTCTCGTCTCACTTGTTTTACTTTGCTTTAGAACTCCAGAAGGCTTGTGAGACATGATTTTTCCATTTTTAAACCAGTGCTGGGAATTGTTTTTGAAATACCTTTCTCCAGGTGCTCCACTACTTTCCTTTTAATTATCTTCTCCACTGCGTTATAGTGTGTCTGTCAATGATACTGGCCTGTAATATAATCCTTCCTTTCTCTCCCTCTTCTTAGATACTGGGACTACATTTGCTATTTTCCAGATCTCTGGCACTTGCCCTGTATCCACTGACTTACTGCTCATCTTAGTCTAGAGAGTGTCTCTGCACCCTCTTACAGAATCCATGGTGACTCCTTATCATAATTTAGTCTTTAATGTATTTATCTCAGAAGTTTCTTTATTTCCCCGTTATGCGTGCGGCATCCAGTACCTGATGATGTACCCTTTTCCTTCGACTCTCTAGCGATGCCCATGTTTCCATCAAGAACACCTTAAATTGTTTGTTCATGTGACATGTTAAGAGTATGTTACATTTTATTCGGCGTATGTCACACATCCATACAGGATGCCTACCGACCAGCAAACCAGGTGCTTGGTTCAACCAACCAATCACAAGGAAGCCCACCAAAGCTGTGAAGCGATGCGGTACACTCTTGAAACAACTTTGGCAAACTTGCCTTCCCTGCTGGTCGTCACGGTTTACCATGTCTTGTGCTTGCATTTCCTCATTGATCACCGTGTCTTATGCCTGCATTTGCAAGCACAAGTTCTCACAGACATTCTTGACGTTTCTCGTGAACTCTTCTCCTTCTTCAGTCTTATTGCCTGGTTTTGTGCCATGTCATTTCCAAATTTCCACTTGGCTTAATAATAATATCTTTATTCACTACAAGTAAATGTACATGATATACAGCCCTAGCTGACATCAATGACATGCTACTATATAAAAAGCCGCTTGTTATGCAGAACATTTCGGGCAAATTAGGTCAGTTCTGTCTCAGGATGCGACCCACGCCAGTCGATTAAAACCCAGGTACACATTTTATACTGATGGGTGAACATGGACAGCAGGTGTCTTATGGAAACACGTCCTAATGTTTTCCAGCCGTACCGGAGATTCGAACTCCGGACCTCAATATGTGTGCTGAGTGTGCTCGCTTCATTGTTTTAGTTTATAATTCTCGTTCTATCGTTTGTCCATACTCTTGCACTTTTCTTTTCTTCTTCTCTCCATCTTTGGTTAAACTAGAGACTATATTCAACCATTGCCTCTTCTCCTGGGTATGACGTTTTCCTCAGCCTCCCTTCACTTTCTTACAAAGTAATTCATCATCTCATTCCCTCACTTTTCTTCCAGTTCCTTTTCCCACTGTATTTCATTCAGGAAATTATCTCATCCCTACACCTTTTTTCTGAAATCTGATTTCTCCTGTTTCCCACCTGCTATCCTTTCCCTTAATATTCACTTCCGCAAGGTATACGAGACTCAGTACTGTGTTAGTGTACTCGCCTATTTGTGGTTGCAGGGGTCGATTCATAGCTCCTGGCCCCGCATCTTCACTGACTGTTACTATGTCCTCTCTCTCCTTGCTCCATGAGCTTTATCAAACCTCGTCTTAAAACTAAGTATGGTTCCTGCCTCCACTACGTCATTTTCTAGGCTATTCCACTTCCTGACAACTCTATGACTGAAGAAATACTTCCTAACATCCTTTTGACTCATAGGAGTCTTCAACTTCCAATTGTGACCCCTTGTTTCTGTGTCCCATTTCTGGAACATCCTACCTCTGTTCACCTTGTCAATTCCTCGCAGTATTTTATATGTCGTTATCATGTCTCCCCTGACCCTCCTGTCCTCCAGTGTCGTCAAGCCGATTTCCCTTAACCTTTCTTCGTAGGACAATTCCCTTAGCTCTATGACTAGTCTTGTTGCTAATCTTTATATTTTCTTTAATTTCTTGACGTGCTTGACCAGGTGTGGATTCCAAACTGGTGCTGCATACTCCAATATGGGCCTGACGTATATGGTGTACAGAGTCTTGAACGAGTCCTTACAGAGGTATCGGAAAGCTATTCTCAGGTTTGCCAAACGCCCGTATGCTGCACCAGTTATCTGATGGATGTGCGCCTCAGGAGATGTGCTCGGTATTATACTCACCCCAAGATCTCTTTCCTTGAGTGAGGTTTGCAGTCGTTGGCCACCTAAACTATACTCTGTCTGCGGTCTTCTTTGCCCTTCCCCAATCTTCATAACTTTGGATTTGGCGGGGTTAAATTCAAGGAGCCAGTTGCTGGACCAGGCTTGTAGCCTGTCCAGGTCTCTTCGTAGTCCTGCCTGATCCTCGACCGATTTAATTCTTCTCATTAACTTCACATCATCTACAAACAGGGACGCTTCTGAGTCTATCCCTTCCGTTATGTCATTCATATATACCAAAAACAGCACAGGTCCTAGGACTCACCCCTTTGGAGCCCCGCTCGACACAGGCACCCACTCTGACACCTCGTCACGTGCCATAACTCGTTGTTGCCTCCCTGTCAGCAATTCTCTGATCCATTGCAGCGCCTTTCCTGTTATACGTGCCTGTTCCTATAGCTTTTGCATTAACCTCTTGTGAGGGACTGTGTCGAAGGCCTATTTGCAGTCCAAGAAAATGCAGTCTATCCACCCCTCTCTCTCGTGTCTTACTTCTGTTACCTTGTCATAAAACTCCAGTAGGTTTGTGACACAGGCTTTGTCTTCCCTGAAACCGTGCTGGTTGTCGTTTATAAGCTTGTCTTTCTAGGTGCTCCACCACTCTCCTCCTGATGATCTTCTCCCTGACTTTGCATATTATACACGTCAGTGACACAAGTCTGTAGTTTAATGCCTCGTGTCTGTTTCTTTTCTTAAAAATTGGGACTACATTTGCCATCTTCCATACCTCAGGTAGTTGTCCAGTGTGTGTGTGTGTGTACTCACCTAGTTGTACTCACCTAGTTGAGGTTGCGGGGGTCGAGTCCGAGCTCCTGGCCCCGCCTCTTCACTGATCGCTACTAGGTCACTCTCCCCGAGCCGTGAGCTTTATCATACCTCTGCTTAAAGCTATGTATGGATCCTGCCTCCACTACATCGCTTCCCAAACTATTCCACTTACTGACTACTCTGTGGCTGAAGAAATACTTCCTAACATCCCTGTGATTCATCTGTGTCTTTAGCTTCCAACTGTGTCCCCTTGTTACTGTGTCCAATCTCTGGAACATCCTGTCTTTGTCCACCTTGTCAATTCCCCTCAGTATTTTGTATGTCGTTATCATGTCCCCCCTATCTCTCCTGTCCTCCAGTGTCGTCAGGTTGATTTCCCTTAACCTCTCCTCGTAGGACATACCTCTTAGCTCTGGGACTAGTCTTGTTGCAAACCTTTGCACTTTCTCTAGTTTCTTTACGTGCTTGGCTAGATGTGGGTTCCAAACTGGTGCCGCATACTCCAATATGGGCCTAACGTATACGGTGTACAGGGTCCTGAACGATTCCTTATTAAGATGTCGGAATGCTGTTCTGAGGTTTGCTAGGCGCCCATATGCTGCAGCAGTTATTTGGTTGATGTGCACTTCAGGAGATGTGCCTGGTGTTATACTCACCCCAAGATCTTTTTCCTTGAGTGAGGTTTGTAGTCTCTGACCCCCTAGACTGTACTCCGTCTGCGGCCTTCTTTGCCCTTCCCCAATCTTCATGACTTTGCACTTGGTGGGATTGAACTCCAGGAGCCAATTGCTGGACCAGGTCTGCAGCCTGTCCAGATCCCTTTGTAGTTCTGCCTGGTCTTCGATCGAGTGTATTCTTCTCATCAACTTCACGTCATCTGCAAACAGGGACACCTCAGAGTCTATTCCTTCCGTCATGTCGTTCACAAATATCAGAAACAGCACTGGTCCTAGGACTGACCCCTGCGGGACCCCGCTGGTCACAGGTGCCCACTCTGACACCTCGCCACGTACCATGACTCGCTGCTGTCTTCCTGACAAGTATTCCCTGATCCATTGTAGTGCCTTCCCTGTTATCCCTGCTTGGTCCTCCAGTTTTTGCACCAATCTCTTGTGTGGAACTGTGTCAAACGCCTTCTTGCAGTCCAAGAAAATGCAATCCACCCACCCCTCTCTCTCTTGTCTTACTGCTGTCACCATGTCATAGAACTCCAGTAGGTTTGTGACACAGGATTTCCCGTCCCTGAAACCATGCTGGCTGCTGTTGATGAGATCATTCCTTTCTAGGTGTTCCACCACTCTTCTCCTGATAATCTTCTCCATGATTTTGCATACTATACATGTCAGTGACACTGGTCTGTAGTTTAGTGCTTCATGTCTGTCTCCTTTTTTAAAGATTGGGACTACATTTGCTGTCTTCCATGCCTCAGGCAATCTCCCTGTTTCGATAGATGTATTGAATATTGTTGTTAGGGGTACACATAGCGCCTCTGCTCCCTCTCTCAATACCCATGGGGAGATGTTATCTGGCCCCATTGCCTTTGAGGTATCTAGCTCACTCAGAAGCCTCTTCACTTCTTCCTCGGTTGTGTGCACTGTGTCCAGCACTTGGTGGTGTGCCCCACCTCTCCGTCTTTCTGGAGTCCCTTCTGTCTCCTCTGTGAACACTTCTTTGAATCTCTTGTTGAGTTCTTCACATACTTCACGGTCATTTCCTGTTGTCTCTCCTCCTTCCTTCCTTAGCCTGATTACCTGGTCCTTGACTGTTGTTTTCCTCCTGATGTGGCTGTACAACAGTTTCGGGTCAGATTTGGCTTTCGCTGCTATGTCATTTTCATATTGTCTTTGGGCCTCCCTTCTTATCTGTGCATATTCGTTTCTGGCTCTACGACTGTTCTCCTTATTCTCCTGGGTCCTTTGCCTTCTATATTTCTTCCATTCCCTAGCACACTTGGTTTTTGCCTCCCTGCACCTTTGGGTAAACCATGGGCTCATCCTGGCTTTTTCATTACTCCTGTTACCCTTGGGTACAAACCTCTCCTCAGCCTCCTTGCATTTTGTTGCTACATATTCCATCATCTCATTAACTGGCTTCCCTGCCAGTTCTCTGTTCCACTGAACCCCGTTCAGGTAGTTCCTCATTCCTGTGTAGTCCCCTTTCTTGTAGTTTGGCTTCATTCGTCCTGGCCTTCCTGCTTCTCCCTCCACTTGTAGCTCTACTGTGTATTCGAAGCTTAAAACCACATGGTCACTGGCCCCAAGGGGTCTTTCATATGCGATGTCCTCGATATCTGCACTACTGAAGGTGAATACTAAGTCCAGCCTTGCTGGTTCATCCTCTCCTCTCTCTCTTGTAGTGTCCCTTACGTGTTGGTACATGAAGTTCTCCAGTACCACCTCCATCATCTTAGCCCTCCATGTATCTTGGCCCCCATGTGGGTCCAAGTTCTCCCAATCGATCTCCTTGTGGTTAAAGTCACCCATGATCAGGAGCTTTGCCCTGCATGCATGAGCTCTTCTGGCCACTCTAGCCAGTGTGTCAACCATCGCTCTATTGCTCTCGTCGTACTCTTGCCTTGGCCTCCTGCTGTTCTGTGGTGGGTTATACATCACTGCTATTACCACCTTGGGACCTCCAGAGTGAAGTGTTCCCACTATGTAATCACTTTCTTCTCCGCTATCTCCTCTCTCCAGCTCATCAAAATTCCAGCGATTTTTGATCAGCAACGCCACTCCTCCACCCCCCCTGTTCCCTCTGTCTTTCCTCAGGATTTGGTATCCCGTTGGAAAGATGGCATCTGTTATCATACCTGTAAGCTTGGTTTCTGTAAGAGCTATGATGTCCGGTGATGCTTCTTTGACCCTTTCGTGCCACTCCTCCCACTTATTTGTTATTCCATCAGCGTTTGTGTACCATACCTTCAGTTTCCTTTCCAACACTGTGGATTGGGGGGCCTGTGGGGGTGGGAGACCTGGTGGCATACTGTGGGATTCTATAGCTCGATGTTGGGTGGAGGCTGTGGGTATGGATTGTAGTGTGTGTTGGGATGGTGTGATAGGTTGTATGGTTCTGAGAGTAGTTGTGTGTGTGCTTGCCCTTGCTGTTCTGTCCTGCTCTGACTGACCTCTGCTGATTCCCTCCTTGTCTCTTTTCCTAGCTCCTTTCGTTTTTTTGTCCTCTCCCTCAGCTGCTGTCGCTCTGATTTTGTTCTGTCTCTGTCTAGGAACACCCTCTTGTACTCTTCCGAGTATTTCAATCGTGGTTTCTCTTGGAGGATCCTGTTCCGCACTGTTTCCGTCCTGAGAATCAGCTTGATTGGTCGGTTTCTCCCCTTCGAGTACCCCCCTATTCTCTGAAAATTTACAATCTCGTCCATCTCTTCACCTATTTCCGTGATGATTTTCTCAATCTCCTTTCCTTCTTCCTGCTTCCTTTCAGTGTGTGTCCTTTCCTCTCTCTCCTGAAGCCCATGGATAAACACTGATTTTGCCCTTTCTTCCTCCCATTGCCTCACCCTCTGTGACTCTGGATCCTGTCTGTATGTGGTCAGTTTCTCCCTTGATTTTTCCAGTGGCTCTTGATAGCCTTGTTGTGCCTCAGCATTCGACCTATCACCCTCTCCATCTGCAACCAGCTGATCTTCCCTTTCACTCCTTGGTCCTCCTTGGCAGATTGATGTGACCTTAGCATAATTCATAATTCCTTCCTTCCTGTTCAGCCTCGCAGCTTCATATGCTGTGTCTTCTCTGGTCACTGCCCCTGTAACTCGCTCCAGCCTATTTATCTCAACTTCTAGGACCCTTATCTTGGCTACTGCAGTTTCGACTTGTGCCTCCCAATTCTTTGTTTCCTGCTCCAACCTCCTTTCCAATTTCACAGAGAGCTCTTTCTCCATTTTTTCAGAAAGCTCTCCTAATTTTCTCTCCCACTCTTGTTCCATCCTTTTCCACTGCTCCTCCATCCACTCCTCCCTACCCGAACCATTCTCATCTGATCCTTGGTTCCTGCGAGTCCCCACCATTTTTTTTTTTTTTTTTTTTTAAGTGTAGGAGAGGGGAGAGTTAGAAGGGAAAATGGGGACGAGAGAGAGCAAGAGAGATAGAGAGCAAGAGAGAGAGAGAGCAAGAGAGGGAGAGAGCAAGAGAGAGAGCGAGAGAGAGAGCAAGAGAGAGAGCAAGAGAGAGAGCAAGAGAGAGAGAGAGAGCAAGAGAGAGAGCAAGAGAGAGAGCAAGAGAGAGAGCAAGAGAGAGAGAGAGAGAGCAAGAGAGCAAGAGAGAGAGCAAGAGAGAGAGAGCGAGAGAGAGAGAGAGCGAGAGAGAGAGAGCAAGATAGAGAGAGAGCAAGAGAGAGAGAGAGCAAGAGAGAGAGAGAGCAAGAGAGAGCAAGAGAGAGAGAGAGCAAGAGAGAGCAAGAGAGAGAGAGAGCAAGAGAGAGAGAGAGCAAGAGAGAGAGCAAGAGAGAGAGCAAGAGAGAGAGAGAGAACAAGAGAGAGAGCAAGAGAGAGAGAGAGAGCAAGAGAGAGAGAGAGCAAGAGAGCAAGAGAGAGAGAGAGAGAGCAAGAGAGCAAGAGAGAGAGAGAGCAAGAGAGAGAGAGAGCAAGAGAGAGAGAGAGCAAGAGAGAGAGAGAGCGAGAGAGAGAGAAAGAGAGAGAGCAAGAGAGAGAGAGCAAGAGAGAGAGAGAGAGCAAGAGAGAGAGAGAGCAAGAGAGAGAGCAAGAGAGAGAGCGAGAGCAAGAGAGCGAGAGAGAGCAAGAGAGAGAGAGAGCAAGAGAGAGAGCAAGAGAGAGAGAGAGCAAGAGAGAGATAGAGCAAGAGAGAGAGAGAGCAAGAGAGAGAGAGAGCAAGAGAGAGAGAGAGCAAGAGAGAGAGCAAGAGAGAGAGCAAGAGAGAGAGCGAGAGAGAGAGAGAGAGCAAGAGAGAGAGAGAGCAAGAGAGAGAGAGGGCAAGATAGAGAGAGAGCAAGAGAGAGAGAGAGCAGGAGAGAGAGAGCAAGAGAGAGAGAGAGCAAGAGAGAGAGAGCAAGAGAGAGAGAGCAAGAGAGAGAGAGAGCAAGAGAGAGAGAGAGCAAGAGAGAGAGCAAGAGAGAGAGAGAGCAAGAGAGAGAGAGAGAGAGCAAGAGAGAGAGCAAGAGAGAGAGAGAGCAAGAGAGAGAGCAAGAGAGAGAGAGAGAGAGAGAGAGAGAGAGAGAGAGAGAGAGAGAGAGAGAGAGAGAGAGAGAGAGAGAGAGAGAGAGAGAGAGAGAGAGAGAGAGAGAGAAGGCAAAGAGGGGGAGAAGGGGGAAAGAGGGGGGAGATGGAAGAGCGAGAGGGGAGAGAGGCTAGGGGGGGAGGGAGGGCAGGATGGGAGAGAGGTGGGGAAAGGGGGAGGGGAGAGATAATGGGAGGGGACAGATGTTAGAGGGGGAGAGATGTTAGAGGGGGGGGAGATGTTAGAGGTAAGAGATGTTAGAGGGGAAAGATGGGAGAGGGAATAGAGAGAGAGAGATAGGTAGAGAGTGATAGGTAGAGAGAGAGATATAGGTAAAGAGTGAGTGTGTGTGTGTGTGTGTGTGTGTGTGTGTGTGTGTGTGTGTGTGTGTGTGTTTGTGTGTTGCAACCCCTGAATGGGTTGCAATGATTATTATGTATATATATAATTTTTACCTTTTCATATAATTTTATATTGCTTATATTTGCGATAATAGCTAAATCGTAAATGTATTGCTTTATATTATTTGACTTAGTTATGTTGTTAGGTAGGATGTTACATATTATGTGCTCAGTTCAAGTCTTGATTGTCTAACTACTGTAATTATCGCTTGTGGCTCGTTAGACTGCCGGCTTCTGTTTCCGAGTTGCAGCTGTCCACGGAGCTATCACGTGATCGAGGGGGGGTGTCCTCACCTCGCCTGAAGTATTCAGTCTGGTCTAGACTCTCTTGGTGGTTGGACAGATTGTCTGTCTCATTAGTCTTGTTAGTTCTGTAGAACTCTGTTCACAGAACATTGTATAGACTTAGTGATTTTCGACGCTGTACTGAGGTTGTGTGTCGCATAGACACTCTAATCAACTCGGGGTCCTGAGCTGTAGCTTCTGACCTAATTTGTACTGGTATCTGTGTATTATCACAGTCGGGGAATTTCTTATGCTGAACTTAGATTCAGTAGTATGGGAGTTTTGTGACTTTTGTGGAGGATCTGCAGATGGTCCCTACTTAGTGTCGTTATATTATCTCCTTGTTCCTGATTCTGTGTCGCAGTTGCTTGTTATATTGCTATTGGGCTTAGCATTCTTGTTGTTGTTCAAGCAGACTGTTCTGATTGCCAGTTGGTCAAGAAGTTAGTTTATCTGAGGACTTTGTCATTCACTTGTTTAAGTCTAGTCGAGTCTTGAGACATAGCGAACTACTTAGAGCATTTACACACATACAAACTTACTTGTACATACTTGTAATATCTTATTAAATGTTAATGTACCAGACGGTACTTAAGAATTATAAATGTGATATGTGCTTTCAGCACAATAATATTGTACTCGAGAGAAGTGATATTATTTTGATTACTGTGATTAATTTAATTTAATTTAATTTGATAATATACCTCTAGACTTAATAAATTTATTAAATTTTAATTTCTCTAGTTAGTAGCCTACCAGTTGTAATCCTGAAGCACTATTGAATCATACTAAATTCTAATGGATAATTGGACAAGGATACTGACTACTTGTTACGAAAACCCAGTAACAGGCTGGATGCTAGAAGGGCAGTCCTTTCTAGTATTCACTGGAGATCTCTAAGCTTTTAGAATCGCGTTTTTTTGTAACAGTGTGTGTGTGTGTGTGTGTGTGTGTGTGTGTGTGTGTGTGTGTACTCACCTAATTGAGGTTGCAGGGGTCGATTCATAGCTCCTGGCCCCGCTTCTTCAATGGTCATTACTAGGTCCACTCTCTCCCTGCTCCATGAGCTTTATCATACCTCTTCTTAAATCTATGAGGCCTGGTCACAGACTGGGCCGCGGGGGCGTTGACCCCCGGAACTCTCTCCAGGTAAACTACATCACTCTCCACTGTTCCACTCCCTGACAACTCTATGACTGAAGAAATATTTCCTAATATCCATGTGACTCATTGTGAGTCTTCAACTTCCAATTGTGACCCATTGTTGTTGTGTCCCATCTCTGAAACATCCTGTCCCTATCCTCCTTGTCAATTCATCTCAGTATTTTATATGTCGATATCATGTCCTCCCTATCCCTCCTGTTCTCCAGTGTCGTCAGGTCGATTTCCTTTAACCTCTCCTCTTAGGACATACTCCTTAGCTCTGGGACTAGTCTTGTTGCAAACCTTTGCACTTTCTCTAATTTCTTGACGTGCTCGACCAGGTATGGGATTCAAAACTGGTACTGCATACTCCAATATGGGCCTGACATACACGGTGTACATTGTCTTGAACGACTCCTTACTGAGGTGTCGAAACGCTGTTCTTAGGTTTGCCAGGCGCTCACATGCTGCAGCAGTTATTTGGTTGATGTGCGCCTCAGGAGATGTACTTGGTATGGTTACTGTGTGTATGTACTCAACTAGTGTGTGTGTGTGTGTGTGTGTGTGTGTGTGTGTGTGTGTGTGTGTGTACTTACCTAGTTGAGGTTGCAGGGGTCGAGTCCAAGCTCCTGGCCCCGTGTGTGTGTGTGTGTGTGCGTGTGCGTGTGCGTGTGCGTGTGTGTGTGTGTGTGTGTGTGTACGTGCGTGCGTGTACGTGCGTGCGTGCGTGCATGTATCTCCCAGTCTTTGTCCGGCACTCCTCGCGTTACTCGGACAATATTGACACAAAGGTTCACTGAAATGACGACATGAATAGTTGATCTGGAATGAGTTTGTTCACTTTAGCCTCGCACGAAGAATTTAATTTTTTTATAGAGGGAGACTGTTTAATTCAGCGTGCTTTTTTATTTCAATAGTTTTCCGTGCTTCATGGATTTTTTTTACGAATTCATTTATATACTGTAACGCCATAAGCTGCATTAATATTTTTGTATGTATATGTATTTTCACACTAGGGAATTCCCTTGCCCCATTCTCCCCGCTTTGAGCATTATTAGTTAATGGATATTAACATCCATTACTGGGATAATGGATCCCACTATCTTACCGGATATTCTTGTCTTAATGGGCATTGGTATCTAGATGGTCACTTGTATCTTAATGAACATTAGTATATTCGAGTAACTTGTAACTTAATTAACAGTGGTATGTTAATGAACACTGGTATCTTAATGTACACTAGTATCTTAATCAACATTGATATCTTAATCAACACTTATATCTTAATCAACACTGGTCTCTTAATCACTAGTATCTTAATCAACATTGGTCTCTTAATCAACACTTGTATCTTAATCAACACTTGTATCTTAATCAACACTGGTATCTTAATCAACACTGGTATCTTAATCAACACTGGTATCTTAACACTAGTATCTTAATCAACACTAGTATCTTCATCAACACTAGTATCTTAATCAACACTGGTATTTTAATTAACACTGATATCTTAATCAACACTGGTATCTTAATTAACAATGGTATCTTAATTAACACTGGAGGCAATCAGGTTTGATCTTAATGAGAGCACCTCCAGTTCCTGAGAATAAGAGTTCTTAACTTTCATCAAGGCACGTAATCCTTGAAGGATCACTCTAGCTACACCTTCCAACAGAATCTGAGGGTAAGATATGGTATAAAATAATGACAAATGTGAAATAAGACTCATGCGTAGTATTAGGATATTTTAATGAGGTAACGTTTCGTCACGAATAACTTCTTAGTCTTCCTCATCCTCATCCTTCAGTCGCGCCTGCGCAAGCCATTCGTTGCAAAATGTTTCCTCATTACAGTAACGTAATACTGTGCATGTCTTACCTACCTGGAGTCTACCTGTACAGTAATACTGTGCATTAATAGTGTACAGTAATGCTGCGCAGTAATAGTGTGCATGTCTTATTTCATAATATATTATATACGAATGTTCCTGTACAGATTCAGGGTTAAAAACTAACTTTGGCTTCTCTTCAGGTCTGTCCAAAGGCTACAACGACAAGTACAGCTACAACTACGAGGGGGAAACCTACTACGACTACGATGAACGGGAAGAAGAGCTGCCAAGCTTCCTGGCTCGCCCTCAGACTTTTACTGTGGAGGTGGGGCAATCAGTCATCATCCCCTGTGATGTGGAGAATGCTGGTAAGTGCTACCTCCAACTAAGGGTATGTATATGTTATCACACCACACACTAACATAGGTCACTCTTCGCTCTACTCTCCCACCTATACACGAACACACACACAAGGAACAGGGGAGATAGGGAGAGAGAGAGAGAGAGAGAGAGAGAGAGAGAGAGAGAGAGAGAGAGAGAGAGAGAATTTGAGGAGTGGGGACCATCCCTGGGTGGTAACAAGTCACAGCACCGCAGGGGATGCAGAGCAAGACCCAGAGTAGGAAATACTACCTCCCATAAATCCATTCTTTCCATCCTCTTTCCTCCTGGCAGCTTTCCCTGGCACAGTCCTCAATAACTCCTCCCTCCCCCACCCATCACCTATCACCATCTATCCATCCTTAATTAATTTTCCCTCACTTCTTATTACTCTCATCCCCCCAGCTCTTCTTTCTGCCCTTACTCCCCTCTTCATTTCCTCCTACTAAACCATTGGTTCTCAAACTAAGGTGCGCGAGAGATCTCAAGAGAGGTTGCGGTCATCTGAAAATGCTTAAAAAAAAAAAAAAAAAAAAAAAAAAAAAAAAAAAGGCAGTCACAATAACAATAATAATATAATCTATAAAACTATAGATATAAACTGCAGCATTACTAATGTATACAAATACATAAAATTCGTCTCTACATAGACTATATAGATCAAAATAAAATATTTACATCAGCATATAAAACAAAATACTCTTATGGAAGGAGAACTGTTCTAGTGTAGCAGGAAAGATTGTTGTATAGGATTGAAAAATATAATACATAAAATCCATATATATCAAATTACAGTATATATACCAAGTATATCATACAGTATATATGTCATATAAAACAAAATACTTTTACAGTAGGCTAACCAGCCTACCCAGAACTGCTCAAGTGTAAGGAGGGAAGATTGTTGTGATTGAATTATTATAATCAAAAAGAAGCACTAAACCTACAATTGTCATACAGCACAGCATAAGGGATTGAAACCACAATACATAAAATCCATACATAGCAAACTGCAGTATATCATATATATTAAACTACAATATATATACCAACATATAAAACAAGCTACTTTTCTCATAGGCCTATATAGCCAGCCTACCTTGAAGAATTGTTCAAATGTTCAAGATTGATGGACTGACCACATCGACTCAAGGTTGAGGGACTGATTACCTCATTCTAGTTACCTTCCATAAATATTCCTACCTATAACATAACTAATAATAACAGTAATATTAATAACAATTAGCAGGAAGATGAGTAGATAGTAATACAAAGTCAAACATCTTCATTTTAGCTACCAACGAAGATACTCAATGTAATATTAAGTAAAGGTTACAATAATGAATATAAACTCCTTAAGCCTTATCCAGGCGCAACATCTATGCGCCCCCTCTCTTCCTACTACTCTCGGGTAATCTCCACCAATCCCCTTGTTACATATGAAAATGAATTACCTTGCAAAAAAGGAGCCCAAATCTCTACCATAGCCTATGAGGCTACATTCAGTCAAAACGAGACCCAAGTCAAGGAAAACTAGAGTCCATGACGAGTATGGAAAGAAGATAGTGATATCAAAGTCCAGTAACCAAATGTAAGTAGGATCCTAAATCCTAAATATGACTAAAGAAGTCCAAAAAAAAAAATGTAAAAGATGTAGGCTCAGACACAGCTAATGAATAGAAAACATGCGCAACACAACACCTGAGTATCGATATTCCACACACGTTTCACCTGTTGCACAGGTGAAACGTCTCTCCAATTAAAATACTCAAGTATTGTTCAGCAACTTGTCGATACTGCATACCTTTGACCTAATGATCAGATACAATTGTAAACACATAGACTAAATTAACAGGAGTGATAATGAGTACAGTCATTTTCAGGGGATTTCTGTATAGTAATTAAAGAGAAAACAAGTGGAATAGTCCTACAAATCATAAAAGGAAAGTGTCAAACTGCCTTGTTTTTACACTACAATTCTGCTAACCACTCATGCTCGAATATGTTGTTTTCGAACTTATTTCTAAGTAATCATTCAACTATGCAAGCTCACACAAATATTGACCCCCTACTAATTAATTATATTTTACATCTTTGGCCAGGAGACACAAACATCTCAATCTGGCCATAGCTTAAGGCTCGCTCTAAACCCTTGCAGGTACGAATAAGCTCATCATCAAGAAAATTTCTTCCAACGGCGGGAAGGAAAAATTGGTGTCGGTTGGGCTTCAAAGGGTGATCCGGGACCGTCGCATCACCGTGGATGGGTCCCGTCTCAACATTTCCCCGGTCCGTCCACGCGACGCCGGTATCTTCCTCTGCATGTTCGAAATGGATCCGCCCATACAGCTGGAACACACCCTGAATGTACAGTTTGCGCCCACCATCAGGTCCCTGGCTCCCCCAGAGCAACACGTAGCCAAAGGCAAAACTGTTATCCTGAAGTGCAAAGCACAGGGTAATCCAGAGCCCACTATCAGATGGTCCCGTCAGGAAGGTCCCCTTCCCTCAGGCCTACGCACCGAAGAGGTTAGTCACACCAGGGACATGATTATACATTTTTACCATATTAAGTAGTATTTTAGCATTGAAAAGTAAATATCAAATGCTTTGGTAATATATTAATCAATTCTCAAAGAATACAGAGAATTGTTCTTTTTATATATATTTGTCAGAGAAAAAATCACCTGATTATTATCTTGTTCGTATGATGATCCTTTCGAAGGATAATTGCAATATTTAGTGTATACATCTGAAATATTGTACAACTCAGTAAGTGCATCACTTGTGAACCAAGTCAGGTTTACAGGTCAGATCAGGTCAAGAGTAATCTTGTCTTGTCAGCAAAGATTAAATTTTCTACAGATTTCATTAATATTAAATTAAACCAGCTTGCAAAGTCTTGGGCTGATGTTAGTGTTAGCGCTACCTTTTCTGCTTACTTTATTACAGTTTGTTCGGCAACTGATTTACATTTAGATATAACATTCGAATCTTAGTCCCATTTAAAGTTATATTTGTTATTTTTAATCTTAAACTTAAACTCACAACGAAAGCAAAAGACTTGGCAGACGATGCAACATCCCCCCAATGAAAAGCAGGGGTGTCACTAGCACGTTAAGAGACAATACAATAAGTGTCAGGGGCCCGAGACTGTTCAACTGCCTCCCAGCATACATAAGGGGGATTACCAATAGACCCCTGGCAGTCTTCAAGCTGGCACTGGACAAGCACCTAAAGTCGGTACCTGACCAGCCGGGCTGTGGCTCGTACGTTGGATTGCGTGCAGCCAGCAGTAACAGCCTGGTTGATCAGGCTCTGATCCACCAGGAGGCCTGGTCACAGACCGGGCCGCGGGGGCGTTGACCCCCGGAACTCTCTCCAGGTAAACTCTTTTTTTTAGTTAATCATATTTTAAATATATCACTTTTTGTGCAAAATGATCTTGGATACAACCATCAACATTCTCAGGTCTGTGATAAATAGTTTTCAAGACCGACAAGTTGAAGATTGAGACACTTATGCATCATATGGGAATCATTCTACAAGAGTGATGGACTGAACACATCGATTCCAGGCTGAGGGACTGATTATCTCAAACTCCTCTTCGCTTTACCCTTCTCTGCTTTGTATTGGACTGATGAAGTCAGTGTGGTGAAACGTATCCTTAATAAAGATTCCCATATGTTGCATGTGTCTCAATCTTCATTCTCAGGTCTGTTCTGGACCTGAGAATGATAATATTGATTTTTTTTTAGTCAAGGAAGAATTTTAAGAAGGTTTATCTGATACGGCAGATACGAATTTTAAAACGTGGTCCTTGGAATTTTCAAAGGTTTACCAATAAAAGGTACTGAGTACCTTATATTAAAGGCTGTATCATATAAAGCTTTTTCATTATTTCATCTATGAAAGCTAATGACCCAAAGTAGAGTAGTATTATTACTACTACTTCTGCTATTTTAATTAACTCTAACAGCTGTCTCCCGCCATGGAAAGGTGACCCAGTGAAGAAAACATATTCACTAACATTCACTTAATCGCCGTCTTTCCAGAAATGTGCCATCCCAGTCAGATTCCCCTTCCAACTGCAATATCCCCACCCAACGTCGGTGTGCAGGCACTGCCTTTCCCACCTCCAGTACCCAGACTATTATTATTATTATTATTATTCTATTAAAGAGTTAAACCCATGTGGGTCAAACAGCAATTACAGGGGAAGGGGTGAGCAATTCTTGCCTTCGTTTCCTTGACTCAGTTATTAAGGAAGTGGCCTGTTATTCATGTTACAGGGAGACAGTCTGACGCTGGAGGGTGTAGACCGTCACGTAGAGGGCACCTACCTCTGCACCGCCGACAATGGCATCGGAGAGTCAGCCTCAGCCGCCATGTCCATCACCGTGGAGTATCCTCCGGAAATTACCACGGAGAAGGTCAATCTTTGTTATATCTGGTATTATTATTGTTGTTGTTATTATTATTATTATTATTATTATTATTATTATTATTATTATTATTATTACGGGAGAGCACTGAACTCGTTGAAGTTATACCGCGTCTGGGAAATGGGAGGTAATCAGGATAGATCTGAAGAAGGTAAGCGAATTATGAATCAAGGGACTCCCATCTCCCTTGAAGGATGCCTAGTCTAGTAGTTAACAGATAGAAAGGTCTCCTAAACACCCGTACTGGATTAAATTGTGCTTTAAACTCAGCAGACCTCACAATACTGGGATCTGTATTAGTCTTACTAGGTTCACTGTAACATGAACTAATTTAGTAGTAAAATGCTTATTTTAACCTAATATTGACAGGCAAAGACCTAACTGTTACTTTAGCTCGTTCTGAAGTTTGTTCCTAGCTATGGTATACTGTCTACCGGGATGCGACTAACATGCAGGTACCAATTAACTGCTAGGAGAAGAGGTGTACGGAGACCTGTCCAAATTCTTAAGGTTATATATAAATAGTGATTCACACAGATGAATATTAGTGGGTTTGCTAAGGTGCTGCACAGGCAGGAGAGCGAGCTAGGTTATGAATGCGTTCTGCTCAGGTAGGATATTTGGCAAGTATTTCAAGATAGGAGTGCTCAAAACACAGAGTTTTATGATTTCAGAAATACTTGCAAAAATACATTCTACCAAGAAAACAGCCATCACCTAGTTCCGAGCACCACCTGACCTGATCCATTACATGTAGTTTTATATTCTCTGTACAGGATTAATGAAATTGAAATTCTCGTCCTACCCAGAAATCGAAGGTGGGCCCTTTCGGTTGTAAATCGAAACCTCTGATCACTAAGCAACATTTTCATAGATGGTAACCGTACTGAGTAATGTTTCTTTAGCTTTGTCTCAGGTCGATGAAGTTCATTTAGAGTTCCTTACGCGTTACGTCTTCAGCCTGGCAGATTTACCTTTCACATTAAACCCCGATCCCGTGTGGGGCATTCGCCACAGGAAGTAGTGGGGGTTTGATCCTCGGTTTGTAAAACGCGAGGCAAACACGCTACGTAACTGCTCACCTTGCTACCTAAAATAGATGGTATTTCTACACTCTCAGGCTGATCACAAACCAGAATTATGATCAACTCCATCCTTAAAAGCATAAGCCAGCATAAGCCAGCACACGCCAGTATACATTAGCCAACTCGGGCCAACTCATCAGCTCTATCGTGCAGCTGAAGATCAATGTACCAGAAAATCTACACTAAGCAAACTCTGTCTCCTATAGTTTTAGATAGTATAATGAGCACATGATGTGGATAAAAACACTTATGTACAGTTTAGAAGATTCATTAAAGTAAACGTATCATCGTTAGTGGTTTCTTCAGTCCTAATATAGAGTAAGCTTAAAAACAGTGTTATACAGTGGTATAGTACATGTGACACTGTAGCGGTGTGATGGAGAAAATTGCAATAATAATATAATAATAATAATAATAATAATAATAATAATAATAATAATTTATTTCCATATAAAACAGCTTTTACAAAATAGGATGACATTTAATATGTACGAACACATGAAAAGTCCCTGGTTATGCACATTATTTCGGTCAAAAGTGCGTATCACATAACCATCCTAGTATGGGTAACAACCTGCAGGCTGAAAGTTTGTATACATTGAAGCTCCCGGATTTTGCCACCAGAGGAAAAAAATCCGGGAGCTTCAGCGTTTCCAAACTCTTGGGTAATAGATTATTACCCATATTAGGATAGGCGGTCACGTGATACCCACTTACTGCAACCAGCCCCGCTACGTCACCGGTCTCAGACCACTATACAAGACCTTTTTATTTTTTAGCTTACTCTGTATTAGGACCAAAGAAACCACTCAGCATGAAATGTTTCTTATAATAAATATTCTATGTTTAACTGAGCCTCATCTGTACATGGCAAAACTCTCAGGAACAAAACGTTTTTTAATAAAGATTCTAATAATGCACAAAGTGTCTTGTATATATTATGTCGGAATACATACAGCAAGTTCTTGTAACTTGGCTTCAGATACAAGCATCTTTCATGAGATCATCAACACTATAAGTAGGCCATTCGCTTTTTTTTATATGATTCGTTATTGTTGGTTAATTATACATAAATATAAGTTAATATACTAGTTAACCTAACCTAACCAAGAACAACAAATATTAGATTTCCGTTGTGCGTTACATAACGCAAAGATACACGAACGGAAATACGGAGGAAATTACACACTACAAAACTACCTTTGCGCATACGAATTGCGGTCTTAATACCCAAATACAGCTTATGACGTATAACAAATTAATTACCTATTTGCAGTCCACAGGGCCTAACAAACTTAATTTTCTGCAGGCGATCGTGCGGACAGGAGAGGGAGACAACGTAGAACTAGTGTGTCTGGTGCGGGGACGTCCAGCCCCTGATGTGACTTGGACCAGAGATGGACACCCACTTCCGGACACCGACATGGACACCAAGTTACATTTACCAGGACGTCAGAACGATTCCTACGACTCTTACAACACCCACTTGAGTCTCACTCACGCCGCTCACCGCCATATCCTCACCATCAAGAACGTCTCCGATAAGGATTTCGGCGCTTATGTCTGCATTGCCAAGAACAGCCAGGGTGAAAAAAATGCTATTATACAGATGACAGGTGAGTCATGTACTGTTGGTATGCATGTTTCCAGGTGATGTACTGTTGGTATGCATGTTTCCAGGTGATGTACTGTTAGCATCCATGTTTTCAGGTGATGTACTGTTGGTATGCATGTTTCCAGGTGATGTACTGCTAGCATCCATGTTTTCAGGTGATGTACTGTTGGTATGCATGTTTCCAGGTGATGTACTGCTGGTATCCATGTTTCCAGGTGATGTACTGTTGATATGCATGTTTCCAGGTGATGTACTATTGGTGTGCATGTTTCCAGGTGATGCACTGTAGACAAGAACGTTTTCTGGTCATATACTCTAGACAAGCACGTTTCTTGACGATGTACCGTTGACAGGCACATTTCTTGATTTACTGTCGATATTTCTTGGTGATGTACTTTTGACAGGCACATTTCCGGGCAATGTATAATTACTGATATACAGTATATGTTTCCTGGTTATGTGTTGTGTATATATGTTTCCACGTGATGTGCTGCTGACATGCGTATCTTCCGTGTGACAGCTGTTTCGTGGTGGCAGGTGTGTTCAGCATGTGATCTGACTGTTGTTACAAGCGCCGTGTTGTGGTGATTTGTGTGAGTGGCCGATGTTTTGAGTGATGAGTGTCAGGTATGCTACTCATGACGTATGTTGATCAGGCCACGGGTGAGATATAAATATGAATAATGTGTTTACCAGGCGGCAGGTGTGTTTACTTGTTTGAAAGTAGCAGTGACGTTGCTGGAACATTTCACCTAACTCGCATATGAGATCTGATAATAGTTCATAACCGACCGAAATGTCTAGTATTTTTCCAGTTTATATTTTTTCATTTATGTAAATGTAAAAATTAATAATTTTGTACCAAAAGAACCTTAAAAAACGTACCTAACCTTATTATAACAAGCGCAATTTAATTTAGCCTAATTCAACTAAATATATTTTAGGCGAGGTGGCCCAAAAGGAAAAACGAAAGTTCCTCCTTTTAAATTTAGTAATATATACAGGAGAAGGGGATACTAGCCCCTTGCTCCCGGCATTTTAGTTGCCTCTTACGACACGCATGGCTTACGGAGGAAGAATTCTGTTCCACTTCCCCATGGATATATATACACATGAGATTTATCAAGTTTTCGACGAAACTTGTCGAGATATTAGATTTAATTTTGCAAGTAATTTCATATTTACAAAGCGTCTCACACGACATATATCTGACTGCCACTGAATCACCTAGTCTGTTTCATTTCATATTTATTACCCAGGTTTACAAGTACGAATTTTTAAACCATAAATATAGCACTTAGAGACAACCTCGAGAAAAAATCCTGATTCGTTTATACTAAATTTAATATTTAAGTGATAAAATGTGTATTTTAAATTAATCCTCTTTGCATCTCCTAAGCTGCCTTAAACCCCTTTCCTCCCACTGGGTTTTCAAACCATTATATTTTTTTTTTCTGTCAACCTCAACAGTCCTAAGACCACATCATATCGTAGTCAATTTATATTTCTTAGGTTTTAAAGGCAAAAATATGCCGTCATGTACAGAAGAGCACTCTAAACAGAGCAAGCCTTTAAAGAATATTATAATAACCCGCACATAGAGACAAACTTATGAAGACGTTTCGGTCCGCCTTGGACAATTAACTACCTTTTATTTCGATAACGTTTCCCTTATAAGTGAATAAAACATTCTACCACATATTTCTTAAATCAAAAGTGTACGATATTGGCTAGTTGATGAATGAGACACGTATGCAACACCTGAGTGGATAAATTACCCTGGTGGGCAAAACGTCTCTCGGTAATGATAGGTATTAGACACGTGACTTATTCATCCTTAGTTACACCAAGAGTTTCTTAATAACTGAGTTGTAATCGTAACTCTACTAGGAACAAAACCACATGAGATTCGTCAGCTCAAGACTCCTTAACTCGCCTGCCACCATCATATTCTCGTCGAATCAAACTTAATTACATCTCCTTCCCCAGGACACTACCCTTACAGGTTTAGCACTTACCCATGAATATAATAATAATCTCATTCACCAGAGCTCTAGCCACCTGCCGAGCTCCTTTCAGAGCTCATCAATCACTTGCTGAGCTTCCTTCACACTCACCTATCCCTTCAGAGCTCATCAAGCCACCTGCTAAGCTCCTTCAGACTCACCTATCCCTCCAGATCTCCTCAAACCACCTGCTGAGCTTCCTCCAGAGCTCTCTTAACCACCTCTTCCTATCTCCCAACACTGTCAAGTAACGTATACGTTTCCCGAGGGGTTCCCTAAAAGAATACTGTACTAGCCCTTTTTCTCAGAGCTCTCTGAAAACCTTACACTACCCATTTTCTTAAGGGCTTCTTTAAAAACCCTTACACTACAACCTCTTTTTAAGGGTTCCTTTAAAAACCCTTACATTACCCCTCTTCTTAAGGGTTCCTTTATAAACCCTTACACTACCCCTCTTCTTAAGGGTTCTTTTAAAAACCCTTACACAATCCCTCTTCTCAAAGGCTCCCAGGGCCAGTTCCCACTCTTCCTCCCAGGATTCGCTAAGCCTTAAGGGTTCCTTTATAAACCCTTACACTACCCCTCTTAAGGGTTCCTTTAAAAACCCTTACACTATCCCTCTTCTCAAAGGCTCCCAGGGCCAATTCCCACTCTTCCTCCCAGGATTCGCTAAGCCACCTGCCATTCTTCCAAGATTCGCTAATCATTCTCTCTTTCCTTCAGGATTGCCTAAGCCACCGCATGTGACAAGCAGCCCCAATGGTGGTGAGAGTACCATGTACACGCTCACCTGGGATACTGAGAGTTACTACCCCATCACTGAGTTCCTCATCAAATACCGCAAGACACACCTGGGAGGCTGGCAGGTGAGTGCTGGATACCGGGGCAGTGGTGCGTGGGTACTGGGGCAGTGGGTAGTGTTGCGGTTATGACTACTGGGGCAGTGGGTATTGGTGTTGCGTTAGTGGGTACTGTGGCAATGATGGGTACTGATTATGAACTGGAAAGTGTTGAATAATGAGCCATTTGCCAGCATATGTTAGTGCTCCTTATGCAGTTGCTACTGCCACAACTACTGAATTTAATACTGTTACCACCTTCTCCCCTTCTAGTGCCTCTACTTTTTCGACTACTGTGACTGCCACTCCTCTTCCCGTACTACCACTACTTTCTCGACTACTGCCACCACTACTTTCTCGACTACTGCCACCACTACTTACTCGGCTACTGCCATCTCTACTTTCTGTTTTAGTACTACCGCTTCCTCTGCTATAGTCACTACCATTTTCTATATTTGTGCCACCACTATTTTTCTACAAGCTATTTCTGACATTTTTATATAGTATAGACAAATTAAAATGTTTTATCAAGGTAAATATATATGATTATGTATTTGCTCATTCCAGCCTTAATTAACTGTAGGATTTTTTTTTTTTTTTGTAAAATAACAAAAGAAATTCTAATAAAATGTAATTTTTATTCCGGATACTTTTACTTGATGTATAAGTTGTAGTAATTAGAGGTATAAATTCACAGTAATGTAGTAACTAGTGGTATAAGTTGACAGTGTAGTAACTAGTAGTGAAAGTTGACGGTAAATGTTGATAATACGAGTAGTAACTAACGGTAAGAGTTGACAGTACTGTAGTAACTAGCGATACAAATTGACAGTTCTGTAGTAACTAGTTATAAAAGTTGGCAGTACTGTAGTAACTAGTGATAAAAGTTAATAGTACCGTAGTAACTAGTGATAAAAGTTGACAGTACTGTAGTAACTAGTGGTAAATGTTGACAGTACTGTATTAACTAGTGGTAAAAGTTAACAGTATTGTAGTAACTAGTAGTAAAGTTGACAGTACTGTAGCAACTAGTAGTAAAAGATAACTGTAGTGTAGTAACTAGTGGTAAAAGTTGACAGTACTGTAGTAACTAGTAGTAAAAGATAACTGTAGTGTAGTAACTAGTGGTAAAAGTTGACAGTACTGTAGTAACTAGTAGTAAAAGATAACTGTAGTGTAGTAACTAGTGGTAAAAGTTGACAGTACTGTAGTAACTAGTAATAAAAGATAACTGTAGTGTAGCAACTAGTGGTAAAAGTTGACAGTACTGTAGTAACTAGTAGTGAAAGATAACTGTATCATTACACCTCGGGAAAGCTGAAGCCATTCTCTTTGGCACGAAACATAAACTGAGAAGGGTAAATAATTTTAATGTCCAGTGTAATGGGGAGCCCATCACTTTGGTTTCATCAGTAAAATATCTGGGAATCCCCTTTGACCCATGCATGTCAGGAGAATTGATAGGGAACAGTGTAGTAAAGACAGCGAGTGCCAGACTGAGGTTCCTGTATAGACAAGCACAGTGTCTACCTACTGAGGCTCGCAGGACCCTATGTCTAGCCCTTATACAATGCCATACGTTTTACGCTTGCTCTTCATGGTACTCTGCCTTGACACAAAAAAAACTGAAAGATAGACTGCAAATCACCCAGAACAAAATCGTAAGATTCATCCTGGGGCTGGGACCAAGAGAACATGTAGGCCAGGATGAATTACAGCAGTTGGATATGCTGAATGTTGAAGACAGAGTAAAACAACTGAAGCTAAATCATGTTTATAAAATTGCTCACAAACAGTGCCCAGAATATCTTGCTGTCAATTTTGTCAAGGTTGGGAACCAAAGCAATCATAGTACTAGGGGAAGAGAGCACAACTTTGTAGTACCCACAGTCATTGGCCAGGCTTCAAACACCTTTTATTGTACAGCAATAAAGAAATGGAACAGACTACCCGCACATGTCAAAGCCAGTCATAGCATGAACCAGTTCAAGAAGAGTGCCAAAAGGTGTCTGATGAATGTAGCTACAGATAGGGAGGGGAATGATTTTCTATTTTTTAGCTAACATACGTGTAAATTTTACCTTATTCCTAGTAATGACCCTCGTATTGTAGATAGTCTTAATGACCCTCGTGTAGTAGATAGTCTTTTTAGTGTGATAATAAGATGTTATCTTCATTATAGAATAATAAGAAATATTATAATCATTATATTATAATAATAAGGTAAAAGGACCCCAATGGAAATAAGTCACTCTGTCTGACTTTTTGGGGTTATCCTAGGTTCTCTACACATACAGTATTAAAACAGGGAAGTGTTTTTGGGTATGCCCAAATGAGATAAATCTGTGGACTAAAATCACAAGGGTATTAAAAGAGGATAACATCAAAGCTGCTTTCATAGACAACCTGGAAGCTTTCTACAACAGATGGGAACATAAAAAGTCTGGGCTGAATGGTACTGCCCTTGATACTGGCCATGTAGTCAGAAACTGTAAGGCTGGAGGTGATGTCCTGGTAGTCAGTAAATGTGGGGCTGATAGTGCTGTCCTGGGAGACAGTAATAGTGAAGCTGGAGGTGCTGTCCTGGGAGACAGAAATGGTGAAGCTGGAGGTGCTGTCCTGGGAGACAGCAATGGTGAAGCTGGAGGTGCTGTCCTGGGAGACAGTAATGATGAAGCTGGAGGTGCTGTCCTGGGAGACAGTAATGGTGAAGCTGGAGATTTTGTCCAGGTAGTCGGGAATTATACGCAGGAAGGAATACATATAAATGACCTCATAGGGGACAGGAGCCATAGTGGGGAAACAAGTGTAGTCAAAGATAAGATAAAACCAATATTGCAAACTAGAAATACCACAGGAAATAGCAAACAAGAGGACTTCACTAGCAATAGTGAGGATATATTACCAAAAACAACTGGTGGGAGCTCCATTGTTGGTGCTAGGGAGGATAGGAATAAGACAGGGAAACATGCACCAACAGGGAATACAGTCACAGAAACCCAAGGCAAACGGAAACCAAGCCTGTGCACACACTATGCACTTGGTATCTGCAGACATGGGAAATCTGGAAAAACAGACGGGACGTGCAACTATGACCACCCTAGAAAATGCCATGCCCATATGACAACAGGAAAATGCAAACTCCCTTCCTGTAAGCTTTTTCACCCTGAAATGTGTACCTCTTCAGTACAGGAAAGACTGTGCTATAACTTAAATTGCCAGGCACACCATCTAAAGGGGACAAAAAGATACAAAACATCCAGGCCATGGGAAAACCTGGGTAGCCACAGCCACTCAAGAGGGAGAGGTTTTTTAGTGCCAGGAAGGAAAAAAAACTGGCAGGAAATGGAAGAAATCGTACACCAAATCCAGTCATTCCTGGAGTGGAACCACAGTCCATGACCTCCACTCCAAACCAACAGATACAGATACTAATGCCGGAAAAAAAATCCCCCCCCCAGTACCAACAATACCACCAGTCCGATGACATTCTTCTTTGCAAATATACAGGGTCTAAAGCCAGCAACAAACAACAAAATACCTTTCATCCGTGGACTGCTTGCAGAGGCAAAGGCAATGTTCGTGGCTTTCACTGAGACCCACATAAAGGATCACTTGGACAACGAAATATGGATCCCAGGTTACAACCTATACAGATGTGACAGAGTGAACAGGCAAAAGGGGGGGGGGGTTGGCCTGTACATTGCAGAGTCACTTGTTTGCACAGAACTGCTTAATGCCTCAAATGATGTAGTGGAAGTTTTAGCAGTAAAGGTCGAGAACCAAAAGCTAGTCATTGTGGTAGTCTACAAGCCTCCGGATGCAACATCCCAGCAATTCCAGGAACAGCTGTTAAAAATTGACCACTGTCTGGAAAATCTTCCAGCTCCTGCACCCAACATCTTACTCCTGGGGGATTTCAACTTAAGGCACCTACAATGGAGGAATATAGCAAATAATATTGTTGCAGTAATAACACCAGGAGGCAGCTCTGATGAAAACTCACACTCACACGAGCTTTTAAATCTCTGCACAAAATTCAATTTAAACCAGCAAATAATAGAGCCTACTAGACTGGAGAATACACTAGACCTCATCTTCACTAACAATGATGATCTGATAAGAAATGTCACCATATCAAAAACAATGTACTCAGATCACAACATAATTGAGGTTCAGACATGTATGCGTGGAGCCCCAGACCGACATAATGAGACTAGTCACGAGGGAGCATTCACCAAATTCAACTTCAATAACAAAAACATAAAGTGGGACCAAGTAAACCAAGTCCTAACCGATATAAGCTGGGAAGATATACTAAGCAACACAGACCCCAACTTATGCCTAGAACAGATTAACTTGGTGGCACTCGATGTATGCACAAGGCTTATTCCTCTAAGAAAAAGGAGGAGTAGATGTAAAATAGAAAGAGACAGGCGCTCCCTTTACAGGCGACGGAAAAGAATAACAGAGCGGCTAAAAGAGGTCAATATATCTGAAATGCGTAGGGAGACACTGGTCAGAGAAATAGCAAGCATCGAACTTAAGCTAAAGGAATCTTATAGGAGTCAGGAATCGCGGGAAGAACTAAAAGCCATAAATGAAATCGAAAGAAACCCAAAGTATTTCTTCTCCTATGCCAAATCAAAGTCGAGAACAACGTCCAGTATTGGGCCCCTACTTAAACAAGATGGGTCCTACACAGATGACAGCAAGGAAATGAGTGAGCTACTCAAGTCCCAATATGACTCAGTTTTTAGCAAGCCGCTAACCAGACTGAGAGTCGAAGATCAAAATGAATTTTTTATGAGAGAGCCACAAAATTTGGTTAACACAAGCCTATCCAATGTTATCCTGACGCCAAATGACTTCGAACAGGCGATAAATGACATGCCCATGCACTCTGCCCCAGGGCCAGACTCGTGGAACTCCGTGTTCATCAAGAACTGCAAGAAGCCCCTATCACGAGCCTTTTCCATCCTATGGAGAGGGAGCATGGACACGGGGGTCGTCCCACAGTTACTAAAAACAAGACATAGCCCCACTCCACAAAGGGGGCAGTAAAGCAACAGCAAAGAACTACAGACCGATAGCACTAACATCCCATATCATAAAAATCTTAGAAAAGGGTCCTAAGAAGCAAGATCACCACCCATCTAGAAACCCATCAGTTACACAACCCAGGGCAACATGGGTTTAGAACAGGTCGCTCCTGTCTGTCTCAACTATTGGATCACTACGACAAGGTCCTAAATGCACTAGAAGACAAAAAGAATGCAGATGTAATATATACAGACTTTGCAAAAGCCTTCGACAAGTGTGACCATGGCGCAATAGCGCACAAAATGCGTACTAAAGGAATAACAGGAAAAGTCGGTCGATGGATCTATAATTTCTTCACTAACAGAACACAGAGAGTAGTCGTCAACAGAGTAAAGTCCGAGGCAGCTACGGTGAAAAGCTCTGTTCCACAAGGCACAGTACTCGCTCCCATCTTGTTCCCCATCCTCATATCCGACATAGACAAGGATGTCAGCCACGGCACAGTGTCTTTTTTTGCAGGTGACACCCGAATCTGCATGACAGTGTCTTCCATTGCAGACACTGCAAGGCTCCAGGCGGACATCAACCAAATCTTTCAGTGGGCTGCAGAAAACAATATGAAGTTCAACGATGAGAAATTTCAATTACTCAGATATGGTAAACACGAGGAAATTAAATCTTCATCAGAGTACAAAACAAATTCTGGCCACAAAATAGAGCGAAACACCAACGTCAAAGACCTGGGAGTGATCATGTCGGAGGATCTCACCTTCAAGGACCATAACATTGTATCAATCGCATCTGCTAGAAAAATGACAGGATGGATAATGAGAACCTTCAAAACTAGGGAGGCCAAGCCCATGATGACACTCTTCAGGTCACTTGTTCTATCTAGGCTGGAATATTGCTGCACACTAACAGCACCTTTCAAGGCAGGTGAAATTGCTGACCTAGAAAATGTACAGAGAACCTTCACGGCGCGCATAACAGAGATAAAACACCTCAATTACTGGGAGCGCTTGAGGTTCCTAAACCTGTATTCCCTGGAACGCAGGAGGGAGAGATACATGATTATATACACCTGGAAAATCCTAGAGGGACTAGTACCGAACTTGCACACGAAAATCACTCACTACGAAAGCAAAAGACTTGGCAGACGATGCAACATCCCCCCAATGAAAAGCAGGGGTGTCACTAGCACGTTAAGAGACCATACAATAAGTGTCAGGGGCCCGAGACTGTTCAACTGCCTCCCAGCATACAAAAGGGGGATTACCAACAGACCCCTGGCAGTCTTCAAGCTGGCACTGGACAAGCACCTAAAGTCGGTTCCTGACCAGCCGGGCTGTGGCTCATACGTTGGTTTGCGTGCAGCCAGCAGCAACAGCCTGGTTGGTCAGGCTCTGATCCACCAGGAGGCCTGGTCACAGACCGGGCCGCGGGGGCGTTGACCCCCGGAACTCTCTCCAGGTAAACTCCAGGTAAACATATGATGCTATGTATGATAATTCTATGTAACTGTATTTGTGTTTACCTGAATAAACTTACTAACTGTAGTGTAGTAACTAGCGGTAAAAGTTGACAGTACTGTAGTAACTAGTGGTAAAAGTTGACTGTACTGCAGTAACTTGTGGAAGCATAAGCTAGCAGTAGTATAGTAATTAATAGTATACAACGATAGTAGTGTGGTAATTAATATATAAGTTGATAGTGTAATAAATAGTGGTACTAGTTTACAGTAGTGTAGTAATTTTTGGTATAAGTTGACAGCAGTAATAAGAGTTTCTGGAGTTTATCTGGAGTGAGTTCCGGGGGTCAACGCCCCCGCGGCCCGGTCTGTGACCAGGCCTCCTTAGGTTAGTGTCCCAGGATGCGACCCACACCAGTCGACTAACACCCAGGTACCCATTTTACTGATGGGGAACATAGACAACAGGTGGAAAGAAACACGTCCAATGTTTCTACTCTGGCTGGGAATCGAACCCAGGCCCTCATCGTGTGAAGCGAGAGCGTTAACCACCAGGCCACCAGAACCACCTTTTAATATATAATAATGATAACAATAATAATAATCATGTAATTGATTTACATGATGGTAGGATTGCTGGTATCTTCTTTCTCATAAACACGAGGGATAACAGGTGTTTCTTGCTACTTCTACTTACACCTAGGTCACATTAAACATCCATGTACATCCATATATATTTAAACACCCATCTGTCTTTTCTTCTATTCTCTTCATAGTTCTTGTTCTTATTTATTTACTCTTATCATTATGGGGAAGTGGAAAAGATTTCTTCCTCCGTAAGCCATGATTGTTGTAAGATGTGACTAAAATGCCGGGAGCAAGGGGCTGGTAACCCCTTCTGTAAATTACTAAATGTAAAAGGAAAAATCCCTTTTATTCTTTTTAGGTCACCCTGCCTCGGTGGGATACGACCGGTTTTTTGGAAAATAATAATAAGTTGTGAAATTACCAGTGATTTAACTAGTCAGTAGTGTAACCACCTGGTAAGAGTGGTAGACTTGCCAATGGTATAACTGGGCAGTGGAAGTGTAGTTACAAGTGGTATAATTAGACAGTGGTGTAGTTGCAAGTCATATAACTAGAAGTAATGACGTAGTTGCTAGACGTAAAACTGGAGTTTTATATTTATTTTAATCACGAGAAGTGCTAAACCCTCATGACTAATGCCTGGAGAATGGGTGGCATTCGATTCAAGGAAGAGGAGGATACGTTTAATTCTTAGATCAAGAGCCCCTCAACAGCATCAAGGCACCTCCCGTCGAAAGATGGATAGTTTTACAATGTTTGATAACATATGCACCCTGTGTCCATCTCGTGAGAGGTAGCCAAAATATTACGCAGGCAAATGATGGAGCCTAATCCAGACATTTTAAAAATAAATAAAAGCAATATTTAGGGGATTATTACACAATGATAAGTCGAATAACAGGCATGCAAATAGTATATTACCGACAAATGTTGAGAAAAGGCACAGGTTGAAGAAAAAACTTTTATTTGATAACGTTTCGATCTGTGTAGGGCTTTATCAAGTCATGATTTGTTAAAGATCTACACAGTGAAACTGTCCCAATAAAACTGTTCTGCAGCCTGCGTTTTCTTCAGTGTCAAATACTGTTGACGACTGATGCTGCCTTGGATTAATGCCGTACTACTTAAGGGCGGAGTAAATAACTACTTTCCATTCTCCATGCGCTAAATAACTCCTATGGGTTTAACAGCTCCCCCTAATTAAAAATAAATTCGTCCCGTAGGCCAATCGCACTATGGTGATGGCCGGGTCGTGGGAAAATGTATCTAGGGTCGTGGACTCCGAGAAAGTGAACGAGGACACCCAACATTCTATGGCCTTCACACTGACGGGGCTGGAGGTTGCGACGGACTACGTGGCCGTCATCAGGGTCAGGAACAAGTACGGCTGGTCGGCCGAGTCGCAACACTTCTCCTTCTCCACAAAGAAAGGCAAGTACAGTAAGCCCCTTGGTGTTTATTACTAGATATCTCCTTAGGGGTATCTCTAAATGTTTGTTTGATTTTTTTCTTCCTCCAATATTTTCGTTTGTAACTTGAAACTCGTCTGGTCGGCTTCAAATTTCCAATGCTGCTAAGGGAAGATTCATGAAACTACTGGCCGAGTCTAGTTTTCGTGCGATAACTTTAGTATCCCTCTTCTGAATGGCTTCAATCTTCACGGGCTAGTGTATCTTACAGACAGCATGGTACTCAGTAAGTTCAGGAATTGTAGATACAAATTTGCCAATTTTCTATCGTAATTAATCATTGTATGCTGAGAAATAATTGAAGAAGGCCTCTTCTTACCGGCTTCAACCTTACACCGATGATAGGAGGGTTGAATTGATATTGGGCTGTGTAAATTTTAATTTGTCAGTTTTATTAAACAGGTTTTTTAAGCAATAACGAGAATATCTTTCTCATCGACTTTAAAAGCTGGTGTAGTTAAATTAAATGAAAAAAAGTATTGATCTTGGGCTGTGTAGCTGCCAATTTTCACATTTTAAAGAAGTTAAACACTTATAATAATGTATACGAATGTTTCATTTATCTGACCTCAAACCAATGTTTATCCATCTTTCTTAGATGAAGAAGCTTTAGATTGTTATTGGATCCAGTAGGTGCCAATTTCAAAAATTTTACTTCAGCCCCTCAGCTGTCCTTGTCTAGTAACTCGTGAGGTATATATGTACATTCCAACTGCTTAAAAATGAAAAATGAAATATTTTCTTATACGACTGAAAATGGGTATCATTTTCGAACCCGTTTATTCCAGAACTGGCACATACACTCAGGTACCATAATCCTGAAAATACTCAACATAAAAGTTACCAGAATTTCTAAAGAGGTGGACCGGTGAGCCAGTAGAAGGCCTCAGTCAGATAAGCAAAAGCTCCAGCTGCGGGTAATCATATGACTTTGACCCGCGTCAGGAAATACTTGTCCTGTTTCCTGACGAATCTTATGTAACCTAACAGACTCTACATATTAAATGGCTTTCCATTAAACTTCACATTATGTAGCCATTTGTAACCAAGGGAAGCTTTATGTGGAAATAAAGATTTGATTTTTTAATCTGAATTAAAATATGTGTATTTTTTTAAAAATATCTTGGTGTTGCAGCCATGGCGGTCCTACAGTCTACCAGTGGGACGAGATGTCAGTGTGCTACTTCCTCCCTCCTCATCATCATGCTCTTCCTCGCTAGTCTCTAGAAAGCAGTCACGTTGGCATAACAGCAAGTTTCCACTGGCATCCAGCAAAAGCCGCGCCTAGTAACGTAGCACCAAACGTGGCTCATGTAAATGCCTTCTCGGACTAACGCATAATTAAGAGTTCATCGCAAACCTATCTTCTTGAGGTTGTTTATTCGGAAATGAAATGTGATTTTAAAAGTAAAGTAATATGGATGCAGGTCCAGTAACTTTGATGGAAACGTGTGTGTGTGTGTGTGTGTGTGTGTGTGTGTGTGTGTGTGTGTGTGTGTGTGTGTGTGTGTGTGTGTGTGTGTGTGTGTGTGTGTGTGTGCGTGTGTGCGTGTGTGTGTGTGCGTGCGTGTGTTGGTGCCATCCCAGAGACCCACCAGTCCACTGTACATTACGCTGCGTGTAGTACCTTCATTATTGTTTCCTTTGGTGTTCTGAACTATTATAGAATTACCTTTACAATTAGACGTAGCATGAAACAATAGTGTGATTTTGCATTCTTCCAAATGATAGACCAGTTTTGTAACATAACTCCATAAACTTCTAAAAATATACAAAATATCAGCTTTAATCTAGATAATATATGATTTGTCTTGGTCTGAGCTGGAAAACAGATGCAGAGTCACTCTAGGTCACGAACCTTGGTTTTCTGATCATACTTCGCTGGTGTATGGAATATTAGTGGGATATTATCTTTTAAGGATGATATCTGTATTATTTAGTATGTGTAAATAACGCTTGAGGTCGCAATATGACACATAAGTGACATTTTCTACAGCTGACATTCGATTACTTGCCAAATAGCTGATATATGTATGTGTGTATTCTCCTATTTGTGGTTGCAGGGGTCGAGTCACAGCTCCTGGCCCTGCTCAGTACGTGTGTGCGTGTGTGCCTGCCTGCCTATCTGCGTGTGTTATGTCCTCTTGTTTTAGGCAGAGTTGGTCAAACAAACCAAACTGCTCTAAAACTTGATATTTCAACAGATTTTCTCTTAAGCATTAATAGATATATTTTTGTGAATTTACAGTTCAGAAATTTTTAATTTTGCACTTCAACTAAGCAAGCAAACTTAACCTTGTTAATATTAACGTACATTAATGTAATTTAGCTTAATCCTTCCCGACCTACTCTATGACAGCCTAAATTTAGTCAGTATTATTTGCCATCAATTAAACATGATTGTTGATTTTCAGACTGATTTTCACAGTTTTTGAAACAATGAATTTGCATTGTTTCGGAAAGTGATTGTTGCTCTGTAAGATAAGATAGCAAATTCAGCCTAAAATGCTTAACAATTCGCAAACGGCCGAAATTATATACAAACATTATCTGTGTGGATAAAGTACTGTGTACTCTGATACCTAGTTTGCTGGTTCGAATCCTGCTGTGGACTAAGCGATAATGTTTATATATATATATATATATATATATATATATATATATATATATATATATATATATATATATATATATATATATATATATATATATAGTTACTAAGCAACATTCATTCACATTTAACAAAAATTTACTATTAACCACCTTACTCGTACTGAGGCTTGGGGTTAATTCTACTGCAGGGCTGAAAGATTATTAGGAATTAGTGTATATCTACAAAACTGCAATTTAAATTATGTCAAAACAACTCTGGAACTTTTCATATCTTATACATCCCGATAAAATATGGAACTACACAAAATATATTCAAGAACGAAGTAACTCTTTTAAAAATCAGTGAGGAGGTCAAGCTGTTTCGCGACTACTATGAGTTGGTTGTAAGTTTTCTTAAAGTCACAAGTTCCTCACACAAATGTTTCTGTTAGTCTACATCCAGCGCGTTATCCATTTTTTTTTAACGTCGTTTAACGGAAACGAACACTAGGATCAACCAGTACCCAGATTCACAGTTTTTTTTATTTACTAATTTTAAGTAGCTATTTCAACATACATATACGAGTTTGTTGAGTAAAAAACAATATACGGCTCATGCATTCAAATATAAGTATCATAAGTACTTATAGCCTCATAGGCATATTTTTCAACGTTTTGTCTGTTCGACTCGCCATACTCCCCAAATTGTTTATTATCAATTAATAATAATCTGACCAGTCAAACCTAACTTAAATGCTAGTAGAAAAATCAAAAGAAAAATTATATATGTGAAAAAACTACCTGTTTTATGTTAAGTGCGTTTATGACTTGTGTCTGGTGGCAACTTGGAGTGTACCTGGAGGGTATTCCGGGGAGCAACGCCCCCGCGGCCCGGTCCACGACCAGGCCTTCCGGTAGATCAGGGCCTAATCAACCTGGTTGTTACTGCTGGCCGCATGCAGTCCAACGTACAAACCACAGCCCGGCTGATCTGGCACCGACTTTAAGTATCTGTCCAGCTCCCTCTTGAAGGCAGCCAGGGTCCTATTGGTAATTCCCCTTATGTGTGGTGGGAGGCTGTTGAACAGTCTTGGGCCCCGGACACTTACGGTGTTTTCTCTTAGTGTACCAATGGCGCCCCTGCTTTTCATTGGGGATATTTTGCACCGCCTGCCTAGTCTTTTACTTTCGTAGGGAGTGATTTCTGTGTGCAGATTCGGGACCATTCCTTCTACGATTTTCCAAGTGTATATTATGATATATCTCTCGCCCGTTTGCATTCTGAGCTATACATATGTTGAAATGCTACTTATGAAGATAAACTGAATAACTCGTATATTAATCTGAGGATAAAATGCTGAGATAGTAAGACAAGTCCCGTGCTGCCACACGTAACCTGCCTTTTTTATATTTCATTACTGTTAGTTACTTATAAGTAAATATAAATTAACATACGTGAAACTAACCAAATCCTAACTTAATCTAATCGAGAATATTATTTTTTTTATTGTCGTAGTAAGCCAGAACGGGCAGAAATGAATTAACGGCAATTCAGAAGAACAGGTTACAATGTCTGCTAGTTTTAAAACTGATGTGTCATGGGTTCGAATCTTGCCTCTTCTGTGAGATGCAACACCATACATACTACTCAGATTCCTGGATGACACATGTGATACAGGAATCTCCTAGACCTACTGTTCCTGTTCACCTAACAGTAACTAAGCACTTGGGTGTTAGTCTGCTGTTATGGTTCGTATTCTAAAGACGGATTCCTATAGAGACAATCCAGTGTGCCTGGGCTTTTTGGATTATCATGAGTTAATAAAATAACTCTAATTGCGGCAACAAATAAATAACTATAATGATGTCTTCTTTATCATAACTTGCGTTAGTACAGAAGAAACTTGCTAATAAAGTTGTGAAAAAATCTTAAAGTGTGTTGTGCAACACTGTGTACGAACAGCCTGTCACTTCCTTCACTAGCAACTGTTAGACTTGTGAGGAAAGTTGTGATAGGGATTATATAAAAACAAGTAAATGTACATATGAGAATTTCATACCGGCAATTCTGTCTCCACAACTTGCACATTTCCTAATCAAGAAATCTTTATATGGCTTCATGTAGCATTTATATACAAATATATTAAATTTATTAGCCACTTATCTATTGTTTAATTTAAATACATTGGTTAATTTTTAAAAGATGTTTTACTATCAAAAAAATAAGCAATAAAAATTATTTGTTCTCACCAGCCATTTTATCCTAGACATTACCAGTGAAATTCTGGAACCCAATATATGAAATTATCTGATATTTTTACAATTTAGCTGTAACAATATAAGTAGTCTGGTGATACTGGATTTTCCCCTCACTTTAATTTGTAACTATCCATTATGTGTGAAAGATCAAAATGGTAATACCAAAAATTTAATGAGTAAAAAAAATGCTAAAATGACACTCCTTCATCTATCTGTTATAATCCACGAATTTTCATTTTGTAAAGCAATTCACTAATTATGAAACATTACATATTATCTTTTATTTCTTTCCTCATCAGTTTAGTCACAATAAAATAGTATATATTGTAAATTTAATACAGTATCAACGTCTTGCAACATAAATAGTCACGCTTTTTTAATTTCACAAATTCACAAAATGCACATCAATTCCAATTTTATAAAAAAATTTAAGAAGAAACGAGAAAACAGATGATCATTAGAGTATATTGTTTTAACTTATTTCGCAGAGTAATTTTTTTTAGATATTCGCTCGTTTTTTTTTTTGAGTTTTATAAATGAGTTATTTGAAGACATCAGTAGTAGCGAACATTAGTTCTGAAAATCGAAGTATATATTCATATCATATATTCTGTTGAGTGCATCATTCTTGACATATATACACCGAGACATATATACGTATAAATATATATATATATATATATATATATATATATATATATATATATATATATATATATATATATATATATATATATATATATATATATATTATATATATCCATGGGGAAGAGGAACAGAATTCTTCCTCCGTAAGCCATGCGTGTCGTAAGAGGCAACTAAAAAAGGAGAAACTTTCGTTTTTCCTTTTGGGCCACCCCACCTCGGTGGGATACGGCTGGTACGTTGAAAAAAGAATGAATATATATATATATATATATATATATATATATATATATATATATATATATATATATATATATATATATATATATATATATATATATATATATATGGCAAGAAGAGCGTTGCTATTTAGGCTAAATTCGCAAGTTTTACCTATTCGGCACGACACACACACACACACACACACACACACACACACACACACACACACACACACACACACACACACACACACACACACACACACACACACACACACACACACATATACAACGGGCCTAGTGTCTAATCGAGATGTGCCTAGGACAAAATGGTAACTAACACACACACACACACACACATAGCCTAGCAAGTGAAGTAGTGGAGGCAGGAACCATACATAGTTTTAAGAAGATGTATGACAAAGCTCAGGAAGCAGAGAGGGAGAGGACCTAGTAGCGATCAGTGAAGAGGCGGGGCCAGGAGCTGAGTCTCGACCCCTGCAACCACAATTAGGTGAGTACAATTAGGTGAGTACACACAGAGCACGTCAAGAAAGTGCCAAGGTTTGCGACAAGGTTAGTTCCAGAGCTGGGGAATGTCCTACGAAGAAGTGTTAAGGGAAATCGATCTGATGACACTGGAAGACAGGAGGGTTTGAGGAGACGTGATAACAACATACAAAATACTGTGTGGAATAGACAAGGTGGACAGAGACAGGATGTTCCAGAGAGGGGACACAGAAACACGGGGTCACACTTGGAAGTTGAAGACTCAGATGAGTCTAATGGATGTTAGGAAGTATTTCTTCAGTCACAGTGTAGTCAGGAAGTGGAATAGTCTAGCAAGTGATGTAGTGGAGGCAGGAACCATACATAGCTTTAAGACGAGGTATGATAAAGCTCATGGAGGAGGGAGAGAGAGGACCTAGTAGCGTTCAGTGAAGAGGCGGGGCCAGGCGCTGAGTCTCGACCCTTGCAGCCACAATTAGGTGAGTACACGTATACACACACACACACACACACACATATATATATATATATATATATATATATATATATATATATATATATATATATATATATATATATATATATATATATATATATATATATATATATATACATATGCATCGAGTTTATTTTAAGATTCTTTTTTATAAATTAAAGTATTTCTGATTGGTTGTGTACAGGTGAAATGCAGCCTTGATTTGCATGAAGTCGATAGGTTTTAAACCTAACTGCCTGCTATATATCTTCATAAAATAAGCTTTTAGTTAAAAACATTATTTCCATAAGTTCCAATGCATTTTCTTATATATGTAGGGCTATTACGTAAAAAATGCCCAAATTAGGGCAACTTTAACATTTTCAACGACAAGATATAAAGTACTTTTTTGTTCACTAAAAAAAACGCCTTTTAGAGGAATCTATATTAGTTTTTTTTTTTTTTTTTTTACTTTTAGAGTATTGGTTAAGAACTTTCATGATGTTTTGATATTATAGTACTAAATGGCTCGTGAGTTCATCACTTTACATTAATTTAGTAGTAGTAATAATAATAATAATAATAATAATAATAATAATAATAATAATTTAACCATAAATAATGAACTAAAAATCTATGTAAATCTGGTTTCTTAACCATGTTACCCTCATTCTTCATGCAAAATATTTCCAAGGAATATAGTAGCATTGTTATTTAGGCATACATAATAAACAAATCATATTGTAGTAGTCGTCATAAAACCCTCTATAATGTTATAATGACTTTCAATTAAGGGCCGAAATCAGAGTGAGTATAACTTTGAGGGAGATTATATGTCTAGTCCCGCATAAATAAGACGTCAGTAACAGATAACACATCTCTATACACCGAGGTATACACAGAGAATTTGATTAAATTCTTATTATAGAGATTCAAATATTCTTGACGTCAGTGTACAAAGATCCACGTGTCATCGACAGGCTTTACAATAACAACCTATACACAATGTGATACACAGCTTAATACTTTATTTTTATTCCTGTTCATGCCTTCAGGATATACAGGGAGTATTGTGTTCAGGAGACAGCGAAGGAGGCTATTATATATATGTTATACATATTCTTTATTAACGAACTAGTCACTGAACTGTTTGTATGGAGTCCACTTTAAACCAGTTCACTCTCATAAAGAAATAAATGATAAAGGTTTTGTTTTATTTTTCAAGACCCTGCAAAGTTATCATGGAGATATCTAAAATATTAGAATCAATTCCAGGCGGAGTTAGTTTTGCCTGTCATATGATTACCCCACTAAGTGAAGATTTGATCATTTGACCATGGCCTTCCGTTGGCTTACTGGTTCAACCAGTAAAAAAAAAATATATATATCATGTCATAAGATGTGATTGTATGTTTTCCATTACATCAGAAACTAAAGGATCAGCGCAGGGTAATGTCCAGTGATATACTACTCCCAAGTTACTTTATCTTGATTTTCGAGACTGACCGCTTGTGATATGTGATATTCCTGGATACTGCAATTGCTGAACTTGATAATTATAGATCTATACCAGAAATACTGTTCGTCTACTAACTGTACCAACTGATTTGTTCTGAATATTTCTTCGTTCATAATTTTCCTTTTTTAAGACAATGTATGCGATAACAATACATTTATTACACGCTGAATGGTGGCTATTTTTGTGTATATGAATATAAGGTTTTGCTATAACCAAGTTGTATCAGCTGGTCATACTGCCAGCGGAAACTATTTTACAAGCGTAAACTTATTTGCTGGTAATCTTAGTGAAAAAAGAAATGCATCCCATGTTCTCACCACAGCTGACATTTTTTGTGCATAAGCTGATCCCCATTAAACTCAAATTATTAAGTCGAGAAAATACAGTGATAGAATTTGCAAAAGGTTGTTTTTGTTGTTGATCTGGCCATTGTGATGGGCCTCATTGTGCTCTACAGCCAAGGTTCCAACATTTCATGAAGATAACTTTTATATTTGTTATGTGTACTGAGTACATATAACTGTATGTGTGAATGTCGATGTACTGTAAATAAATGTTCTTTATAAGTGACCTCTTGTTTAATTCACCTTCATATATTATATGTACAATGTAGATGCATCAACTTCATGCTTCATAACTGCAGATCATCGAGTAAATAGTCTAATAATAATAAATTTTATTTTATTCCTTGATTTGTCTCGAGTAACAACATCTGCCACAATCTTGAGTTTCGACTATACAACTCAGGGTTTGAAGGTGGAAAGATAGATAAGATTTGGTTCGGAGTTTTAACCCCGGAGCGTAAGCTACCCAGGATAACACAAGAAAGAAGTGTGTCATCGAGGGACTGTCTTATTTATAACCACTGTTGCCACACTTGCCGGGGATCGAACCACGAACACTCAGCGGGTGGAGCAAGAGCGTTTCCTACTAGGCTACGGACCACCGTTGGAAGAGTAGAAATAGTTGAAAAAATGAAAGTTAATTGGCTCATCCACACTGGGTCTGTAGCTATAATGACGAGTAGAGTAATTTTGCGTGTTTTACAAAGTACTGCCAAACATTCTCAGGAGGTACGTTAAGTAAAACAGGGGCTAACATAAATGAGAGTAGACCAATGAGTTTTAATGTGATTAACCAATAGATTAGATTAGATTTTGCCACCGAAGTGGCTAGTTTACTGTGCACCCCATGTCCATCCTGTGGACGGTAGCGCAAGAGCATATGGATACACAAAAGGCCCAGGAACTTAGGCCCCAAAAAGGGTTAACAGGTATACATATGGATTTATATCTACATGTATATCTACGGTTCACTTATCTGTTACAAGTAAATTTAGGAAATTTACTTAGTATATCTGGTATCTTATTTTCATTAATAAGATATCTTTACATGTCTGTCTCTGTATTCCTCAATAAGTGGACAATTAAGCACATAGTGTTCAAGAGAGTGACCATATGCCTGATCACATAATTTGCATTTAGTTTGATCATCATCTGTGTGTCTCCCAAACTGCCAGAAGTACTTGTAACCAAGCCTAAGCCTGGCCACTACAACATCAGTCAGTCTGTTCACATTGCAAGTTGCTCCATAAACATACAGATCTACTCAGGCTTCTAACTGCATTCCTATAACAAATATTTTCATTGTTTACTTCTCTCCTAATATTATTCCTAATGCTAGACACAGATATACCAAAGTTATATTCTACATTCTCCTTCTGGGTACTTTTCTTGGCTAGCATATCTACTTTATCATGACGGAGTAATCCAATGTGTCATGGGATCCATAGTAATTGTACATTAATTCCTTTTGTCCCTGATTTTTGAGTATCTATACCTGGCTTCTTCAATGAGCATGTTTTTGGAGTCATTATATGAGTCAAGAGCATTCAGTGATGACAGAGAGTAATGATGATAGAGTCAAGCTCAGTGTCACAAGTTAGCTTTAGCGCTATAAGGATTGCAAACAATTCGGTTTGCAGTGTAGACGCCCAGTTGTTAATTCTTATGCCTAGTTCAACAAGTTTATTATGGTCCTTAACTAGGGAGGTGGCAACAAGAGCAGATGCAGCCCTGCCAGAAGATTCCTGTCTAGATCCATCAGTATATATAACTTGTGATAACTTATTACTACCAGCTAGGCGAGAAATTTCTTTTTGAGCAGTTGCTTTAACAAGTGATTACTACCAATGAGCTTCTTGGGAGGGACTTGCAGGTATGTGATATTAAATGAACACATCTTTCATGGAGGGATGAAATGCTCTTGTTGTCTAGAGTGATACAGTTCATGCATGTTATAAAACTTAATGCAATTGCACGTTTTCACAATCCATTTAGGTCTGTGTGTATTTACTTCGAGACACTTAGTAAGATTCATTGTGACAGTGTCTGGTTCATTTCTTAACATTCTAATACCGAGTACAGTGTTAATCTCAACAATCCTATCGCTGATACTAGAAATACCAAGCTCCTTCCTCATATTAAGAACCTTTATAGATTTGGGACAGCCAAGAATAATTCTGAGAGCTTCATTTTGCATTAACTCTAAGGGTCGGAGAGAAATTTCTCTAGCAGCATAATCAATTAAGGATCTAACATAGGCTAGGTACATCATTCTCACGATTCTCATATTAGCACCATAGGTGGGGTTGTAGCCAGCAACAGCTTTGAGAGCATTTAGCCTATCTTTGCATTTCTTATTTAGTTGTTGTATAGTGGATTTGTTAAAGGGTGCATCTACACCAAGATATCTGTAAGTTTTAACGTAGCTAATGTTTTCATCCTGCAAATAGATGGGTGGGGAATGTCGTTTGCTTGTTAATATCTTTGTTTTAGAGGAAGAGATTATGAGGCCTAGTCGATTACAAATTGCTTGAACTCATCTTCTTATGCCTTGTTGTATGGATCATGATGTCATCAGCACAGCTTATAGCTATATGTTTAGGTGAAGCAGGTAGAGCAATTAGGAGAGCATTAATCAGAATATTAAATAGCATGGGACTGAGAACTCCCTGCGGTGTACCTAGGGACATTTCTTTAGACTCACTTCTAAAGCCTTGATAGAGGACAGAGGATACTCTATTTGACAGGTATCCTATTATCCAGCAGAGTAAGTTACCACCAATAATCATTTTGGATAGTTCATGTAGTATAACGGTTCTGTTTGCGATATCAACTGCAGATTTTAGATCAAGAAATGTGGTAAAACTAGTAGAGGTGTGTGCAGTGAGAAAGGTGGAAATGCAGTTCTGCACCAATAGCCAATGGCAAACCTTGTCCTTTAATACTAGCTTCTGCAATTCCTCTCAAGTGCCCAAACATCTCTTTCAAAGACCTATACAATCCAGGAAGATAGATGGGCGCAGCAACAGTATAAATACATATATTAATTTTATCTAGATCAGCTATAAACACTAGATCTAAATTCAAACAAACCGACATGGAACAAGGCCTCAAGAATAAACATACATACATTCTCATTTTGCCCCCATACCTCCTCACATATTTTAATTATAGAACCGGTTATGAAGCATCTCCCGACATATGATTAAGTTTAGCGCAGTTAAAAGATGAAATGAAGTGCCATATTGGACCAGATATCGGCAGTTTTCACAAACCCCCGTTTCACTTCCAAGAGGGAACTCGAAAGACTAGGGAAGTGCCAAAGTATCGGTATCAATTAATTTTGATGGTATTAGTATCTGCCTAAAACTGATTATCGATATCGGTGGTATCGGCTAATTTTGATGGTATTAGCAACGGCATAAAATTTAGTATCGGTATCGGCAAAAAATTTGGTATCGTCCCATTCCCTATTAAATGCATTAACAGATTCTAGTGGACAACAAAATTTGAAGTGATCAATAATAATTTACAGTAACACGGAATTGTCTCAGACGGCGCACTACAACAGTCACACAAATAATAATGATTAATGATAATAATATTTCGGATGTCATTTAACAGCATCATGGGCACCCCAATATTACCATCATTTCCGATAATAATAAAAATAATAAATTGTTTACTGTTAACAATACAGGAACGAGTAAATGCCCCTGCTTACAATTTCAAATAAATAATATTAACCTTTTTTTCTATACAACCAGCAAAACTTCTCCAGACAATAAATAAACTATGCATGACCACAGTCCATGAAGGGCAAATGGATGACACCTACCGCCCTTGAAATACACATCGCAGGATTCAGGCCGCAGTGTTTAGCCACACATTAGTTTGCTTACAAAACTCTTCTGCCAAGGCATAAGAGGCAAAACACTATCCTGGATGATTCTGTCTCGTCAAGAAACTCTCCAAACTATTCATATAAGGCAGCTTCTCACATGACATCCAAAAAACGCCCGATACCCAAAGGATTAATTTTACTCCCAACCTTTTCACCAACATATCATACATATTCTGGAAAACCTTTCAACATATGATGACCACGTAATACTACATTACTCTGAAAGACTAACAAGAGCTGTACCATCAGTGGAACATACACTAAACCATGTAACAAACTGGATACACGAATGTGGCCCACAAATCTGTGTATATAACGCCTCATATAAGATAAGATAAGATTTCGTTCGGATTTTTAACCCCGGAGGGTTAGCCACCCAGGATAACCCAAGAAAGTCAGTGCGTCATCGAGGACTGTCTAACTTATTTCCATTGGGGTCCTTAATCTTGTCCCCCAGGATGCGACCCACACCAGTCGACTAACACCCAGGTACCTATTTGCTGCTAGGTGAACAGGACAATAGGTGTAAGGAAACGTGTCGGAATTTCCACCCGCCGGGAATCGAACCCGGGCCCTCCGTGTGTGAAGCGGGAGCTTTAGCCACCAGACCACCTAATATATAAAAAATATATAATATATAAAAAATTTTACCCCAAAAATATATATTATTGTCCACCATAACCACAGATAACATTTCAATCACTCACAAAAGCGTACAAAAATACCGGGAAATGCACTTACCTGGAGAGATAATGCACCCACCTTCATACAGCTCAGCCAAGGTTTCATATCCTCAAAAGACCTTATCGGTATCTCATGACGTTGGCGAAACGTCTACAAAATAAAGATACCCGGGTGTTCCGCGTGTCTAATTCATCAAAAATAGATAAACTACACAGCAATGGTCAAAAGATGTGTATACCGATAGGTGTATGTCTATTAGTGTATATGCACTAGCGATGAACCTGACTCAGTCTCAATGACACTTTGATTAGTCGATAGGCTTTATGCCCAATTAACCCAAAACCATATAAGGGCTATACAGTAATTAGATTCATTGTATACCAGGGGAAAAATACTAACGTAAATAGTTAGGTATAGCTAGTTTAAATAATTGTATCAGACCAAGTCCTTGTAATTTTTAGTTTAAGGTACTAAAAGACTGAAAGATAGTAGGGGATATTACTAGCATGTGATGTAAGATTTACTATTGGGTTTATATTAAATCAACATATATATAAAGTTTCAGTTCTCTTACATACTGACTATTGGTGAATATTATTTATATATAATCCCATTTCCTGATCCTCTACTAATAGCATTATCTTACTCTATTGTATTACGTACTAATTATTACAACTGATGGCAGTATTTGAATTATTAAATATTCTTCCCCATTTCCCTCATTCCATCCCCTTCCAATCTCCCTTTCCCTTCCTTTTCCAATCCCGTTCATTACAGTTGGTTTTACATTGTCTTATTTTTTTCCAAACCCGTCATTACAATTGGTGACACTGTATATATGTAATTATACTGTCATTGTTTCACAAGTTCCCATATTCATTATACTTTTCGTATTCCTGACAATGTGGATGATGGTTGGTTAATGGAGTTTAAAGCCTATCGATACACGAGGGTGGTCATTATAGCTGCACGTAACCTTTTTACTTACCATCCAAGAATACCTTAATCTCTAAAGAAAAAGTTAAATTGAACTCTAAATATATACAGTGAGAGACTGGTAAACTGAAGGAGACAAAGTGGCAATCAGATTCGGTAAAAAAAGGGGGGGGACTTCAATTTCCTCAATCAAGAGCCCTTCACTGGTATAAGGCACTTCCTTTAAATTATTATATTCAGAAGCATGCGCTAAACCTGTATGCATAATATAGCAATAACCCTGAAGAGAGATAAAGGTCTCTAAGAGACACCAGACTACCTGCTCACAGCTACACACATAAAAGACGAACATCGACAAAAACTGCAACATTATCAACTATGCAACAACCTAGTTGGCCTGGTTTGAGATCCGGTCGTAGGAATGATAATCCCCAGTAAGTTTATTTAGGCACAGGTCCACATAAGTACAATTATCATACATAGTGTAAATTACCTAGGATAACCCAATAAAGTCAAAGTGACTTATTTCCATTGGGGTCCCAGAACCAGATGCTCCACTGCTGTACAAAATTATGATCATGTGGAAATGCTAAACCGGCAGGGGTCATACAATGCCTGGGAAATGGGAGATAATTAAGTTTGATCCCAGGAAAGGGAGCTTTTGCTTCAATTTCTTGGATCAAGATCCTTTCATCAGCAACAACCCCTCCCCATCCCTCGAAGGTATTGTTTGATACAACACAGAACGAGAATCTACTTCAAACACATTTTGCCTGGTGGCTGAAGCTCTTGCTTCACACGGCGATTGTCCGGAATCGATTCCCGGCGAGGGTAGAAACATTGAGCGTTTCTTTACACCGGCTATGTTCCCCATCAGTAAAATGGGTACCTGGGTGTTAGTCGACTGGTGTGGGTCGCATCTTGGGACAAAACTGACCTAATTTGCCCGAAATGCTCTGCATAACAAGCGGCTTTCTATATAGTAGTATGTCATTGATGTCAGCTAGGCCTGTATACGTTGTACATGTACTTGTAGAAATATATTATTATCATTATTATTATTATTATTGTTATTATTATTAATAATTTTGAAAACATTCAAGGGGGGTTGAAGTATGAGACACTTGTGCAACATTTGGGAATCTTTATTGAGGAAACGTTTTGCCACTCTTCAGTCTAATCCACGGAACAGTGAAAGATGAAGAGAACAATGAGGTATCAGTCTCTCAGCCTGGAGTCTGTGTTCAGGCCATCAATCTTGGTACTATTCTCAAAATTGGACTAAACACATCGACTCCAGGCTGAGGGACTAATTATCTCATTCTCCTCATCTTTCCTCGTTCTTCGCTGTATTGGACTGAATTATTATTATCAAAAGGAAGCGCTAAACCTACCAGGGTCATGCAGCGCTGCTTACTGAAGAAGTCAATGACTGCCGAAAAGGTTCCTCAATAGTTTCCCAAATATTAAATAAATGTTACATTCTTAAAATTGTCGATTTTCTAGACCATTACATCAGTAAAATCGGTACCTGGGTGTTAGTCGACTGGTGTGGGTCGCATCCTGGGACAAGGACCCAATTTCCCCGAAATGCTCTGCATAACAAGTGGTTTTTCTATATGTAATATGTCAGCTAGGACTGTATACCATGTACATGTACTTGTAGTAAATAAAGATAATACTAATAATACTCATGGGGATGAAAATTTCTCACTACATATGAAGCACAGTGTAACGAAATTGTTAACCCATTTTATATTATCGATAACTAACCAATCAGGTGATATCTGAACACACGGACAAATACACAAACATTCACAAGCCTCTGACAGAAGCAAAAGGGAATTCTAGATCAGCAACTCCAGCAAGTGTCATGGCATCCTGACATGTTACAAGATTCTCAAACCCAGCCTAGCAAGTTTAACGACAAATCCTGCCGTTGACGGGACAAGAAACATCTAATTAAACCGTACATACCATGGAGACGACCTCAGTGGTTGCGTTGATGGAGTATGACGCTTCGCTCTATCGTAAAACGGTGGTATCATGAGCGTGTTAACGTGCGTGGCACTAGAACAAACATACTTGTCGGGTCGACATTCTCGCTTTGGCGCCAAACTTCACCTAGAAGGATCACTTTCCACGACTTTTAGAGTAAGACGGTCACCTACCCTGGCTGGGTGTGGGAGCCTCCCTCTGCCAGGGTTTCTCAGTTGATGTTATATTGTGTAGAATCATAAATTATCACAAATTTTAAATTGAACACACACACACACTAAACTGCACTTTAACGAAAAAGATCATCAAAATCTTAATGTATAATACCAGATGTAAAAAGCCTTGATACAGCAAGATCTATCTTTCTACCTTAAGGCTCTATGACCCCTTCAGGTTTAGCACTTAACTTTATTATATTATCATCCACTATTCGAAAGCATATTTCCTTTTTTCTTATTTTCTACCCGAATTTGGGAACTATTTCCTTATTCTTTAATTGTGTATGTGCAGTTTATTTAAAAAAATGTTTTATATTGTTCTCATTCCCAAAATCAAAACTTGTGTGGAAAATTGCATTTATCTGTATGTATAATTATGTACATAACAGTAAATGAACATAGATAATTATTATTTATCAGTTAGACAAGAAGGAATTTGGGACACCTAGGTCGCAAAAATGTCCCCCTTCGATACCTACCACTGTCATATCCACAAGTTGCTCTGGACCTATTAATTAAATGAATTATACATCAGGAATTCTGGTAAATATATAAATTTGTGGACTGTATATTAAAAAATGATTATATATAAATTCACATATACATAACAGAAGGAAAATATATCTTAATATCCCTCACCAATTTGACTGGATATTAAGTTGTATCATGCTCAGAAAAACCTCGCTAACTAAATCTATGAAAATAATGCTGGCCAGAATTACACACAAATCTAGAGAGCTTATCTGAGGTTCCTGGAGCTGTCTTGTCCAGTCATCTGATATCTCAAGTTATGCAGGAATGCACATCCAACAATTTCGCCTCCTATTTGAGAGGTGTCAAGCCAATTTTAACCTCTAGAGCACGAAAAATTCTTCCCATTACATTAACGTTGTATCCAATTCAAAACCAAGATGGCGAGTGTCTCTTCTGCCCAGACGCAGGCTTTCCGTTTTCTATGACATAAATATTATTAAATACAGTATGGCCATCTATTTACATATAAATATTGAATTTCTGGAAAATATATACAGTATTTTCCACAACTTGTATCGTATATCATATATTTATATACATGCATTTTTTTACGATATCGAGCGTCCTCCCCTCCCAGAAAAAAAAATCACCATCATTCCGAGGCTTTCTTGCTGACTTGTAGATGTTAGACCTCTCACAATATAGGTGTAACATCTTTCCTCCCCAATTTCCTACAACTTAAAACCTTCACATTATCCCTTCAAGCCCTCCCTGGGATGACCCTTGCCCCTCATTATTATTATTATTATTATTATTATTATTATTATTATTATTATTATTATTTTTTTTTTTTTATATATGACAATCAGTATTGTTTGTGCAAACACAAGTTTCAATACAATCTATATATCCCAGCACTGAATATATTTTGGGTTGCATTTTTTTATAACTGTTTTCATGCTGTGTGAATATTAGGAGACCATGTTCTATAAATACTAGTCATGATAACTTCGTAGCAGGTATATGTATATATATGTATGTATATATGTATATATATATATATATATATATATATATATATATATATATATATATATATATATATATATATATATATATATATATATATAATTTGAAGTGAAATGCACATTTCTGACCTATCTTCTCCCTCTTTTTAATAATGTTTATTTATTTATTTATTCATTTATTTATTTGAACATGATACAGAGAAGTACAAGGATTACAATTTTTAAAGTGCAACATGCCAAAGCCCCTCGTATGCAGAGCATTATGGGCAGGCTTAAAATTAACTTAAGATTAACTAAGCAATGATATATTCAGTGGTACAAAAATTATTGTAAAACAGGTAACAATTTAGTACAAATGAGTATTACAAATACAGGTCATATGGTCATTTACTGTGTTGCTGTGTAATCAGTAGAATGGAGTATTATGTTAGGTAATGAGGTTAAATAGTAACAGAGTTTGATTGGGTCACAGGTTGACATTTATGAGATACAGTAATGAGATACATATATGAGATTCAATTTATGAGGTACAATTATTCAGTATTTATTTAGTTGTGGGTGAGTAAGTGATTTTTGAGAAGAGACTTGAATTTATAAACAGACAGTGTTTCTTTTATATTCACAGGTAATGAATTCCAGATTTTAGGGCCTTTTATGTGCATTGAGTTTTTGCATAGCGTGAGATGGACACGAGGAACATCAAAGAGTGATCTGTGCCTTGTGTTATGGTCATGTGTTCTGTTGTGGTTGGTAAGGAGATGTTTGAGGGGAGGGTTCATGTCAGAGTTAAGTGTTCTATGTATGTAGTAGGTACAGTAAACTAAAATTCTCTCTCTCTCTCTCTCTCTCTCTCTCTCTCTCTCTCTCTCTCTCTCTCTCTCTCTCTCTCTCTCTCTCTCTCTCTCTCTCTCTCTCTCTCTTTTTTTACATAGGGTTTGACAAGGTTAATGATCCCTAGCTTTATTGACAAGCTATTTACAAGTTAAGGATTCCTAACTTTATTGGCAAGCTAAGAGCTGTTACCTACATCAGCTCATTTGAAAGCATTTTTATTGTTATGAGACATACAAGTAGGGAACAGGATGAAGTTGGAGCCATCTGTGGGCCGGCATTTTCATTTGGTCAACTGACTTTATCTCGTTGACATCATTATGCTGTACGAATGTGTTCCATACTCGAGTCATCCTGGGTATATAGGATCTCAGATGGAGTGAAGTTCTGGAGAAGGGTACAGCCAGAGTGAAGTTGCTGCTTTCTGCCCGTCTTGTGGCATAAAAGCTTGTTTCACGCTGTCCTCGAAGTGGATCCAAGTGTGGTACTTTGACAATATTGGCCTTGTACATAACAGTAAGGCCACCCACATCCCTCCTGTGTTGAAGGCTCTGCTGAAATGACAAATCTATCCAGGATTGGTCTAGGCGAGAGATGAGACGTCTTGCTCTGTTTTCTACTCTGTCAAGCAGTCGCAGAAGAGAGGGGGGCCAGGCAAATCAAGAAAGTGGAGCATACTCAAGGTGTGAGCGTACTTGTGCCTCGTACAGAATCTTGCAACCCCTACTGTCAAGCAGATGCGATATACGGTGAAGTGCTGTAAGCTTCCTGGCTGCCTTGTTTGCAAGATTTACAACATGGTTCTTCATGGTCAGTTTGGAGTCAAATTTCGCCTCAAGGATATCACTTCCTCCCCAGGTGCCAACACCCTCCCATTCATCCTTACCACTATACCGGCATTTCTTCTCTTGGATAAGTGAATGTCAGTGTACAGTCGTCTGCATATGCATGGGATTCTGGGATGAGATGAAGAAGGTCATTGAAGTAGATATTCCATAACAATGGACCCAGCACGCTTCCTTGTGGAACACTTGCCCCAATAGGATGTCTTGCTGATTCCGTTCCATTGAGAACAACCCTTAGAGATCTACCATGAAGGTAATCACTGAGGAGACATAGTGTAGAGCCTGCAATTCCCAGAGCTTCCAGTTTTGCTAGCAGGCCCTGGTGCCACACCCGGTCGAAAGCACCAGCAATGTCCAGTGCTACCACACAGCTGACTTTGGATTCATCCAGTGACTGTGCCACTTAGTGGAGAGGTTTAATAACAGGTCAGCAGCAGAGTAACATTTCCTGAAGCCATACTGACGGTCACAAAGTACTGAGTGGTAGTCAAAAAACTCTGTCATTTGTCTTGAGATTATTGTCTCAAGGATCTTGCCAGTGACTGACAGCAGTGACACTGGTCTGTAGTTACTGATTTCTGCTCTGCTCTTCTTTTTTGTGAACAGGGACTACATTTGCCTCTTTCTACAGAGAAGGCCATTTACATTGTACTAGGCAGTGCTGAAAGGTGCGAGTTAGAGGTGCTGCTAGCTGGTCTGCATATCTCAGCAATCTTGGGCTTAACTTGTGTGGGCCCACAGGCTTTTCTTGGTCAAGCGATTTAAGAAGGAAATGCACCTCCTTCTGCCTTATTATCACCACTGACAGTTTTGACACAGCTCTTGCAGCTAGCCAAGCAGGGTCCCTTGCTGGATCAGGAACTTACATTTTGGTAGCAAAGTGTTTGGCAAAGGGGTCCGCTTTCTCTTGACTACTAGTAGAGGTGGTCCCATCCTGTCGATTTAGAGGTGGAATGAGTTCATCAGGCAGATAACCTCCCTCCCTCCCTCCCTCTCTCTCTCTCTCTCTCTCTCTCTCTCTCTCTCTCTCTCTCTCTCTCTCTCTCTCTCTCTCTCTCTCTCTCTCTCTCTCTCTCTCTCTCTCTCTCTCTCTCTCTCTCTCTCTCTCTCTCTCTCTCTCTCTCTCTCTCTCTCTCTCTCTCTCTCTGCTTTGTCATGGAAATTTGAACATAACAGAGGGTTGGAGGAACACTCCAGCAGACTTTCCGGCACATATTAGGCAGTCGTTCTAAAACCCAGTCCCTCCAACAAAAGTATTTGCCCGACCCATTTTCAAGGCAATCCAAGAATTCAGCTTTGACAACCCTACTGACTCATGGTCTGCAAGCCACAATCAAATCCACCCCATCTCACTCATGCATTCATTTACCCTATATTCGAAGCTAACCTAGGTTCTTGCTTCAGTGATGTTAACAGGCAGATTGCTCCACTCATCCACTACTCTATTTACAAAAAAAAACGCTTTCCTACATTCCTTCTAAACCTAAACTTATCTAATTTGCATCCATTGTTTCGAATTCTTTCTTGAAGGGACATTCTCAGAACTTTATTTATATCTTATCTTTGATATACCTTTGAAGAGTTTCGAGAGTTTATCTGTTCTCTGAGCCCGGCCATGGGTCAGGCTCGTCTGGTGCTTGCCTGGTCAACCAGGCTGTTACTGCTGGAGGCCCACTGCCCCACATATCCATCACAGCCTGGTTGATCTGGAACATGGTGAAGATACTTGTCCAATTTCCTCCTGAAGGCTTCTACACTTGTTCCAGCCGTGTTTCTGATATCTTCTGGTAAGATATTGAACAGTCTGGGACCCCGAATGTTGATACAGTGTTCCCTTATTGTCTCCCCCGCCCCCCTGCTCCTCACTGGGTTTATTTTACACTTCCTCTTATTTATGCCCATCTTCCACTTATACACTGAAGTCATGTCTCCCCTCATACTATGTCTTATAAGAGAATGTAAGTTTAAGGATTATCAATGTATACGAAAGATTTTTTATGTAGTTAATTAATTTTACTATTCTTCTCTGTATGTTCTCCAATTAATATATTTTTGTTCTGCAGTACTGAAACCAGAACTGAGCTGCAATACTCTAAATAAAGCCTTACCAATGATGTATAGAGCTATAGTATAACCTGGAGTTTACCTGGAGAGAGTTCCGGGGGTCAACGCCCCCGCGGCCCGGTCTGTGACCAGGCCTCCTGGTGGATCAGAGCCTGATCAACCAGGCTGTTGCTGCTGGCTGCACGCAAACCAACGTACGAGCCACAGCCCGGCTGATCAGGAACTGACTTTAGGTGCTTGTCCAGTGCCAGCTTGAAGACTGCCAGGGGTCTGTTGGTAATCCCCCTTATGTGTGCTGGGAGGCAGTTGAACAGTCTCGGGCCCCTGACACTTATTGTATGGTCTCTTAACGTGCTAGTGACACCCCTGCTTTTCATTGGGGGGATGGTGCATCGTCTGCCAAGTCTTTTGCTTTCGTAGTGAGTGATTTTCGTGTGCAAGTTCGGTACTAGTCCCTCTAGGATTTTCCAGGTGTATATAATCATGTATCTCTCCCTCCTGCGTTCCAGGGAATACAGGTTTAGGAACCTCAAGCGTTCCCAGTAATTGAGGTGTTTTATCTCCGTTATGCGCGCCGTGAAAGTTCTCTGTACATTTTCTAGGTCAGCAATTTCACCTGCCTTGAAAGGTGCTGTTAGTGTGCAGCAATATTACAGCCTAGATAGAACAAGTGACCTGAAGAGTGTCATCATGGGCTTGGCCTCCCTAGTTTTGAAGGTTCTCATTATCCATCCTGTCATTTTTCTAGCAGATGCGATTGATACAATGTTATGGTCCTTGAAGGTGAGATCCTCCGACATAATCACTCCCAGGTCTTTGACGTTGGTGTTTCGCTCTATTTTGTGGCCAGAATTTGTTTTGTACTCTGATGAAGATTTAATTTCCTCATGTTTACCATATCTGAGTAATTGAAATTTCTCATCGTTGAACTTCATATTGTTTTCTGCAGACCACTGAAAGATTTGGTTGATGTCCGCCTGGAGCCTTGCAGTGTCTGCAATGGAAGACACTGTCATGCAGATTCTGGTGTCATCTGCAAAGGAAGACACGGTGCTGTGGCTGACATCCTTGTCTATGTCGGATATGAGGATGAGGAACAAGATGGGAGCGAGTACTGTGCCTTGTGGAACAGAGCTTTTCACCGTAGCTGCCTCGGACTTTACTCTGTTGACGACTACTCTCTGTGTTGTTAGTGAGGAAATTATAGATCCATCGACCGACTTTTCCTGTTATTCCTTTAGCACGCATTTTGTGCGCTATTACGCCATGGTCACACTTGTCGAAGGCTTTTGCAAAGTCTGTATATATTACATCTGCATTCTTTTTGTCTGGTGGTCTGGTGGCTAAAGCTCCCGCTTCACACACGGAGGGCCCGGGTTCGATTCCCGGCGGGTGGAAATTCCGACACGTTTCCTTACACCTATTGTCCTGTTCACCTAGCAGCAAATAGGTACCTGGGTGTTAGTCGACTGGTGTGGGTCGCATCCTGGGGGACAAGATTAAGGACCCCAATGGAAATAAGTTAGACAGTCCTCGATGACGCACTGACTTTCTTGGGTTATCCTGGGTGGCTAACCCCCCGGGGTTAAAAATCCGAACAAAATCTTATCTTATCTTATCTTATCTCTTATCTAGTGCATTTAGGACCTTGTCGTAGTGATCCAATAGTTGAGACAGACAGGAGCGACCTGTTCTAAACCCATGTTGCCCTGGGTTGTGTAACTGATGGGTTTCTAGATGGGTGGTGATCTTGCTTCTTAGGACCCTTTCAAAGATTTTTATGATATGGGATGTTAGTGCTATTGGTCTGTAGTTCTTTGCTGTTGCTTTACTGCCCCCTTTGTGGAGTGGGGCTATGTCTGTTGTTTTTAGTAACTGTGGGACGACCCCCGTGTCCATGCTCCCTCTCCATAGGATGGAAAAGGCTCGTGATAAGGGCTTCTTGCAGTTCTTGATGAACACGGAGTTCCATGAGTCTGGCCCTGGGGCAGAGTGCATGGGCATGTCATTTATCGCCTGTTCGAAGTCATTTGGCGTCAGGATAACATCGGATAGGCTTGTGTTAATCAAATTTTGTGGCTCTCTCATAAAAAATTCATTTTGATCTTCGACTCTCAGTCTGGTTAGCGGCTTGCTAAAAACTGAGTCATATTGGGACTTGAGTAGCTCACTCATTTCCTTGCTGTCATCTGTGTAGGACCCATCTTGTTTAAGTAGGGGCCCAATACTGGACGTTGTTCTCGATTTTGATTTGGCATAGGAGAAGAAATACTTTGGGTTTCTTTCGATTTCATTTATGGCTCTTACTAATTATACTTTTTGATATAAATCTCATTAACCTTTTAGTATCATTACGCACGCTCAGGCACTGCTGTGGATATAATAATGGTATACAATATCGACAAGTATATAAGTAAGACACAGTGCATAAGTGTTCGCAATAAAGTTAACAGAATCCCTGGCTTCAGAGCAAGAAGTATAAATAGTAGAAGTCCTCAGGTTGTTCTTCAACTCTATATATCCTTGGTTAGGCCTCATTTAGATTATGCTGCACAGTTCTGGTCACCGTATTACAGAATGGAGATAAATGCACTGGAAAACGTATAAAGGAGGATGACAAAGATGATCCCATGTATCAGAAATCTTCCCTATGAGGATAGACTGAGGGCCCTGAATCTGTACTCTCTAGAAAGGCGTAGAATTACTAAAAACAACAGACATAGCCCCACTCCACAAAGGGGGCAGTAAAGCAATAGCAAAGAACTACAGACCGATAGCACTAACATCCCATATCATAAAAATCTTTGAAAGGGTCCTAAGAAGCAAGATCGCCACCCATCTAGAAACCCATCAATTACACAACCCAGGGCAACATGGGTTTAGAACAGGTCGCTCCTCTCTGTCTCAACTATTGGATCACTATGACAAGGTCCTAGATGCACAAGACAAAAAGAATGCAGATGTAATATATACAGACTTTGCAAAAGCCTTCGACAAGTGTGATCATGGCGTAAGAGCGCACAAAATGCGAGCTAAAGGAATAACAGGAAAAAGTTGGTAGATGGATCTATAATTTCCTCACAAACAGAACACAAAGAGTAGTAGTCAACAGAGTAAAGTCCGAGGCAGCTACGGTGAAAAGCTCTGTTCCACAAGGCACAGTACTCGCTCCCATCTTGTTTCTTATCCTCATATCTGACATAGACAAGGATGTCAGCCACAGCACCGTGTTTTCCTTTGCAGATGGCACCCGAATCTGCATGAAAGAGTCTTCCATTGCAGACACTGCAAGGCTCCAGGTGGACATCAACCAAATCTTTCAGTGGGCTGCAGAAAACAATATGAAGTTCAACGATGAGAAATTTCAATTACTCAGATATGGTAAACACGAGGAAATTAAATCTTCATCAGAGTACAAAACAAATTCTGGCCACAAAATAGAGCGAAACACCAACGTCAAAGACCTGGGAGTGATCATGTCGGAGGATCTCACCTTCAAGGACCATAACATTGTATCAATCGCATCTGCTAGAAAAATGACAGGATGGATAATGAGAACCTTCAAAACTAGGGATGCCAAGCCCATGATGACACTCTTCAGGTCACTTTTTCTATCTAGGCTGGAATGTTGCTGCACACTAACAGCACCTTTCAAGGCAGGTGAAATTGCTGACCTAGAAAATGTACAGAGAACCTTCACGGCACGCATAACGGAGATAAAACACCTCAATTACTGGGAGCGCTTGAAGTTCCTGAACCTGTATTCCCTGGAATGCAGGTGGGAGAGATACATGATTATATACACCTGGAAAATCCTAGAGGGACTAGTACCGAACTTGCACACGAAAATCGCTCACATCGAAAGCAAAAGACTTGGCAGACGATGCAACATCCCCCCAATGAAAAGCAGGGGTGTCACTAGCACGTTAAGAGACCATACAATAAGTGTCAGGGGCCCGAGACTGTTCAACTGCCTCCCAGCATACATAAGGGGGATTACCAATAGACCCCTGGCAGTCTTCAACCTGGCACTGGACAAGCACCTAAAGTCGGTACCTGACCAGCCGGGCTGTGGCTCGTACGTTGGCTTGCGTGCAGCCAGCAGTAACAGCCTGGTTGATCAGGCTCTGATCCACCAGGAGGCCTGGTCACAGACCGGGCCGCGGGGGCATTGATTCCCGGAACTCTCTCCAGGTAAACTCCAGGATATGATTGAGGTATATAAATGGAAAACAGGAATTAATTAAGGGGATGTAAATAGCGTGCTAAAAATATGTAACATAGACAGGACTCGCAGCAATGATTTTAAATTGGAAAAATTGAGATTCAGGAAAGATATAGAAAAACACTGGTTTGGTAATAGAGTTGCGGATAAGTAGAACAAACTCCCGAGTACCATCATAGAAGCTAAGACGTTGTGTAGTTTTAAAAATAGGTTGGATAAATACATGAGTGGGTGTGGGGGGGGTGTGAGTTGAACCTAACTAGCTTTTGCTACTAGATCGGATGCTGTGCTCCTCCATTAAGTGACATGTCTGACCTCACTAGGTCAGTGAGGTCAGACGGTTAGTGAGCTTAAAGTCACTAAGTCACTAGATCAGTGAGCCTAAGCTGGTAGGAGAATTGGACCTGCCTCGCATAGGCCAATAGGCCGGCCTGTTGCAGTATTCCTTCTTTCTTATGTTCTTTTATATATATATATATATATATATATATATATATATATATATATATATATATATATATATATATATATATATATATATATATATATATATATATATATATATATATATATATAAACATTGCTGTCTTGATTCCAAAATGTTACTTATTATTATAATTATAATTAAGGGGAGCGCTAAACCCATAGGATTATGCAGCGTCTGTGGATGAACATCAAAATGGTATACAATACCGACAGGTTGTTAGGTAAGACACATATGCAACAGTTAGACAACTTTATTCCGAAACGTTTCGCCTACACAGTAGGCTTCTTCAGTCGAATACAGAAAGTAGGCAGGAACAGTAGAGATGTGAAGACGATGTAATCAGTCCATCACCCTTAAAGTCGTAGAATTTGAGGTTGTCAGTCCCTCGGCCTGGAGAAGTTCAGTTCCATAGTCAGGAACTATCTGAAGATCAAGCGACAGTGCGGAGACTTAAATACTGTCGGAAGGAGAGGTGCATGGTACTACTACTACCCTGCACCTCTCCTTCCGACAGTATTTAAGTCTCCGCACTGTCGCTTGATCTTCAGATAGTTCCTGACTATGGAACTGAACTTCTCCAGGCCGAGGGACTGACAACCTCAAATTCTACGACTTTAAGGGTGATGGACTGATTACATCGTCTTCACATCTCTACTGTTCCTGCCTACTTTCTGTATTCGACTGAAGAAGCCTACTGTGTAGGCGAAACGTTTCGGAATAAAGTTGTCTAACTGTTGCATATGTGTCTTACCTAACAACAGCGTCTGTGGGGGGGATGTGAAAGGTATTCAGGCTTAATTCAGGGAACCGGAGTACAGATCCAATTCCCTAGATCAAGAGCCCCTCACTAGCGTTAAGGAACCTTCCTTGAGGGGCATTTTATCTACAGTGAACTGCATCTGTCTACATTAAACTGAGGAAGCCACTTGTTGGCGAAATGTTTCCACAATAAAGATACCCACATGCTGCACAAGTACCCCAATCATCAACATGTCGGTTCTCTGAGTCATTTATCTACTATTTCTCCAAGGCTGATGGATTAGTTCATCATCTTTACCTCGCCTCTAATACTGACTTCAATTTATTTCCCTCTGCATTTGACTGAAGAAGCCTACAGCGCAAGCGAAACTTTTCAAAAGATACCCAACTTGTACATGTCTTACTCATCAACAAACATATGCTTGGGACTTTATAAAGTAATCTTACTTAGGCACAGGTACACGTAAGTACAGTTATCATACATATTGTAATTTACCTAAGATAACCCAAAAAGTCAAAGTGGCTTATTGCCACTGGGGTCCCCCTGTGACTCCCACTGTGTGGGCGAAACGTCAATAAAGGATCACATTATACTGCATTGCTATATCTTTTTCCATCATATCTGTATTTTATACCATTTCTCTCCAGACATCTTTAGGTTACAATGTAAGACAATTATAAAAACAAATAAAATATATGTACTGGATCCAAATACAAACATTAAAGCGTCCTCCGAGGTGGCCCTCAAAACTAGCAACAACAACAAGAAGCCAGAGGCTTTACCTTGTTTCTCTCAACTTGCAACACGTCTTTAATGAACCTCTAAGTAAACTGCACGTATCCTGAAGAAGAATCTTCATGCAGTGCGACATTGTCTTCCGTGACCTGTAAGATAAGGGACACTGCAGACTATGTAGGTAAAAGTAAGGAGAGGTAATTTGGCAGGCAGTCTCCCACCATAAGACCCCTCAAGGAAGGTTCCTTGATGTTGGTGAGGGGCTCTTGATTTAGGGAATTGGATCTGTGCTCCAGTTCCCCGAATTAAGCCTGAATGCCTTCCACATCCCCCCCCAGGCGCTGTATAATCCTCCGGGTTTAGCGCTTCCTCCTTGATTATAATAATAATAGTCCCACCATAAGTTAAGGTTATTTAAGTTTATTTATGTACAGGTACGCATAAATAAGTAAGTTTATTCAGGTATACACAGATACAGTTACGTAAATTATCATACATAGCAACATATGTGTAGATTACCTAGGATAACCAAAAAAAAAAAGTCAAAGCGACTTATTTCCTTTGGGGTCCTTGAGATGAAGTGCTTCTTTAAAACACGAATGGATATTACAGTGAATTAGATAATTATTTGCTTGTGTGGAATTCCATACATTTCTGTGCTCTAACTTTTACATGTTCTTAGGAAATCGTCGTGTTATGAAAAGTCTCAGGCTGACTAAAACTTGTACTTAACAAACTGCTTAATAAGATTTTGTTCAGATTTTTAGCCCCGAAGGGTTAGCCACCGAGGATAACCCAAGAAAGGCAGTGTGTCATTGAGGGACTGTCTGTCTTATTTCCATTGGAGTCCTCAATCTTGTACCCCAGGATGCGAGTCAACTTACACCCAAGTACCTACTTGCTTGTTAGGTGAATGGGGACAGCAGGTATAAGGAAACACACCCAATGTTTCCACCCTCTCAAGGGATCAAACCACGGACACTGTGTGTGAAGTGAGAGCATTGCCTACCAGGCCACGGGTAACTTTAAGCTGTGTGCAATAATTCAAAATGAAGGTTTTCTGTACATTATAAGGCGATTTAAGTTACAGTTCGTAGTTTACATTACAGTGGGGTGTAGTAAGTGAATAAGCTAGCAGTTTAACATACACTTAACATAGTAGATAATTATAGGCATTATATTAGCAAGTATGATCACTTAAATCATTCCTGTATCAGGAAACAGTAAGTTTGACAGTTTACTAATACTGTATTGAGTTGTTACGTATCATATATTTTAATATATGTTGATAAATTAGACACATGTGCAACTCTTGGGTATCTTTATTGAGGAAACGTTTCGCCACACAGTGGCTTCATCAGTCCATACATAGGAGAAACTTGAAGAACAGGAGGAGAATGAGGTAATCAGTCCCTCAACCTTGAGTCGATGTGTTCAGTCCATCAATCTTGAGTAGAATACGGCAGATGAGCGGAGAAGCAGCTTATAAACCGTATGGCAGGAGAGGTGTAGCAGTCATAGGTAGTGTCACATTTGTTCAATGTGGAAGTAGGTTGTGCCCAAGAATTAGGCAAGCGAAGAATTCCTAAGTATTAAGATCCCAAGAAGTTGCAGTGTCTGACAGGTTTGTAGATGAATGGTTCAGAGAACCGACATGTTGATAAATTAGACACATGTGCAACTCTTGGGTATCTTTATTGAGGAAACGTTTCGCCACACAGTGGCTTCATCAGTCCATACATAGGAGAAACTTGAAGAACAGGAGGAGAATGAGGTAATCAGTCCCTCAACCTTGAGTCGATGTGTTCAGTCCATCAATCTTGAGTAGAATACGGCAGATGAGCGGAGAAGCAGCTTATAAACCGTATGGCAGGAGAGGTGTAGCAGTCATAGGTAGTGTCACATTTGTTCAATGTGGAAGTAGGTTGTGCCCAAGAATTAGGCAAGCGAAGAATTCCTAAGTATTAAGATCCCAAGAAGTTGCAGTGTCTGACAGGTTTGTAGATGAATGGTTCAGAGAACCGACATGTTGATAAATTAGACACATGTGCAACTCTTGGGTATCTTTATTGAGGAAACGTTTCGCCACACAGTGGCTTCATCAGTCCATACATAGGAGAAACTTGAAGAACAGGAGGAGAATGAGGTAATCAGTCCCGCAACCTTGAGTCGATCTTAATACTTAGGAATTCTTCGCTTGCCTAATTCTTGGGCACAACTTCCACATTGAACAAATGTGGCACTATCTATGACTGCTACACCTCTCCTGCCATACGGTTTATAAGCTGCTTCTCCGCTCATCTGCCGTATTCTACTCAAGATTGATGGACTGAACACATCGACTCAAGGTTGAGGGACTGATTACCTCATTCTCCTCCTGTTCTTCAAGTTTCTCCTATGTATGGACTGATGAAGCCACTGTGTGGCGAAACGTTTCCTCAATAAAGATACCCAAGAGTTGCACATGTGTCTAATTTATCAACATGTCGGTTCTCTGAACCATTCATCTACAATTTTAATATATGCTTATACAGTGGACCCTCAGCTAACAATATTAATTCGTTCCTGAAAGCTCATCCTTAGCTGAAATTATCGTTAGCTGAATTAATTTTCCCCATAAGAAATAATGGAAATCAAATTAATCCATGCAAGACACCCCAAAGTATGAAAAAAAACAAAATTTTTGCCACATGAAATATTTATTTTAATACACACAAACTGACACTTACCTTTATTGAAGATCTGGTGATGATTGATGGGATGAAAGGGGAGAGTGTGGAAGTTGTTAATGTTTAGAAGGGGAATCCCCTTCCATTAGGACTTGAGGTATCAAGTCCTTTTCCGGGGTTACTTCCCTTCTTCTTTTAATGCCACTAGGACCAGCTTGAGAGTCACTGGACCTCTGTCGCACAACAAATCTGTCTATAGAGGTCTGTACCTCTCGTTCCTTTAAGATTTGCCTAAAATGGGCCACAACATTGTCATTGTAATAGTCACCAGCATGGCTTGCAATAGCTGTGTTAGGGTAATTTTCATCCATAAAGGTTTGCAGTTCAACCCAGTTTGCACACATTTCCTTAATCTTTGAAGCAGGCACAGTGGATTCCACAACTGGCATAGGCATCTCAGGGTTAGCCCCAAACCCTTCAAAGTCTTTCTTAATTTCCATACTAATTCTCACCCTTTTTATCACAGGGTTGGCATTAGAAGCTTTCTTGGGGCCCATGGTGACTTATTTTGCAGGTACAATCACTCAAAACGCTGTGATAATGTGAAATGTTCCGATTGTATGCGTGGATGCGACCGCACTGGCTGGCTTGTAAACACTGGCACCCATGGGACAACTGAGGCGCGCTCGGGCCACACGTGGATGCATCTTGAACAAATTGCATTGGGCGAGTTTTTTAGCGTTAGCTGAGGCAAAATTTTTGCGTTAAAATGTATCGTTAGCTGGATTTAACATTAGCTGATGCCATTGTTAGCTGAGGGTCCACTGTATTTTGAGTACTGTATTAGCAAAATAATACAAAATGAATATTAAGTTATGTTGATGTAATATGGACTATGTAAAATTGTATGACTATTATGGATATATTGGCCCATGCTTCTTTCCAATAATGGGTTTAGCACTTTTCATGTACAGTGGTACCTTGACTTACGAGTTTAATTCATTCTGTGACCAAGCTCATAGCTTAGTTTGCTCGTATATCAAATCAGTTTTCCTCACTGAAATTAATTGAAATGCCATTAATCTGTTTCAGCCCCAAAAAAAACCTGAGTCACTAGGGGCAGGAGAAAATACTTCAGTGTAACGCTCATTTATCAATCAGAATTGATCTAATATGACATAATAAACACTATAAGTAACATAGAAACATGATATATACTCTAGAATCAATAAAATAGGCCATAATATGGCGAGTGTCCAGGACTAGTCCGAACTTATAGAATCATTACTGCTTCTTACTGTAACATATTCTCTGGTCCTGGGTAAGAGAAAACAGAGATTTTGAAAGGCTAACTGCACTTGATCACTAGTTTCATAAGGAAAACACTGAAACAAAAATTATTTTCTCAGAAAAAGTAGTGCAATAATATTGACAGGAATCATAAAAAAATGATTGTTCTACAATTGGCTTGTGGAATATTGGAAATATTCGAAATATTTTGGGATTTGTATGGGAGTAAAGGGCAAGATATTTTGCAAATGTCAAAAACTTAGCAACTGAATATCGCTTGTAACTCGGATTTGGGCTCGCAACTCAAATAAAAAAATCGACTGAGCAATAGCTCGTAACTCGGAAAACTCGTAAGTTGGGGCACTCATAAGTCAAGGTACTACTGTATAATAATTTGGCTCTAATTATTTTTGAAAATAAATATTTTATAAAGATAAATACCAAGACTAATGGAAATAATACCTTTTCAGAGATCTAGATTAAGTCTTCATAAGCCAGACAGACAGTCCTTAATGACATATTGACTTTCTTGGGTTTTCCAGGGTGGCTAACCCTCTGGGTTAAAATTCCAAACAAAAATCTTATAAATCTTTTCTCATAACATTAATCATAATAATAATAATAATAATAATAATAATAATAATAATAATAATAATAATAATACATAATAATAATACATAATAATAATACATAATAATAATACATAATAATAATACATAATAATAATAGTAATAATAATAATAATAATATATAATAATAATCTTTATTTCTACAAGTACATGATACATCTTATACAGATCTAGCTGACATCAGTGGCATACTATATAGAAAGCCCCTTGTTATGCAAAGTATTTCTGGCAAATTAGGTGAATTTTGTCCCCAGGATGTGACACACACTAGTCAGCTAACACCCAAGTACCTATTTACTGCTAGGTGAACATGGACAGCAGGTGTCTTAAGGAAACATGCCCTAATGTTTCCACCTATACTAGGGATTGAACCATGGATCACAGTGTGTGAGTCACATGTGCGAGCTGAGTGTGCTACCAACTGAACTATGGGACATCCTGGTAGCATGCTAAAATACAATAAAGAACTCAGTCCCTAGCCCATATTGGGTGCCCCATGGCCTAGTGGCAAAAGCTCTCGCTTCACACTGTGTGGGTCCGGGTTCGATTCCCGGTGAAGAGGTGGAAACATTGTATGTGTTTCCTTAAACCGGTTGTCTATGTTCACCCATCAGTAAAATGGGTACCTGGGTGTTAGTCGATTGGTGTAGGTCACATCCCGAGACAAAACTGACCTAATTTGCCCAAAATGCTCTGCATAACCTGGGAGTGATTATGTCGGAGGATCTCACCTTCAAGGACCATAACATTGTATCAATCGCATCTGCTAGAAAAATGACAGGATGGATAATGAGAACCTTCAAAACTAGGGAGGCCAAGCCCATGATGACACTCTTCAGGTCACTTGTTCTATCTAGGCTGGAATATTGCTGCACTCTAACAGCACCTTTCAAGGCAGGTGAAATTGCCGACCTAGAAAATGTACAGAGAACTTTCACGGCGCGCATAACGGAGATAAAACACCTCAATTACTGGGAGCGCTTGAGGTTTCTAAACCTGTATTCCCTGGAATGCAGGAGGGAGAGATACATGATTATATACACCTGGAAAATCCTAGAGGGACTAGTACCGAACTTGCACACGAAAATCACTCACTACGAAAGCAAAAGACTTGGCAGACGATGCACCATCCCCCCAATGAAAAGCAGGGGTGTCACTAGCACGTTAAGAGACCATACAATAAGTGTCAGGGGCCCGAGACTGTTCAACTGCCTCCCAGCACACATAAGGGGGATTACCAACAGACCCCTGGCAGTCTTCAAGCTGGCACTGGACAAGCACCTAAAGTCAGTTCCTGATCAGCCGGGCTGTGGCTCGTACGTTGGTTTGCGTGCAGCCAGCAGCAACAGCCTGGTTGATCAGGGGCTGATCCACCAGGAGGCCTGGTCACAGACCGGGCCGCGGGGGCGTTGACCCCCGAAACTCTTTCCAGGTAAACTCCAGGTAATAAGTGGCTTTCTGTATAGTAGTGTATGTCATTGTTGTCAACTAGGCCTGTATACCTTGTATGTGTACTTGTAGAAATAGATATTATTATTATTTTATTATTATTTTATTACTATTTTATTATTATTATTATTATTATTATTATTATTATTATTATTATTATTATTATTATTATTATTATTATTATTGAGATGGGATGTATTTTGTCAGTAATGCCTCTTTGATGACTCATCTGATACTGCTATATGTAGTGACTTAGTGTATCAAAAGCCATCAGAATGTGTTACGCCAGCACAGCCCTCATGTTAGTGTCGCACCATGAACATGCAAGAAGTGCATAATCAACTCAGGTGTTCAGTGTCAATTCAATTGGAGCAGACATGTAGACAGGACTGTGTTTCGTGTTCATGTGATTTCTCATTTATAGACAATCAAGAATGTGGTTGAGGATTTTCCTTAATACCTTCTGCAAGAAGAACCCATGAGTGTGCTGCCTCTGAGCAGTACCAGCAATAAATAGATTTAAAAAGAGTTGGTTACTTGTTGTGGTTTGCATCCTGGAGAGAAGCTGAAAAGAACCCCAGTGAAAATATTTCCACTGCTTGACTTTCCTAGATTATCCTGGATTATTAATCCTTAGGAGTTTCATACTAATAATAACACAAGAACATAAAATTAGTGGAACACTGCAGTATCGTTCATTCTAGGCAGGTCCTTCTCACTCGTGTATTGATACACCCTATTTTTGAAGCTTCCCAAGATGCTGTTGTATGTATGTAGTACAGTACCGTCTTTTGTGCAGTTATGCAAGTTTGGAATGGATTAGTTAATCATGTCAAGACTAGTATGGTAATAGCACAGATCAATTCATGACTAGCTAAGAAATGCCTAAATGATAGAGCTACAGGAAGTACACAAAATTATGTCATTTTGGGGATTTTGTAACAATGCTACACCAGAAATAAGTGGTAGCAAGTAAAATGTTCTAAAATTTGATTCACTGTGTGTCAATGTTATACTGTCATTCATGACAGCCAGTATGTTTCATTATTGTATCTGCTTTTGCAGTACAGTGGTTCCTCAATAATCGTCCGGCCTGAAAGTCGTCCATTTCGGAAATAGTCCTGTTATTTCGTCTAAACATTGGCTCGCAAATGGTCCGTTAACTCACTAATAGTCCTTCATCCGGGATGCATACTCACGCTCTGAGCCGCCTGGGCCTTCCCTTCCCAGCCAGTGTGCCATTGTTTACCAGAGCGACGGTCCCCTCACTTGCTCCTACGAAATATTTCATAATATTCCATTGATTTTAGTGCTTGCAAGTGCTAAATAAGCTACCATGGCTCCAAAGAAAGCTCCTAGTGCCAAGCTTTTGGTAAAGTAGGTGAGAAATACGATTGAATTTAAGAAAAACATCATTGAACAATATGAAAGTGGCGTACATGTGGGCGAACTGGCCAGGATGTACAGTGGACCCCCGCATAACGATGGCATCACATAGCGATTTTTCCGCATACCGATTACTTTTATCGCAAAATTTTTGCCGCGCATACCGATTAAAAACCCGCTCACCGATTTTCGTCCGAGACGCGTCCAATGTGCCCTCAGCCAGCCTCACATGTGCCGCCCGTCCCATTGTTTACCAGCCAGCCTCCGCGGTAACATCCAAGCATACACTCGGAATATTTCGTATTATTACAGTATTTTCGGTGCTGTTTCTGGAAAATAAGTGACCATGGGCCCCAAGAAAGCTTCTAGTGCCAACCCTACACCTCAAAGGGTAAGAATTACTATAGAAATGAAGAAAGAGATAATTGATAAGTATGAAAGTGGAGTGCGTATAGCCGACCTAGTCAAGCTGTACAAGAAACCCCAATCAACCATCGCTACTATTGTGGGCACCAGAAAGACAATCAAGGAAGCTGTTCTTGCCAAAGGTTCAACTGTGTTTTCGAAACAAAGATCGCAAGTGATGGAAGATGTTGAGAGACTCTTATTGGTGTGGATAAATGAAAAACAGCTAGCAGGAGATAGCATCTCTCAAGCGATCATATGTGAAAAGGCTAGGAAGTTGCATGAGGATTTAATTAAAAAAATGCCTGCAACTAGTGATGATGTGAGTGAATTTAAGGCCAGCAAAGGTTGGTTTGAGAGATTTAAGAAGCGTAGTGGCATCCATAGTGTGATAAGGCATGGTGAGGCTGCCAGTTCGGACCACAAAGCGGCTGAAAAATATGTGCAGGAATTCAAGGAGTACATAGAAACTGAAGGACTGAAACCTGAACAAGTGTTTAATTGTGATGAAACAGGCCTGTTCTGGAAGAAAATGCCAAGCAGGACCTACATTACTCAGGAGGAAAAGGCACTCCCAGGACATAAGCCTATGAAAGACAGGCTTACTTTGTTGATGTGTGCCAATGCTACTGGTGATTGCAAAGTGAAGCCTTTATTAGTGTATCACTCTGAAACTCCCAGAGCGTTCAGGCAAAAGAATGTCCTCAAGGATAATTTGTGTGTGCTGTGGAGGGCAAACAGTAAGGCATGGGTCACTAGGGAATTTTTCTATAACTGGTTACACCATGCATTTGCCCCCAATGTGAAAAATTACCTAACTGAAAAGAAATTAGAACTTAAGTGCCTCCTGGTGTTAGACAATGCCCCTGGTCATCCTACAGACGTGGCAGAGCGACTTTATGGGGACATGAGCTTCATTAAGGTGAAGTTTTTGCCTCCTAATACCACTCCTCTCCTGCAGCCCATGGACCAGCAGGTTATTTCCAACTTCAAGAAACTGTACACAAAAGCTCTGTTTGAAAGGTGCTTTGTAATGACCTCAGAAACTCAACTGACTCTAAGAGAGTTTTGGAGAGATCACTTTAATATCCTCAATTGTGTAAACCTTATAGGTAAGGCTTGGGAGGAAGTGACTAAGAGGACCTTGAACTCTGCTTGGAAGAAACTGTGGCCAGAATGTGTAGACAAAAGGGATTTTGAAGGGTTTGAGGCTAACCCTGAGAATCCTGTGCCAGTTGAGGAATCCATTGTGGCATTGGGAAAGCCCTTGGGGTTGGAGGTTAGTGGGGAGGATGTGGAAGAGTTGGTGGAGGAGGACAATGAAGAACTAACCACTGATGAGCTGATAGATCAACTTCAAGAGCAAGAGGCCAGACCTGGGGAAACTGGTTCAGAGGAGGGGAGAGAGAAATTGAAGAAGTTGCCTACTACAAAGATAAAGGAAATCTGTGCAAAGTGGCTTGAAGTGCAAACCTTCATGGATGAAAATCACCCTCACACAGCTATTGCAAGCCGTGTTGGCAACCTGTACACTGACAATGTTGTGAAACACTTTAGGCAAGTCATAAAGGAACGAGAGGTACAGGCCACTATGGACAGATATCTTGTGCGAAAGAAGTCCAGTGACTCTGAAGCTGGCCCTAGTGGCATTAAAAAAAGAAGGGAAGTAACCCCAGAAAAGGACTTACTACCTCAAGTCCTAATGGAAGGGGATTCCCCTTCTAAACAGTAAGAAGATAATGCTCTCCCCTCCTCCCATCCCATCAATCATCACCAGATCTTCAATAAAAGTAAGTGTCATGTAATTGTGCATGCCTTTTTCAGTTTGTGTGTATTAAAATTAACATTTCATGTGGTAAAAAAAAATTTTTTTCATACTTTTGGGCGTCTTGCACGGATTAATTTTATTTCCATTATTTCTTATGGGGAAAATTCATTCACATAACGATTATTTCGCATAACAATTATCCCTCTTGCACGGATTAAAATCGTTAACCGGGGGTCCACTGTATAACAAATCCCGTACAACCATATCTTCCATCATAGCCAAGAAAAAGGAAATCAAGGACGCTGTTGTTGTAAAGGGGGTAAATATGCTGACAAAAATGAGATCACCAGTACTCGAAGATGTTGAGAAGTTATTATTGGTGTGGATAAAAGAGAAACAATTAGCAGGAGATAGTCTTATGACGTTGCTTATTTGTGAAAAGGCTAGGCAGTTGCATGACGATTTGGTAAAGAAATTGCCTGCAACTAGTGGTGATGTGAGTGAATTTAAGGCCAGCAAAGGCTGGTTTGAGAGATTTAAGAAGGGTACTGGCATACACAGTGTGGTAAGGCATGGTGAGGCTGCCAGTTCTGACAACAAAGCGGCTGAAAAATATGTGCATGAATTCAAGGAGTACATAGACAGTGAAGGACTGAAACCTGAACAAGTGTTCAATTGTGATGAAACAGACCTCTTTTGGAAGGAAATGCCAAAGAGGACCTACATTACTCAGGAAGAAAAGGCACTGCCAGGACACAAGCCTATGAAAGACAGGCTGACACTCATGTTCTGTGCTAATGCTAGTGGGGATTTCAAAGTGAAGCCGTTACTAGTGTACCATTCTGAAAATCCCAGAGTGTTCAAGAAAAACAATATTATGAAGAGTAAATTGTGTGTGTTTTGGAGATCTAATAATAAGGCATGGGTCACAAGGGACATTTTCGTCGAGTGATTCAATGAAGTGTTTGACCCTAGTGTGAAGAATTACCTCCTGGAAAAGAAATTGGATCTCAAGTGCCTCCTAGTAATGGACAATGCACCTGCTCATCCTCCAAACTTGGATGACCTAATTCTGAAGGAGTTTGGGTTCATCACAGTAAAGTTCTTGCCCCCGAATACCACTCCTCTCCTCTAGCCCATGGACCAGCAAGTCATTTCAAACTTTAAAGAACTCTACACCAAAGCAATGTTTGAAAGGTGCTTTAATGTAACCTCAGACACTCACTTGACCCTAAGAGATTTTTGGAAAGAACACTTCAGTATTCTCCATTGCATAAGCCTTATAGGTAAGGCTTGGGAGGGAGGGACTACCAGGACTTTAAACTCTGCTTGGAGAAAATTGTGGCCAGATTGTGTCCACAAGAGGGATTTTGAAGGGTTTGAGGCAGCCCCTGAGGAGCCTATGTCAGTTGTGAACTCTATTGTCACATTGGGGAGTTCCATGGGGCTGGATGTGAGTTTGGAGGATGTGGAAGAGCTGGTGGAGGACCACGGTGAAGAGCTAACCACTGAGGAGCTGCAAGAACTTCAGCTGGAAGAGCAACAGATCGCAGCTCAGAATCTTGCTGCAGAGGAGGAGGAAGAGAGATGGAAGAAGGTGCCTTCTTCAGAAATTAAGGAGATTTTTGAAATGTGGGGTAAGATGGAAAGATTTATGGAGAAACATCACCCTGAGAAGGATGTTGCAAGCCATATCGGCAACTTGTACAGTGACAGAGTCTTGGCCCATTTTAGGGAAGTTTTAAAGAGACGCCAGAAACAGAGCTCTCTGGACAGTTCTTTTGCGAGACAGGACTCCAGTGACTCTCAAGCTGGTCCTAGTGGCATTAAGAAACAGAGAAGAGAAGTAACCCCAGAAAAGCAATTGGTACCAGAGGTGTTAATGGAAGGGGATTCCCCTTCCAAACAGTAAATAATCCAATCTGTCTCCTCCTCCAGTCTCCCATACACTAAGAAGAATTGCCAATAAAGGTAAGTGTTATGCTGTTAATGTTTCATTCATCATGTCCCATTGTATTGTTTATGTACTACATCTATATTTCATGTAAAAATTTTTTTTGTTTTAATACTTCTGGGTATCAGGAACGGATTAATTGCATTTACATTATTTCTTATGGGGAAAATTGATTCGAAAATCGTCTATTTCGATAATAGTCCCACTTCCAGGAACGGATTATGGACGATTATTGAGGGACCACTGTATTTTATACAGCTGAAGTACAACATTATTTGTTGAACATAAAAATGGCATACATAATGTATGTGCCAAAATAGAATGCTAAACTAATCTACCCCAATGAAAACAGATCAACCATATTAAACTTTTTGGGTTATCCTAGATTAGATCATCACTTACCACCATTACATTCCTTCAGTAATATTGTGCTTAATGCAGTCATTGTACAAAAATAAGTAATATCTGTAAAATATATCTTGAATAAGCAATCACTAAACACTCATAACATATTGGTTGTACGTATTCTTGAAAATCTGCTACTTGTGAAAAATTGTGTTAAGTGAAGAGTTCTTAAGAAAAGAAAAGTTCCAGATGTGTATGTACTTTAAAATTATGATAATAATAATAGTGAAGCTATTGATGCCTCATCTAGTTTGTGGCCAGATACAGGTGGTGCTCATCCTAATGAATCAAGTGGCACACATCATTCACAGTGCTATGGATATGTAGCATAATATGTACAGTAGATAAAAGATAAAGAATCTAACACAAAGTGGAAGTTGTCATAGTTGCTCTTTGCTGATGACACTGTGCTTTTGGGAGATTCTGAAGAGAAGTTGCAGAGGTTGGTGGATGAGTTTGGTAGGGTATGTAAAAGAAGAAAATTAAAAGTGAATATAGGAAAGAGTAAGGTGATGAGGATAACAAAAAAATTAGGTGATGAAAGACTGGATAGCAGATTATGGGAGAGAGTATGGAGGAGGTGAATTGTCAGCAGATGAGTCTATGAAGGATGAGTTGAATCGTAGAATTGATGAGGGGGAAAAAGGTGAGTGGTGCACTTAGGAGTCTGTAGAGACAAAGAACATTGTCCATGGAAGCAAAGAGGGGAATGTATGAGAGTACAGCGGAACCTTGGTTTTCATCTTTAATTCGTTCCAGAGAGTCTGACGAAAACCGAATTCAACAAAAACTGAAGCAATATTTCCCATTAGAAATAATGTAAATCCAATTAATCCGTTCCAGACACCCAAAAATGTTAACAAAAAATACATTTTATAGAGAATAACTTTAGTGTTACATACAGAAAACAATGAGAAATAAATATAAAGCACTAATGAAATGGATAAATGAACATTTAAATCACTCTTACCTTTATTGAAGAATCTTGTTGGCGTATGGAAGATGGTGAGGAGGGGAGAGGGAGGAGAGTTTATTGTTTGGAAGGGGAATCCCCTTCCATAAGGATTTCATGTATCAAGTCCCTATCCGGGGTTACTTCCCTTTGTCTTTTACTGGCACTAGGACCAGCTTGAGAGTCACTGTACCCCTATCGCACAAAAAATCTGTCCAGAGAGGTATGTTTCTGGCGTCTCTTTAAGATCCGCTTAAAATGGGACATGGCATTGTCATTGAACATGTTGCAGATACAGCTTGCAACAGCTTTGTTAGGGTAATATTTCTCCACAAAGCTTTGCACCTCACTCCACTTTGCACAAATGTCCTTAATCGCTGAAGAAGACACATTCTCCCCTCTCTCTTCCTCCTCCTCCTCCTCTGAAGCAATTTCCTCGGCTGCGATCTGTTGCTGTTCCAGTTGAAGGTGTTGCAGCTCTTCAGTGGTTAGCTCTTCCCTGTGATCATCCACCAACTCTTCCACATCCTGGCCACTCACATCCAACCCCATGGACTTCCCCAAAGCCAAAATAGATTCCACAAGAGGTGTAAGATTGTCAGGGTCAGCCTCAAACCCTTCAAAATCCTTCTCTTGGCCACATTCTGGCCACAATTTCTCGCCTTCTTTATCAGAGGGCTGGCACTCGGAACGTTCTTTGGCCCCATGGTGGCTTATTTAGCAGTCACACTCAATAAACAAGCAATGGATTATAACGAAATATTTTATATGAATGCACAGGGTAATGTTCACTCGACAAGAAACAAAGCCAGACAGACTCAGAATGCGTGCGTGGGATGCTTTGTCTGGGCGCAGGCAGATGGACATGTTCAATACAGCAGACGAAAACCAAGTTGATGAACGAAAACTGGAACAATATTTTGACGAAAAAAAAAAAGTCGTTGAAAACTTAATTTGACGAAAACCAGGACAAACGAAAACTGAGGCTCCACTGTGTAGTTATACCAACACTCTTATATGGGTGTGAAGCATGGGTGGTGAATGTTGCAACAAGGAGAAGGTTGGAGGCAGTGGAGATGTCATGTCTGAGGGCAATGTGTGGTGTGAATGTAATGCAGAGAATTTGTAGTTTGGAAATTAGGAGGAGGTGCGGGATTACCAAAACTATTATCCAGAGGGCTAAGGAGGGGTTGTTGAGGTGGTTTGGACATGTAGAGAGGCTGGAAGGAAATAGAATGACTTCGAAAGTGAATAAATCTATAGTGGAGGGAAGGCGGGGTAGGGGTCGGCCCAGAAAAGGTTATGAGGAGGGGGTAAAGGAGGTTTTGTGTGCGAGGGGCTTGGACTTCCAGCAAGCATGTGTGAGCGCATTTGATAGGAGTGAATGGAGACAAATGGTTTTTAGGACTTGACGTGCTGTTGGAGTGTGAGCAAGGTAACACCTATGAAGGATTCAGGGAAGTACAGTGTCTGCACTCTGAAGGAGGGGTGTTAAAGTTGCAGTTTTATAACTAGTGTAAACATGACTCTGGCAAGACAGTGATGGAGTGAATGATGATGAAAGTTTTTCTTTTTCAGGCCACCCTGCCTTGGTGGGAAATGGCTGATGTGTTAATAAAATAATAAAATTAAATACAGTGGACCCCCGGTATTCGATATTAATCCGTTCCTGAGAGCTCATCGAATACCGATAATATCGAAAACTGAATCAATTTTCCTCATAAGAAATAATGGAAATCAAATTAATCCGTGCAAGACACCCAAAAGTATGAAAAAAAAAAATTTACTACATGGAATATTAAGTTTAATGCAATAGAATAATAACAATAAAATAATTGACACTTACCTTGAATGAAGATCTGGTGATGATTGATGGGATGGGAGGAGGGGAGAGGTGTTAGTGTTTAGAAGGGGAATCCCCTTCCATTAGGACTTGAGGTAGCAAGTCCTTTTCTGGGGTTACTTCCCTTCTTCTTTTAATGCCACTAGGACCAGCTTCAGAGTCACTGGATTTCTGTCGCACAACATATCTGCCCATAGTGGCCTGTACCTCCCGTTCCTTTATGACATCCCTAAAGTGTTTCACAACATTGTTAGTGTAATAGTCACCAGCACGGCTTGCAATAGCTGTGTTAGGGTGATTGTCATCAAAAAAGGTTTGCACTTTAAGCCACATTGCACACATTTCCTTAATCTTTGAAGTAGGCAACTTCTTCAATTTCTCTATCCCCTCCTCCGAAGCAGTTTCCTCAGGTCTGCCCTCTTGCTGTTCAAGATGATCTATCAGCTCATCAGTGGTTAGTTCTTCACTGTCCTCCTCCACCAACTCTTCCACATCCTCCCCACTAACCTCCAACCCCAAGGACTTCCCCAATGCCACAATGGATTCCTCAACTGGCATAGGATTCTCAGGGTTAGCCTCAAATCCTTCAAAATCCCTTTTGTCTACACATTCTGGCCACAGTTTTTTCCAAGCAGAGTTCAAGGTCCTCTTAGTCAATCCCTCCCAAGCCTTACCTATAAGGTTTATACAATTGAGGATATTAAAGTGATCCTTCCAAAACTCTTTTAGAGTCAGTTGAGTTTCTGTGGTCACTTCAAAGCACTTTTGAAACATAGCTTTTGTGTACAGTTTCTTGAAGTTGGAAATGACCTGCTGGTCCATGGGCTGCAGGAGAGGAGTGGTATTAGGAGGCAAAAATTTACCTTAATGAAGCTCATGTCCCCAGAAAGTCGCTCTGACAAGTCTGTAGGATGACCAGGGGCATTGTCTAATAGCAGGAGGCACTTAAGGTCTAATTTCTTTTCAGTTAGGTAATTTTTCACAGTGGGGGCAAATGCATGGTGTAACCAGTCATAGAAAAAGTCCCTAGTGACCCATGCCTTACTGTTTGCCCTCCACAGCACACACAAATTAGCCTTGAGGACATTGTTTTTCCTGAACACTCTGGGAGTTTCAGATTGATACACCAATAAAGGCTTCACTTTGCAATCACCACTAGCATTGGCACACATCAACAGAGTAAGCCTGTCTTTCATAGGCTTATGTCCTGGGAGTGCCTTTTCCTCCTGAGTAATGTAGGTCCTGCTTGGCATTTTCTTCCAGAACAGGCCTGTTTCGTCACAATTAAACACTTGTTCAGGTTTCAGTCCTTCACTGTCTATGTAATCCTTGAATTCCTTCACATATTTTTCAGCTGCTTTTTGGTCCGAACTGGCAGCCTCACCATGCCTATTCACACTATGTATGCCACTATGATTCTTAAATCTTTCAAACCAACCTTTGCTGACCTTAAATTCACTCACATCACCATTATTTGCAGGCAATTTCTTTACCAAATCGTCATGCAACTGCCTAGCCTTTTCACAAATGATCGCTTGAGAGATGCTATCTCCTGCTATCTGTTTTTCATTTATCCACACCAATAACAATCTCTCAGCATTTTCTAACACTTGCGGTCGCTGTTTCGTAATCACAGTTGTACCTTTTGCAAGAACAGCTTCCTTGATTGCCTTTTTCCTGGTCACTATAGTAGAGATACTCTTCCCTCCGCAAGGAGGGAAGAGTATATGGAGAAAAAGAGAGAGGTTAAGAGAGTGGTGAAGCAATGTAAAAAGAGAGCAAATGAGAGAGTGGGTGAGATGTTATCAACAAATTTTGTTGAAAATAAGAAAAAGTTTTGGAGTGAGTTTAACAAGTTAAGAAAGCCTAGAGAACAAATGGATTTGTCAGTTAAAAATAGGAGAGGAGAGTTATTAAATGGAGAGTTAGAGGTATTGGGAAGATGGAGGGAATATTTTGAGGAATTGTTAAATGTTGATGAAGATAGGGAAGCTGTGATTTCGTGTATAGGGCAAGGAGGAATAACATCTTGTAGGAGTGAGGAAGAGCCAGTTGTGAGTGTGGGGGAAGTTCGTGAGGCAGTAGGTAAAATGAAAGGGGGTAAGGCAGCCGGGATTGATGGGATAAAGATAGAAATGTTAAAAGCAGGTGGGGATATAGTTTTGGAGTGGTTGGTGCAATTATTTAATAAATGTATGGAAGAGGGTAAGGTACCTAGGGATTGGCAGAGAGCATGCATAGTTCCTTTGTATAAAGGCAAAGGGGATAAAAGAGAGTGCAAAAATTATAGGGGGATAAGTCTGTTGAGTATACCTGGTAAAGTGTATGGTAGAGTTATAATTGAAAGAATTAAGAGTAAGACGGAGAATAGGATAGCAGATGAACAAGGAGGCTTTAGGAAAGGTAGGGGGTGTGTGGACCAGGTGTTTACATTGAAACATATAAGTGAACAGTATTTAGATAAGGCTAAAGAGGTCTTTGTGGCATTTATGGATTTGGAAAAGGCATATGACAGGGTGGATAGGGGGGCAATGTGGCAGATGTTGCAAGTGTATGGTGTAGGAGGTAGGTTACTGAAAGCAGTGAAGAGTTTTTACGAGGATAGTGAGGCTCAAGTTAGAGTATGTAGGAAAGAGGGAAATTTTTTCCCAGTAAAAGTAGGCCTTAGACAGGGATGTGTGATGTCACCGTGGTTGTTTAATATATTTATAGATGGGGTTGTAAGAGAAGTAAATGCGAGGGTCTTGGCAAGAGGCGTGGAGTTAAAAGATAAAGAATCACACACAAAGTGGGAGTTGTCACAGCTGCTCTTTGCTGATGACACTGTGCTCTTGGGAGATTCTGAAGAGAAGTTGCAGAGATTGGTGGATGAATTTGGTAGGGTGTGCAAAAGAAGAAAATTAAAGGTGAATACAGGAAAGAGTAAGGTTATGAGGATAACAAAAAGATTAGGTGATGAAAGATTGAATATCAGATTTGAGGGAGAGAGTATGGAGGAGGTGAACGTATTCAGATATTTGGGAGTGGACGTGTCAGCGGATGGGTCTATGAAAGATGAGGTGAATCATAGAATTGATGAGGGAAAAAGAGTGAGTGGTGCACTTAGGAGTCTGTGGAGACAAAGAACTTTGTCCTTGGAGGCAAAGAGGGGAATGTATGAGAGTATAGTTTTACCAACGCTCTTATATGGGTGTGAAGCGTGGGTGATGAATGTTGCAGCAAGGAGAAGGCTGGAGGCAGTGGAGATGTCATGTCTGAGGGCAATGTGTGGTGTGAATATAATGCAGAGAATTCGTAGTTTGGAAGTTAGGAGGAGGTGTGGGATTACCAAAACTGTTGTCCAGAGGGCTGAGGAAGGGTTGTTGAGGTGGTTCGGACATGTAGAGAGAATGGAGCGAAACAGAATGACTTCAAGAGTGTATCAGTCTGTAGTGGAAGGAAGGCAGGGTAGGGGTCGGCCTAGGAAAGGTTGGAGGGAGGGGGTAAAGGAGGTTTTGTGTGCGAGGGACTTGGACTTCCAGCAGGCATGCGTGAGTGTGTTTGATAGGAGTGAATGGAGACAAATGGTTTTTAATACTTGACGTGCTGTTGGAGTGTGAGCAAAGTAACATTTATGAAGGGATTCAGGGAAACCGGCAGGCCGGACTTGAGTCCTGGAGATTGGAAGTACAGTGCCTGCACTCTGAAGGAGGGGTGTTAATGTTGCAGTTTAAAAACTGTAGTGTAGAGCACCCTTCTGGCAAGACAGTGATGGAGTGAATGATGGTGAAAGTTTTTCTTTTTCGGGCCACCCTGCCTTGGTGGGAATCGGCCAGTGTGATAATAATAAAAAAAAAATATAGTAGAGATGGTTGATTGGGGTTTATTATACAACCTAACCAGCTCCGACACACGCACTCCACTTTCGTACTTTGCAATTATCTCTTTCTTCATTTCATAAGTGATTAGCGACTTTTTTCTTGAAGGGTTGGCACTAGAAGCTTTCTTGGGGCCCATGGTGACTTATTTTGCAGAAACAAGCACCAAACACATTGATAATATGGATAATATGGAATGTACCGAATGTATCCTTAGATGCGCGCACACTGGCTGGCTTGTAAACACTGGCACACAAGGGGCAGTTCAGGCCACACGTGGACACGTCTCGTACGAATCATATCGAATACTGGGTTTTCAATCGAATACCGAGGAAAATTTTTTGCGATATAATGTATCGAATACCGGATTTGTCGAATACCGATGCCATCGAATACCGGGGGTCCACTGTAGAGCATCATTCTGTACAGCTCATTCTAGCTCAATACATAGTCAGTACCAAATTCACTATATTAGACCATAGTGCAATTACTAGTGAGAGATTGGTGCTATTTTTAATTTGTATTTTCATATTATTAGATTAAACCTAGTTGTACTATAGCTCATTCTAGCTCAATACATAGTCAATACTAAATTCACTATATTAGACCATAGTGCAATTACTAGTGAGAGACTGGTGCTATTTTTAATTTGTATTTTTATATTATTAGATTAAACCTAGTTGTACTAGAGTTCATTCTAGCTCAAAACATAGACTCCACAAAAGTCATTATATTAAACCTTAGTGCAATTCAAGTGAGAGTCTTGTTCTATTTTTAATTTGTATTTTTATATTACTAGTTTATACCTGATTGTACTTTAGTTCATTCCAGCACAACACATAGACAACATCAACTTCATTATGTGTAGCAGTGACTATACTCTATATGACCAAAATACTCTAGCTATATACTTGTCCAAACTTCCCACCACTACAGATATCAGTACAAGAACTCAACACACAACTCAGGATATAAATAACCATAATTTAAACCTAGAAGATGATTGATCATGTTGACCCTGATCTAAACCTCCATAATCTGACACCCAATCAAAACCTATTGGAAAGTAACTGCCTTTATTACACAGCATCACAAGCCAGCACTATCCTAAACAATGCTAAAAGTCTATCAGTATTTAACTACAACATCAGGTCCTTAAGCAAACACTATGATGACCTCCTGGCACTCCTCGAATCACTAAAGACACCCTTCTCCTGCATTATTCTTACTGAGACCTGGCTTAAGCAGGACACAATAGATATCTACCCTCTACCAGGATACACAGCAATTCACAACTGCAGACCAAACCAAGTTGGGGTGGTATTGCAATCTATTACTCTAACCAATTATCTTGTATTAGCACCACATGCTTTAATGATGAATATGGGGAATACATTTTTGCTAATTTTACTGTAAAAAACCTTAAGACACCTATAACAATCGGTGCCATTTACCGGATACCTCACACAAACATCCCAAATTTCAGTGAGAAATTAAAGTCACTAATAACAAACAGACAAATGAATAAGCACCACCTTCTCTTAGCTGGAGACTTCAACATCAACCTTGGCATACTAGATGATCAGCCTGTAACTGATTTCATCAACAATATGGACAACACACTTCTCACACCAACAATAACTAAACCAACCAGGCTCACTGAGACAAGTGCAACCATAATGGACCACATATGGACCAATATACTAGCCCCCCTTAAATCAGGGATAATCACAGATAGCACTACAGACCACTACCCTACCTTCCTCCTGATAAACATTAGTAAACCACCACTTGAATACAACAAAGTCTCATTTAAACTCCATGATGAGGCCTCAATAAAGAAGTTCACAGCTGACCTAGAGACTGTTGACTGGCCTACAGAATTCTCCAAGGCCAATGGTATTGATGACTGGACAGACATTTTTCTTAACAAATTACTTAGACTATATAACAAACATTGTCCTATGAAAACGAAACAGATCACAAACAAACGGCTTGGTTGCCCATGGCTAACCAGCACCATTCTGAAATCCATTGACAAGAAACACCAATATGAAAAGCAATGTAGACAGGGCTTAATACACAAAGATATTCTTAAACACTATTCATCAGTTCTCACCAAAGTAATAAAAAAAGCCAAACAACTATACTACTCCAGTAGATTCACAGACACTAGAGGAGATATAAAAAAGACCTGGAAAACACTCTCTCAGATTCTAGGGACCCATAAACTGAAAAAAAACGAATATTGTCCTAACTAAACCTAATGAAACACCACTACATCCCACTGACACAGCTAACAAGATAAACGACTTCTTCTCAACCATAGGATCTAATCTCGCCAATAAAATCCCACATACCAATGCCCATGCCGGGGACTACCTAGATGGAAATTTCCCAAATTCCTTCTATCTTGCACCAACTGAGCCCACGGAAGTCACCGAGATTATAAAGTCACTTAAAAATAACTCAGGGAATCTGTCTCATGTCCCACCATTACTGTACAAGCGAGCGGCCCATGTCCTTTCGCATGCTATTTCATTACTTTTTAACAAGTCACTAGAAACTAGCACCTTCCCGAAACTACTCAAGATGGCAAGGGTTACACCAATACATAAAGGTGGTGACCCTTCAAACTTAAACAACTATAGGCCAATATCAAACTTACCATTGCTATCCAAAATCTTTGAGAAACTCATACACAGGAGACTATATTCATTTATAACGACACAAAACATACTCAACCCCTGCCAATTTGGATTCAGGAAAAATAAAAGCACTAATGATGCAATCATAAAAATGCTAGATCTGCTTTACACAGCATTGGAAAATAAGGAATATCCACTAGGAATTTTTATTGACCTAAGAAAAGCTTTTGACACAGTAGACCACGACATCCTACTCCACAAACTTGACCATTACGGTATAAGAGGCCATGCGCTTGCTTATTTAAAATCTTACATTACTAATAGGTATCAGTATGTCACCATTAAAGACACAGCATCAACAACATGGCCACTTGATACTGGAGTTCCGCAGGGAAGTGTCCTTGGTCCCCTGCTCTTTCTCATATACATCAATGATCTTCCAAACGTATCCCAACACCTGAAACCCATTCTCTTTGCTGACGACACTACTTATGTCATCTCTCACCCTAATCTTGCCACCCTCAACACCATTGTTAACGAGGAGCTGATCAAAATATCGACTTGGATGACAGCCAATAAACTTACGCTTAACACTGACAAAACCTACTATATTATGTTTGGTAGCAGAGCAGGAGATGCACAAATTAACATTAAGATCGACAACACTCTAATTACCAGACATAATGAGGGCAAATTCCTAGGCCTATACCTTGACAACAACCTGAATTTCAGCACCCATATCCAACATATAACCAAAAAAGTATCCAAAACGATACTACGTGCCGCAAAATGCCCTTCTCACACTATACCACTCACTTATTTATCCATACCTCACCTATGCTATTTGTGCTTGGGGATCAACTGCAGCAACACACCTAAAGCCAATAATAACCCAACAAAAAGCTGCAGTAAGAATAATCACTAAATCCCATCCCTGGCAACATCCCCCCCACTCTTCATAGATCTAAACTTACTCCCTGTTCAGTACATCCACACTTACTACTGTGCAATCTACATCTACAGGACCTTAAACTCCAATATCAACCTTCACCTAAAACGCTTTCTTGATAGTTGTGACAGAACCCACAGGCATAACACCAGACACAAACATCTCTACGACATTCCCCGTGTCCGACTAAACCTTTACAAAAATTCAATGTATGTCAAAGGCCCTAAAATCTGGAACACCCTACCTGAGAACTCTAGAACTGCAGACACATTCATCACCTTCAAAACTACCATTAGAAAACATCTTATCTCCCTGATACACCCCGTCAACTAACTACACGAATACCACCTGGTGGTTCATACTTACACTCACTCACCCATTTGACCATAAACAGAAATATTAATCTCAATCTTAAAATAATGAATCCTGTGATATTCCAGTACTGAAACTATGTACTGTGCCAAAACAAAAGCATTCACATTGCTAAACTCACAAACTAGTATTTAGTCACTTAGCCATAATACCAACTTACCTCATAATTTGTAATATTTTAAAATTAAGATTTAAACTAAGTCTGCCCGAAATGCCTAGCCATGCTAGGTGTTCTAGTGGTACACTCTGTAATCATTATTTTACTACATGTAAACCACACAATAACCAAATTCTATAAATTCAGCATTGTAATCCTTATAGAGAATAAACTTTGAATTGAATTGAATTGAATTGAATTGAATTGTATAGTTTTGATATTCAGTACAGTTAATCCCAGAATTCATGTCCTTTGATTATCCAGAAATTTTTACTGAAGGGTTTCCTGCAAATAACTTTAGTTACTTGTTGTTTTCCTAGTGTCCACTGTTTTTGGTTTGCACATTACCCCTAAATTAAAAATCCACCACAGGATTTTATTAAAAAAGATGGATATCATCCCATTTCCTTATGTCTCTTTCTCTCTGGATAATTTTTATTTTTTTTAATGAATGTCAGTAAATAAAGAGATATGCCTTTTGAAATACAGTGAATCCAAAACTAATTGTATTCACAGATTATCAACTTACAGGGATTCTAGGGGGCCTAACTCATTAAAATTTGGGGTTCAACTATACATATATGTATTTTTAAATATATTGGTACTGTATAATACTAAAACAGTGGACCCCCGACATTCGATGGCATCGACATTCGATAAATCCGACATTTGATGCATTTTAACGCAAAAATTTCGCCTCAACATTCGATCGAAAACCTGCTATTCGATACGATTCGTACTAGACGTGTCCATGTGTGGCCTGAACTGCCCAGTGTGTGCCAGTGTTTACAAGCCAGCCAGTGTGCGCGCATCTAAGGATACATTCGGTACATTCCATATTATCCATATTATCACTGTTTTTGGTGCTTGTTTCTGCAAAATAAGTAACCATGGGCCCCAAGAAAGCTTCCAGTGCCAACCCTTCGAGAAAAAAGGTGCTAATGACTATTGAAATGAAGAAAGTGATAATTGCAAAGTACGAAAGTGGAGTGCGTGTGTTGGAGCTGGTCAGGTTGTATAGTAAACCCCAATCAACCATCTCTACTATAGTGAGCAGGAAAACACTAACACCATCCACACTCTCCCCTCCTCCCATCCTATCAACCATCTCCAGATCTTCATTAAAGGTAAGTGTCAATTATTCTATTCTTTTTAATCTATTGTTATTGTTGTTATTGTAATTATTCTATTGCATTAAACTTAATATTTCATGTGGTAAAATTTTTTTTTTCATACTTTTGGGTGTCTTGCACGGATTAATTTGATTTCCATTATTTCTTATGGGGAAAATTAATTCGACTTTCGATATTTTCGACATTCGATGAGCTCTCAGGAACGGATTAATATCGAATGTCGGGGGTCCACTGTATGTACAGGACTGGAACAGTAATTGTTTGATTTGCATTTTGTGATATATAAACAAATGTAGTCCAACAAAAATTTTGCACTGTATATGCCAGGTATTGATTGAACAGTTTGGTGGAGTGGGATTCATAAAGTTTTTTTTTTTTTTCAAACAGGTAATATACAATGGTGAAAATGGGAGCAAACATTTTCCAAAATGTGAGCAGGCAATGTAGAAATCTTGGAGTTTTGTATCCCCATCAACTAAAACATTGTCATACAGGAACAGTACCAGCAGAGTATCTGAAGGGCACATGGTACCCTCCTCATCAGTACCATTACCATGGCCAGGAAGAAGGTAAGCTGAAAACTCTGTTGTTATATTTATTAGCAAAATGAACATTATAACGTTTAAATGAAGGACTTATAATAGCAATCCTTGTAAGAACGGGATTTTTCCATTTTATAAAATTAGTTGAATTCTTGTAGAGAAGTGTTTCTCAGCCGAACTTGGCAGATGACCCACCTGTTCTTTCAGGTAACACAAATAATGGATAATACGCTCTCAACCCCCACCTCTCACTGCTTGTTTATTGTTACTAGTATAATCATGGAAAGTGCTAAACATGTATATTGTTGATTGTGCCTCCCATTTCCCAGGTGTTGCATGATCCCTACATGTTTAGCACTTTCCATGATTATATTTTTTTTTTTTTTTTTTTTTTTATTATCACACCGGCCGATTCCCACCAAGGCAGGGTGGCCCGAAAAAGAAAAACTTTCACCATCATTCACTCCATCACTGTCTTGCCAGAAGGGTGCTTTACACTACAGTTTTTAAACTGCAACATTAACACCCCTCCTTCAGAGTGCAGGCACTGTACTTCCCAGTCCTGGAGATGGGAAGTACAGTGCCTGCACTCTGAAGGAGGGGTGTTAATGTTGCAGTTTAAAAACTGTAGTGTAAAGCACCCTTCTGGCAAGACAGTGATGGAGTGAATGATGGTGAAAGTTTTTCTTTTTCGGGCCACCCTGCCTTGGTGGGAATCGGCCGGTGTGATAATAAAAAAAAAAAAATATAATCATGGAAAGTGCTAAACATGTAGGGATCATGCAACACCTGGGAAATGGGAGGCACAATCAAGTTTGATTCAAGGAAGGGAAGAGTAGCTCAAGTTCCTTGGATCATGAGCATTATTCTTGAAGGGCCCCACTATGAGAAATGCTGTTGTAGGGTTACAAGAATCATAGTACCTTGTGTGTGTGTGTGTGTGTACTCGCCTAATTGTGCTTGCAGGGGTTGAGCCTCAGCTCCTGGCCCCACCTCTTCACTGGTCGCTACTAGATCTTCTCTCTCCCTGCTCGATGTGTGTGTGTGTGTGTGTGTGTGTGTGTGTGTGTACTCACCTGATTGTGGTTGCAGGGGTCGAGACTCAGCTTCTGGTCCCACCTCTTCACTGTCCGCTACTGCGTCCTCCCTCTCCCTGCTCCATGAGCTTTATCATAACTCGTCTTAAAACTATGTATGGTTCCTGCCTCCACTAAATCACTTGCCAGACTATTCCACTTCCTAATAGCTCTGTGGCTCAAGGAATACTTCCTAACATCCCTTTGGCTCATCTGAGTCTTCAACTTCCAATTGTGACCCCTTGTTTCTGTGTCCCATGTTAGGTAAGACACATATGCAACAGTTAGGTATCTTTATTATGAAACGTTTCGCCTACACAGTAGGCTTCTTCAGTCAAGTACAGAAAAGTTGATAGAAGCAGAAGATACTTGAAGACGATGTAATCAGTCCATCACCCTTAAAGTTTTGAGGTGGTCAGTCCCTCAGTCTGGAGAAGAGCATTGTTCCATAGTATGAAACAATATTGTTTCATATTGTTTCATACTATGGAACAATGCTCTTCTCCAGACTGAGGGACTGACCACCTCAAAACTTTAAGGGTGATGGACTGATTACATCGTCTTCAAGTATCTTCTGCTTCTATCAACTTTTCTGTACTTGACTGAAGAAGCCTACTGTGTAGGCGAAACGTTTCATAATAAAGATACCTAACTGTTGCATATGTGTCTTACCTAACAACCTGTCGGTATTTTATACCATTTTAATGTTCATTCTGTGTCCCATCTCTGGAACATCCTGTCTCTGTCCACCTTATCTATTCCATGCAGTATTTTGTATATTGTTATCATGTCACCCCTGACTCTCCTGTCCTCCAGTGTCGTCAAACCAATTTCCCTTAACCTTTCTTCATAGGACATTCCCCTTAGCTCTGGAACCAGCCTTGTTGCAAACCTTTTCACTTCCTCTAATTTCTTGACATACTTGACCAGGTGTGGGTTTCAAACAGGTGCTGCGTACTCCAGTATGGGCCTGACGTACACAGTGTATAGAGTCTTGAACAATTCCTTACTGATGTATCAGAACGCTTTTCTCAGGTTTGCCAGGCGCCCACATGCTGCAGCAGTTATTTGGTTAATGTGGGCTTCCAGCAACGTGCTCAGTGTTATACTCACCTTCAGATCTTTCTCCTTGAGTGAGGTTTGCAGTCTTTGGCCACCTAGCCTATACTCTGCCTGCGATCTTCTTTGCCCTTCCCCGATCTTCCTGACTTTGCATTTGGCAGGGTTAAATTCGAGGAGCCAGTTACTGGACCACACCTCCAGCTTGTGCAGGTCTCTTTGTAGACCAGTGTGCTCACCTAGTTGTGGTTGCAGGGGTTGAGTCATAGCTCCATGAATCCATGCTGCCTGTCATTTATAATCTTGTTACGTTCCAGGTGTTCCACCACTCTCCATGACTTTGCATACTATACACGTCAGTGACACTGGTCTTTAGTTTAGTGCCTCGTTTCTGTATCCTTTCTTAAAGATGGGGATTACATTTGCTGTCTTCCATACCTCAGGTAGTAGCCCAGTTTCAAGGGATGTGTTGAAAATTGTGGTTAGTGGCACACACAGTGTCTGCTCCCTCTCTAAAGACCCATGGAGAGATGTTGTCAGGTCCCACCGCCTTTGAGGTGTCAAGTTCACATAGCAGCTCCTTCACCTCCTTGGTTCTGTGTATTTCATCCAACACTTGTTGGTATATCCCTTGTTGGTGTACCCCTCTGTTTTGTCTTCCCATTGTCCTTTCTGTCCCCACTGTAAATATTTTCTTAAATCTTGTGTTGAGCTCCTCACACACTTCTTGGTCCTTTCTTGTTAGCTCCCCACCTTCTTTCCTCAGCCTGATTACCTGGTCCTTGACTGTTGTCTTCCTCCTAATGTGGCCATAAAACAGTTTCGGCTCAGACTTGACTTTTGATGCTATGTTGTTTTCGTACTGTTGCTGGGCCTTCCTCGTTATCTGTGCATACTCATTTCTGGCTCTTCAACTTATCTCTATTTTTCTGGGTCCTATGCCTTCTGTACTTTTTCCATTCTCTAGTGCACTTAGTTTTTGCCTCCCTACACCTTTGGGTAAACCAAGGGCTCATTCTGGTCTTCCCATTATTTTCCTCTGCCTCCTTGGATTTTGTTATGTAGTCCATCATTTCGTTTACTGACCGTCCTACCAATTCTCTTTCCCACTGAACCACCTGCAGGAAGTTCCTCATGCCTGTGTAGTCTCCCCTTTTATAGTTTGGCTTGTCCCTTTCTACTCCTTACATTCTCCACTTGTAACTCTATGTATTCAAGGCACAGAACAACATGATCACTAGCTCCAAGGGGCCTTTCATATGTGATGGCCTCAATGTCTGAGCTACTCAGGGTGAACACAAGGTCCAGTCTTGCTGGTTCATCTTCCCCTCTCTCTCTGGTAGTGTCCCTAACATGTTGGTGCATGAGGTTTTCCAGTACCACATCCATCATCTTGATTCTCCAAGTTTTGGGACCCCCATGTGGCTCCAGGATTTCACAGTCAATCTCCCTGTGATTGAAATCGCCCATAACCAATAACTTTGCTCTGCTCGAGTGAGCTCTTCTAGCCACCTCAGCTGGTGTGTCCACCATTGTTCTGTGGTGGGTTATACATCACTGCAATGAGTACCTTATGTCCCCCAGACTGAATTGTACCTACTATGTAATCCATTCCTTCCATTTCCTGAAATGCTCCTGTCATTCCTCAGGATCTGATATCCGGGTGGGAAGATTGTGTCTGTTATCATCCCAATAAGTTTTGTTTCTGTGACTGCTATGGTGTCTTCATGCCACTCCTCACATTTATTCGTTATTCCATCTTCATTCGTGTACCTAACCTTCAACTTCTTTTCTAAAACTGTGGTTCGGGGAGAATGGTAGGTTTGGGGAGCAGGAGCCCTGGCAGGGGCCTATAGGCCCTTCTTTGTTTCCTTCTTTATTTCCTTCTGGAGGAGGTTGTGTTTGCTCTTCCACCTGGGTCTGGGTTCTCCTGCTCCCCTCCATCCTTGCCTCCCATTCCTCCTTGTGTCGTTGCTCCCTCTCTTTCGATATCTTCCTTTCTTCTTGTGTTCTGTCTCTGTCAAGGTACACTCTCTGGTACTCTGGTTTGTCCCTTAGTCATGCTTTCTCCTGCAGGATCCAGTTTTGAGCTGATTCTGCCTTGAAAATCACTTTGACTGGTTGTGTTTTCCTCTCGCAAACCACCCAATTCTCCGAAAATTTGTCAACTGGGCCATATCATCCTCTCCTATTGCTTTCATGAGACTTTGTCGTCTTTTTTCTCCTCCTGTTTTCTTGCTTCAAGAGTTTCCCCTTCAACTTCCTGGAGCCCATAGACAAAACCTGACTTCTCCCTTTTGTCCTCCCACTGGACTTCCCTGAGCATCCTCTGAGATGCTTTAGATCCTTCCATTGGGGTGTTTCCTTCCTTTGGTCTCTTCCCTAGCTGATGTCCCTGTGCTCAGCTGTTCCTGGGCAGAGTTGTCTGTTAGAGCCTATGCTCATAGCTTAGCTCCTTCATTGTCTTTTGTCCCCTCAGTTGTTCTCGCTGTTCTCCCCGTCTTTTCCCGGGCCCCACACGGGTCTGATAGGGCCTTCACATACAGTGTAGCTCCTTTGCTTCCTACAGTCCCCTTGTCTGTGACTGTTGTATCAGTTCCTGATGTAGTGGCTATACTGTCCTTTGGTTCTTTAGGTCATTGCAGAATTTTAGTTCCTCTTCTAAGCTCTGTATCTTGGTTTCTGCTGCAATGGCTTTTTGTGTGTGTGTGTGCGCACATGTGTGCGTGTGTGTGTGCATGTGCACGTGCACATGCACATGTGCACGAGCGGGCTTACCTAATTGTGGTTACAGGGGTTGAGTCATAGCTCCTGGCCCCTTCACTGGTTGCTAGTAGGTCACTCACTCCCTGCTCTGTTAGCTTTATTATGCCTTTTCTTAAAGCTATGTATGGATCCTGCCTCCACCACCTCACTTTCCAGATTATTCCACTTCCTGACAACTCTGTGACTGAAGAAATACTGTACAATAGGGCCCCACTTATACGGTAGTTTAGGTTCCAGGCTACTGCCGGAAAGCAGACATCGCCAGAAAGCAAAACACCATTTTTTCCACTTATAAATGCATATAAATGCCAGATAACATTTAACTAAAGCACCTTAGAGCAAAAAAATCCATATTACAGTACATTCACTAATTACGTTAAAATATTTGTAGCCTTAATGTAGGGTGAGAGGTGAGTTTTATTTGTATGAAATCAGGTTTGAAATTGAAATTGAAATGTTTATTTCTCTGTTAAGATTACAGTGGGTGGTTTACATATTATAAAACAATAATTTGGGAAGTATGGTAGCCAGCCAGGGCAGCCCTCCCTGCCTCACCCCACCCACAGGTAATGTAAACAAACCAGGCGAATGTGCCTGGTTTTCATTCATACACGTTCATATTTTACCATAATACAAACACTTTACATTGTGTGCAGGTTGTTTCCACATTGATACAGTAGAGTAAATAAAGAGAAACTCTCCCATTCTCATGTAACACCATTTTTAGAAGAAATGATGCTCTGAGTGAAGGCATACGAAAGGAATAATTTTATAGTTACCCTCAGTAATATTATAGTGTACACATTTTCTCTGATGTTGGACTACAAGCTGCCTGGCTACCACAAGTCCTACAAGTCGCCTGGCTACCACATCTCATATTTATGTTAATTTATTCTACTGTGATGTGTATTTATCATGTTTATATGTTACGTAGCATGTTTATTATATAATTTTGAAAAAAATATCATAGATGGATTAATGAAAATGTCTATTTTAACGTAATATATAACATTTAATGCACCCAGGAGATTATGTATTATTATTAATATGGCATCAAGAGTAGAGAGAGACTTAGTGATTTTAATGTGTACCTGCATGCCAGCACACTGTGTAAGTATATTTTGGTACAGGTACACATAAGCATAATTTTCAGAGTACTGTACATATAAAATACATTTGAGGTGGTTTGGTCAATTAGAGAGAATGGATCAAAGTAGAATGACATGGAGAGCGTATAAATCTGTAGGGGAAGGAAGGCGGGGTAGGGGTCGTCCTCGAAAAGGTTGGAGGGAGGGGGTAAAGGAGGTGTTGTGGGCGAGGGGGTTTGGACTTCCAGCAAGCATGCGTGAGCGTGTTAGATAGGAGTGAATGGAGACAAATGGTATTTGGGACCTGACGATCTGTTGGAGTGTGAGCAGGGTAATATTTATTGAAGGGATTCAGGGAAACCGGTTATTTTATATAACCGGACTTGAGTCCTGGAAATGGGAAGTACAATGCCTGCACTCTAAAGGAGGGGTTTGGGATATTGGCAGTTTGGAGAGATATACAGTATTGTGTATTTTTATGCTTATATACTTCTAAACTGTTGTATTCCGGCCACCTCTGCAAAAACAGTGATTATGTGTGAGTGAGGTGAAAGTGTTGAATGATGATGAAATTATTTTCTTTTTGGGAATTTTCTTTCTCTTTGGGTCACCCTGCCTCGGTGGGAGATGGCCGACTTGTTGAAAAAAAAAAAACATATAAAATATGCAGTAACTTTAAAACGCTTGAAATTTTGGAAAGTTTCCAGACATAATAGAGTTATGTGCTCACAGAGAATGTAAACAAACCAGGTGGGGTGCACTGTATTAGAAAGACTAGGAGCCATATAGAAAGTTTTGGTCATAATTTGAAATTGCCATATTAGTGGAGCGCCGTAAGGCAAAACACAGTAAAGCGGGGCCCTACTGTACAGTGGACCCTCGTTTTTCTTAATAAATCCATTCCAGAGAGTGTGACTAATGGCGAAATTGATGATTTGTGAAACCATTTTCCCCATAAGAAATAATGTAAATCCAATTAATCTGTTCCAGACACACAAAAGTATTAAAAAAAAATTTTTTTTATCTTAAAGATAGATTTACATGCACAAAAGAATGAACATGCAACATGACACTTACCTTTATTGAAGGCTGTTGTTGGTGGATGGAAGACAGGGAGGAGGGAGAGGGAAGAGAGGTTATTCTTTGGAAGGGGAATCCCCCTCCATAAGGACTCGAGGTACCAAGTCTCTTCTTTGTTTTTAATGCCACAAATCTTTCCATCCTATTCCACATGGCACAAATATCCATTACTACCATCATCACTACTGCCCTCTACTACCACCACAACCACTACCAAACACTACCACCATCACAACCACTACTACCCTCTACCACCCTCACTACCACCCTCTACCACCATCACAACCACTACTACCCTCTACCACCCTCACTACCACCCTTTACCACCATCACAACCACTACCACCCTCTACCATCATCACAACCACTACCACCATCACAACCACTACCACCCTCTACCACTGTCACTACCACCACCACTTTCGTATTTTTCTACAATCTTTTTCTTTAATTCTATCGTGTTTCTCACCTTCTTTACCAAAGGGCCGGCACTAGCTTTCTTTGGGCCCATGGTGACTTATTTAGTAGTTTCAAGCACTAAAACAAATAGAATATTACAAAATATATCGTATGAATGCGTGAGATCATTCTCATTCGCTGATAAACAATGGGACACTGACTGTGGCCGTGTAAGGGCTGCTCGTATGTGTCTGGGACGAAAGACTATTTGCAAGTCAAACAACGATTCGCGAGTCAATATTTTGACGAAAAAAGTTACAAGTGTTTTAAATTGCAACTTTTGATGCTTATGAAAAATGAGAGTCCACTGTACTTCCTAACATCTCTGTGACTCATCTGAGTCTTCAACTTCCAGTTGACCCTTTGTCGCTGTGTCCCATCTCTGTCCACCTTGTCGATTCCTCTCGGTATTTTGTATGTTGTTATCATGTCCCCCCTGTCTTCCAGTGCCATCAGGTCAGTTTCCATTAACCTCTCCTCATAGGACATTCCCCTTAGCTCTGAGACTAGTCTTGTTGCAAACCTTTGCACTTTCTCTAATTTTCTGAGGTGCTTGCCCAGGTGTGGGTTCCAAACTGGTGCTGCATACTCTAATATGGGCCTGACATACACAGTGTACAGAATCCTGAACGACTTCTTACTGGGATGTCGGAGAGCTATTCTTAGGTTTGCTAGTCGCCCATATGCTGCAGTAGTTAATTGGTTGATGTGTGCCTCAGGAGATATGTTTGGTATTATAGTCACCCCAAGATCCTTTTCCTTGAGTGAGGTTTGTACCCTTTGGCCCCCTTAGGCTGCGGTCTTCTTTGCCCTTCCCCGATCTTCATGACCTTGCACTTGGTGGGGTTGAACTCCAATAGCCAGTTGGTAGACCAGGCCTGTAGCCTGTCCAGATTCCTTTGCAGTCCTGCCTGGTCCTCCTCTGATTGAATTCTGATTGAATTTGGAGGAATTCGCACATTTGTGTGTGTGTGCAAGCATGTGTATGTGTGTGTGTGTGCAAGCATGTGTATGTGTGCAAACATGTGTATGTGTGCATGCATACTCATCTTTATGTGGTTGCAAGAGTCTATTCATAGCTCCTGGCTATGTATGTGTGTATGTATGTACAGTAGAGCCCCACTTGACAGCGTTTCCCTTCATGGCATTCCGCTAATTCGGACATTTCAAATTATAACCAAAACTTGCTGTACGGCTCCCCCCACCTGTCTTTCTAATATGGTCACCGCACCCCACCCAGTTTATTTACATTCTCCGTGAGCAAATCCCTCAGTTATGTCTGGAAACTTTCCAAGATTCAAGTGTTTTCAAGTTACTGAATATTTATATGTTCTCTGATGATTATACTTACGTGTACCTGTACCTAAATACATACACTTACATGCTGTGCTGGCATGTAGGTACACATTAAAATCACTAAGAGTCTCTCTACTCTTGAAAACGCCTTGATAAAAATAATGATAATAATCTCTTGGGTGCATTAAATGTCGTATATTACGTTAATATAAACATAATCCATCAATGATATTTTTTTCAAAATTATATAAGAAACACGTTACATAACACACAAACGTGATACATACACCCACAGTATAAAAATTGACATAAATATGAGATGCGTTTACCAAGCGGCTTGTAGGAGTGATGGAAGAATTACGTTTTTTCTAGTCCAACATCAATTACTGAGGGATAACTGTAAAAAATATTCCTTTCATATGCCTTCACTCTATCTTTTGCTATTCACGACCTTTGTGGGTTTAGCACTTCTCTTTTCTTTTGATAATGATAATAATAATCCATATTATCATTCACTCTAAAAATGGTGTGTTGCATGAGAATGGGAGTGTTGCTGTTTATTTACTCTTCTGTACTAGACTGAGTGATCGCCCACCACCATTCAGTTTGTTTTCATGTTGTCCGAACTCCGTGTATCCCATTCTCTCTCGTTTACTATTTCGTTAGCTAGGTAGCTCTCACTGATGATGGCATCTAAGCTTAGCTGTGATAAAAAGAAGAGTCATAAGCCTTTTACTTTAAGTACCAAGTTAGAAATGATTAAACTTAGTGAGCAAGGTATGTCGATGGCTGAGATGGCACATAAGCTTGGTTTGGCTCGTCAAACAGTTAGTACAGTTGTGAACAATAAGGAGAAATTGTTGCAGGAAATTAAAAGTGCTGCACCAGTGACCACTAGTAAGTAAGTAAGCAAGTTTATTCAGGTATACACAAATACAGTTATAGATTATTATATGTACATAGCAGCATTTGTGTAGAGAACCTAGGATAACCCCAAAAAAGTCAGACAAAGTGACTTATTGCTGACATGGAAAAACTTTTACACTGCCACTCACCTCTCACACATTCATATTAATGTTTTAAGGCAAGTAGCAAGTGTACTGTGTGTGTATTTTACTTTTTATTGTGTGTTTTTTAATGCCTAGTTCTATTGCTAACTTAATATATGTTAGTGTAAACTTGTTATCTAGCATTTATATGCACTTATAAGTGGAAAAAGGGCATTCCACTTTACAGTGATTTCCGCTTTATGGCGGTAGCCTGGAACCTAACTTGCCGTATAAGTGGGGTCCTACTGTATATGTGCAATAATTGTGAACAAGCAATAAAAGATGCACCAGTGTTTGCCTAAAAGTTGCATGGGGTTAGCCTCTTTAAAATAAGATCATCTCCCTCATTTTTAAGAGTTGCCTTAGACTTATTTTCTTTTATACAACAATAGGAAATTTCCTAAAAATAAGTGTCAGACACTTTTGGAATCAGAATTTAAAATCTTTTATAATGAAATGGTTTGGAGTTTGACATCATGTTTGTGATAATTGACATGTTACTAATTTTGTGGTCACTTGGTCATTACTACATATTCGAACCTTATGGGCTTTTTATGCTTTATGCTTATATTCTGTAATATGCTGTCTGCATTTTCTGGCATTTGGCACCCTTCTTGGCACCACTTTCTGTTATTATGGAGGGAGTTGTTCCCAGAACGAATCTGTCTTGATTTCCTACTCTATTTCTGTAACATTGTAAGCTCCTGATGATGTGTTGATTGCCACACAAAAGGCCTAGAACTGTCATTCACCTCCACCTGTGGTTATTTTGCATATGTTATTATTGATAAATTGTTGTTCTTGTTCAGGACCAAATATAGCATCTACATTACCATTAGATGAAGTCCCTCCTAAGAAAGCCAAGGCTGTAGTGTGTGGGGGAGGAATGGTTGGCACCTCAGTACTCTATCATCTGGCAATGCTGGGATGGAGCACAGATACTGTTTTGCTGGAACAGGCAAGGTAATAAGAAGGTATCTCTTCATCAGAACTGTGAAATTATTATGAATTTTGCATCATCTGTGTAATAATTTTGACCTTTTTTAAAAAAGGCACTTAATTTTGTATGTGCTTCACACATATAAGTAATTTTTGCAGAATTGGAGAGGTTTCCTCATGGAGGGGATCTGGATTCCTTGGTAGCATAAAACTCATTAAACCGGAAATGGACATTCTTCATTCAAGCAAACGCCTTGCCCAGGAGTTAGCTGAGGCTGGACATGATACAGGATGGAAGCAGTGTGGGGGACTTCATCTCGCTCTTACTCGTGATAGAATGACTCACTTTCGTAAAATGAAAGCCATAGCAGAGTAAGTAACAATTGAGGAACAGAACTGTAGTGTATTGTGTTTGTTTTAAATTTTGCTATTGATCCTTAAAATATGAAACAATCTTACAGTTGTTAATATGTTCTGTATTGTATATTAATTAGGTATTCACATCAAAGAGGTTACTGTGGAGTGTTTTTTTTTTTTTTTTTTTTTTTTTTTTTTTTTTTTTTTTTTTTTTTTAGTATCATAGGCAGTAAAGAATTCCCCATGGTTTTGATTAATTAACTTTTCCTAAGAATGTTACATGGAATTTTCACTAATGTATCTATGTTTAATCAAGTTTTTACCTTTTATGTGAGCCTCATATAACCTAAACAAAGACAAATAACTGGAAATTTTCAATACTGTACTAATATGAACAAGGAAGAAAGGAGCACCCCTTCCCTGGTCCTCTGTACACATATACATGACTCGCAAAATTGTAATGACACGATTACAAACAAACCACAGTACAGGTGGGGATTGAACTCGTGGCAGGTGAGTCGTAAAACTCCAGGCCAGCATGTAAGCCACTGGGCTAGTTGGCTACAATAAGATTCATCCAGCTAGGTACAGTAGAACCCATATATCCACTGATTCGGTATCCACAGTTTCAGTTATCCACAGTTTACTGTGGCCCCAAAATACCTCATAATTTTGCATAATAATAGCCCCAAAGCACAAAAGTAGAGAAGCTGGCAGTTCTTCAAAGCCTAAGAGAAGCTGTGAAGTACTTCCCATGAGCGAAAAAAGTGATAATTCTCCACATTTTGTGCATAATTTAACAAACTTTATAATATGTATGTATAGGACTTACATATAGGGTTTGCTACTATCCATGGTTTCAGTATCCACAGCAGGTCCTTGGAACTTATCCCCTGTGGATACAGGGGTCCTACTGCATATTTATGCATCACAGGGAGATAAGCATGGATCCCACTGTGACCACATATGCAGGTTTTTATAGATGAATCTCCCGGCTGGCCCAGCGACTTAAGCTCTGGCCTGGAGTTTTACGACTCACTTGCCACGAGTTCAATCCCCAACCGTATAATGCTTTATTTACAATTGTGTCATTATGATTTCGTGAGTCATGATGACAGCTTTGAGGGGACTTGAGCTAGAGTTTGTCACAGCCATGCTGGTGGGAGATTCACCTGTAAAATCTTGCCTCTGTGGTCACAGTGGAACCCATGCTAACCTCCCTATGTTGTATAAATATACCTGGTTGGATGAATCTTATTGTAGCCAGCCAGCCCAGTGGCTTTCGCACTGGCCTGGAGTTTTATGACTTACTTGCTGCAAGTTCAATTCCCACCTGTACTGTGGCTTGTTTTGCAAGTACATATGTGTATATGGACAAAGTACAAAAGTTCAAACACAAGTTATTAAATGGCTTCCAAGACTAAACAGTATGGAACATGAAAAAGAAGCTGAAGGCATTAGACCTACCTTTAATGAATTATAGGAGGAATAGAGGTGAAATGATAAACAAAGAGTACCCTGTGAGATTACTAAAAGATACAAAAGAATGAAAATGTATGAGTTTGTAGCACCAACATAGAGAATGAGAGGTTATAACTATAAACTAAGAGAGAAAAGGTGTTGAAGAGATACTGAAAATTCTTCATAGAGTAATAGAAGAACAACAAACATTACTGGAGATAGTGCTTCATCTGTGTCACTTTCCAGTGTTTTCACTGCCACTCAAACAAACACAGAGATAAAGACAGAGAATTGGGATTGAGGAGAGAGAGAAATGTATTTAATTTTTTTTTAACACATCAGCCCTTTCCCAGAGAGGCAGGGTAACCCAAAAAAGAAGAAACACTTTCTACATCATACACTCCATCACTGTCTTGCCAGAGGCATGGCAATACTGAAGTTGAAAAACTGCAATTTTTCTCCACCCCTCCTTCAGAGTGCAGCCACCTCCAGGACTCAAATCTGGCTGACTTGTTTCTCTGAATCTCTTCATAAATGATACTTTGCTCACAATCCAACAACACTTATCATAAAAACCATTTGCCTCCACTTGCTTCTATTTAACGTGCTCCTGTACGCTTGGTTGAGGAGGAGTGTCTCAATTCTGTCTTTTTATAATTCACAGGTAATTTTTAAACTTACAATATATTAATAGTCCCTGACCATCTTTTATCTTCTTCAATATTTACAGAGCTAGAGGTACAGAATGTCATGCTCTAACACCTGAGGAAGTGTCTCGGAAGTGTGATATTCTCAACACATCAGATACTGTAGGTGCTTTGTGGGTTCCTGGAGATGGTGTGTGTGACCCTTATAAGCTAACTTATTCTCTCCTAAAGTTAGCACTAGAGAAAGGTAACAAATAGTAATAAATTCTATTTTCTGGCATGGTATTGCAACCTAAGTGTTTATTTTTACTGGCAAAGCCTATGCCAGTAGGTTTATATAATACAGCCTTTCATCACTTAATGACGGAGTTCCATTCCTAAGACCACATCAAATTCAAATTCAATTCAAATTCAAATTCAATTCAAATTCAAATTCAAATTCAAAGTTTATTCTCTATAAGGATTACAGTGCTGAGTTTACAGAATTTGGTTATTGTATGGTTTACATGTAGTAAAATACTAATTACAGAGGGGGCCACTAGAACACCTAGCATGGCTAGGCATTTCGGGCAGACTTAGATTAATTCTTAACTTTAAAATATTACAAATTATGAGGTAAGTTGGTATTATGGTTAAGTGACTAAATAATAGTTTGTGAGTTTAGCAATGTGAATGCTTTTGTTTTGGCACAATACATAGTTTCAGTATTGGAGTATCACAGGCCAACTTATGACTAGTTAGGATTCATTATTTTAAGATAGAGATTGATATTTCTGTTTATGGTCAAATGGGTGAGTGAGTGTAAGTGTGAACCATCAGGTGGTATTCGTGTAATTAGTTGATGAGGTGTATCAGGGAGATAAGATGTTTTCTAATGGTAGTTTTGAAGTTGATGAATGTGTCTGCAGTTCTAGAGTTTTCTGGTAGGGTGTTACAGATTTTAGGGCCTTTGACATACATTGAATTTTTGTAAAGGTTTAGTCGGACACGGGGAATGTCATAGAGATGTTTGTGTCTGGTGTTATGCCTGTGGGTTCTGTCACAACTATCAAGAAAGCATTTTAGGTCAAGGTTAATATTGGAATTTAAGGTCCTGTAGATGTAGATTGCACAGTAGTAAGTGTGGATGTACTGAACAGGGAGTAAGTTTAGATCTATGAAGAGTGGGGGTGTGTGTTGCCAGGGATGGGATTTAGTGATTATTCTTACTGCAGCTTTTTGTTGGGTTATTATTGGCTTTAGGTGTGTTGCTGCAGTTGATCCCCAAGCACAAATAGCATAGGTGAGGTATGGATAAATAAGTGAGTGGTATAGTGTGAGAAGGGCATTTTGCGGCACTTAGTATCGTATCTTGGAGAGGATCCCAACCGTTTTGGATACTCTTTTGGTTATGTGTTGGATATGGGTGCTGAAATTCAGGTTGTTGTCAAGGTATAGGCCTAGGAATTTGCCCTCATTATGTCTGGTAATTAGAGTGTTGTCAATCTTAATGTTAATTTGTGCATCTCCTACTACTCTGCTACCAAACATAATATAGTAGGTTTTGTCAGTGTTAAGCGTAAGTTTATTGGCTGTCATCCAAGTCAATATTTTGATCAGCTCCTCATCAGCAAGAAGCATACTATAATGGTAGTGGGTTTGTGTCAATGATCTTTCATATTGTTTAAACCCTTTCACTGCTGAGTCCCCTACTTGCGAACTTGCTCTCACTGTCCAAGAATTTAAAAAAAATATATATATATTTTTTTTAAATGATAATCTTTTCCCAATGGTAATTAGACCAAAAGTATGAAATTTGATGGAAAACTTATGGAATTATGCTCTCGTGAAGTTAGCTGTCTTAGCACTATTTTTGCCCAATTCTGTTGTTCCGATTGACCAAATTCGTAGCTATTTCGCTAGAACTCCTTTTGTTCTATTGATTGAGTATAAAAAACTGCTCATTTACCTATTTTAACTACCCAATAAAATGATCAGAAATTGGTAATTTAGCCAATTTCATACAAAATTCAAGAAAAGTCAATTTCAAATTAGGGTCCAGAATTAACAAAGCAAGCATTCCTAGCACTAAATAACATTTTTTCTGTTCATTAGTCATGTCTCCAGGCCCCTCTTATATTACGCTTGCTTTTCATTTTTAATTTTTATTCACACAAAAAATAAAAGATTTATTGTTATGCAGAGTACTGCATTATTGTAAAAATGGTATAAATAATGTCATTTGACGTGTATTGGATGTGTGACGTGATTTGTTTACTCTTGTACATCGGCAAAACTCAAGCATTTCCGCTACTTTGAGCTCATATATACCATATTTTGTGGCTTATTAAGCACATGTTTTTTTTTTCCATAAAATGTCTCCAAAAATTATCCTGCATCCTATAAACTGAAGGTTAGTGATGGGAGTTTGGGGTGTGGGGTGGGCTGTAGCTCTCCCAGTTATGTCTGATGCAGAGCCATTGAAACTAAAACAAATCTTATAAGCCGGGTCTTATAAGCCACAAAATACTGTACATATATGTTGGGTTGAGCTCCAACAAATTTGTGTTTCTCTGACAGTCCAGAGGGAACAGAGCAGGAGAAATATCAGGGCTGGAACAAATATGGTGGTACCCCAAGTTTCGTACATAATTCGTTCCAGAAGGCTGTTCTAGTGCCGTTACCCAATGAATTGGTTTCCATAAGGAATGATGTAAATTAGTATATTAGTCTGTTTCAGACCCCAAAAATACACTTACAAAAGCACTTACAATAATACACTTACATAATTCTTCAAGTTGGAAGCTGTACAAAACTCGGGGTATCATTGTACAGAGATTGTTTACAGCTCACATTGAGCCAGTAAAGCACTAAATTACTGGGAATGCCTTCAAGTCTTGAACATGTACTTATTGAGGCAGAAGAGAGAGATACTATATGATAATATATTTCTGGAAAGTGCTCAAGGGCCTGGTCCCAAATTGTACGCTGCCATAACAACATACTGGAGCAAGAGATATGGGAGGAAGTGCAACATAAACCCAGTGAGGAGCAGGGGTGCAGTGGGGATATTAAGGGAACACTGTATTGACATTCGGGGTCCCAGACTATTTGACATCTTACCAGAAGATATCAGAAACATGGATGGAACAAGTGTAGAAGCCTACAAGATGAAACTGGACAAGTATCTTCACCAGGTGCCAAATCAGCTAGGCTGTAATGGATATGTGGGGGCAGCGGGCCCCCAGCAGCAACAGCCTGGTTGGCCAGGCAAGCACCAGACGAGCCTGGCCCATGGCCGGGCTCCGAGAGTAGTGAAACTTTTGAAACTCTTCAAAGGTATATCAATTTCAAGGTACAGTGGACCCTCAGTTAATGACATCATCAGATATTGTAAAAATCGGATAACAACACGTTTTTGCGTCAGAATATTGGCTCAGTTAACGACAAAGAACTTGGTTAAAATCATTCGTCCCGAATGTGTCCGCATGGCCTTAGTGGCCCGGCCACTCCATATACAGCCAGTGTGCCATTGTTTACAAGCCAGTGAGGACGACTCCACTCGAACATGCAATACATTTTGTATTATTCCATTGTTTTTAGTGCTTGTAACTGCTAAATAAGCCACCATGGGCCCAAAGAAAGCTTCTAGTGCCAGCCCTGTGGTAAAGAGGGTGAGAAATACTATTGAATTAAAGAAAGAGATCAATGCAAAATATGAAAGTGGAGTGTGTGTCTCCAAGCTGGCCAGGTTGTATAACAAACCCCGTACAATCATCTCTTCTATCTTGGCCAACAAAAAGGCAATCAAGGAAGCTGTTGTTGTGAAAGGTGCAAATGTGCTTATAAAACAGAGATCACAAATACTCGAAGATGTGGAGAGACTGTTGTTGGTGTGGATCAATGAGAAACAATTATCAGGAGATAGTGTTTCACAGTCAGTTATATGTGAAAAGGCAAGGCAGTTGCATGATGATCTCATTAAGAAAATGCCTGGAACTAGTGCTCATATCGGTGAATTTAAGGCCAGCAAAGGTTGGTTTGAGAGATTTAAGAATCGTAGTGGCAAACACAGTGGGATAAGGCATGGTGGGGCTGCCAGTTCTGACAAAAAAGAGGCCGAAAAATATGTGCAGGACTTTAAGGGGTATATGACTCAAGAAATTGTAATGACACAATTGCAAACAAACCATACCACGGATGGGGTTTGAACCTGCGGTAAGAGAGTCTCAAAACTCCAGACCGTTACAACGGTTTGGAGTGTTGAGACACTCTTACCACGGTTTCAAACCCCATCCGTGGTATTAATTCAAGGATTATGTGGAGTAAAATAAAGGTTGGATGTGAGAAGTGGGTTATAGTAAGCATATATGCACCTGGGGAAGAGAGAAGTATAGAGGACAGAGAGAGATTTTGGGAAATGTTGAGTGAGTGCATGGGGAGTTTTGAACCAAGTGTGAGAGTACTTGTGGTTGGGGATTTTAATGCTAAAGTGGGTAAAAATGTTATGGAGGGAGTAGAAGGTAAATTTGGGGTGCCAGGGGTAAATGAAAATGGGGAGCCTTTAATTGAGCTATGTGTAGAAAGAGGTTTGGTAATAATACATATTTTATGAAAAAGAGGATAAATAAATATACAAGGTATGATGTAGCACGTAATGAAGGTAGTTTGTTAGATTATGTACTGGTGGATAAAAGTTTGATGGGTAGGCTCCACGATGTACATGTTTATAGAGGGGTAACTGATATATCGGATCATTATCTAGTTGTAGCTACAGTTAGAGTAAGAGGTAGATGGGATAAGAGGAAAATGGCAACAACAAGTAAGAGGGAGGTGAAAGTGTATAAACTAAGGGAGGAGGAAGTTCGGGTGAAATATAAGCAACTATTGGCAGAAAGGTGGGCTGGTGCAGGTATGAGTAGTGGGAGCTTGAAGAAGGTCGGAATAGTTTTAAAAATGCAGTATTAGAATGTGGGGCAGAAGTTTGTGGACGAATTTGGGAGTGTGTGTAAAGGTAGAAAGTTGAAAGTCAACATAGAAAAGAGTAAGGTGATGAGAGTATCAAATGATTTAGATAAAGAAAAATTGGATATCAAATTGGGGAGGAGGAGTATGGAAGAAGTGAATGTTTTCAAATATTTGGGAGTTGACATATCAGCAGATGGATTTATGAAGGATGAGGTTAATCATAGAATTGATAAAGGCAAAAAGGTGAGTGGTGCATTGAGGTACATGTGGAGTCAAAAAATGTTATCTATGGAGGCAAAGAAGGGAATGTATGAAAGTATAGTAGTACCAACCTCTTTTATGGGTGTGAAGCTTGAGTTGTAAATGCTGCAGCGAGGAGGCGGTTGGAGGCAGTGGAGATGTCCTGTCTAAGGGCAATGTGTGGTGTAAATATTATGCAGAAAATTCAGAGTGTGGAAATTAGGAGAAGGTGTGGAGTAAATAAAAGTATTAGTCAGGGGGCTGAAGAGGGTTTGTTGAGGTGGTTTGGTCATTTTAGAGAGAATGGATCAAAGTAGAATGACATGAAGAGCGTATAAATATGTAGGGAAAGGAAGGCAGGGTAGGGGTCGTACTCGAAAAGGTTGGAGGGAGGGGGTAAAGGAGGTGTTGTGGGCGAGGGGTTTGGACATCCAGCAAGCGTTCGTGAGTGTGTTAGATAGTAGTGAATAGAGACAAATGGTATTTGGGACCTGACGACCTGTTGGAGTGTGAGCAGGGTAATATTTAGTGAAGGGATTCAGGGAAACCGGTTATTTTATATAACCAGACTCGAGTCCTGGAAATGAGAAGTACAATGCCTATACTCTAAAGGAGGGGTTTGGGATATTGGCAGTTTGGAGGGGTATATTGTGTATTTTTATATGTATATACTTCTAAACTGTTGTAATCTGGGCACCTCTACAAAAACAGCGATTATGTGTGAGTGAGGTGAAAGTGTTGAATGATGAAAGTATTTTCTATTTGGGGATTTTCTTTCTTGTTGGGTCACCCTGCCTTGGTGGGAGACAGCCGACTTGTTGAAAACAAAAATATATATATTATTATATGATTATTATATCATATATACAGTGGACCCTCAGCCAACGAAGGCATCATCTAACGATAAAATTGACTAACGAAGCATTTTAGCGTAAAAATTTTGGCCCGACCAATGATGAAAAACTTGACTAACATCATTCATACCGAATGCATCCATGTGTCTTTCTGGCCTGAGCGTGCCTTAGCTGCCCTGCCTTCAGTTAGTGTACCAGGTATTGGATAGTGACGTCATTTGTTTACTCTTGAACATCGCCAAAGAATCGAACATTTGTTTACTCTTGAATATTGCCAAAGAATCGAGCATTTCTGCTATTTTGAACTCAATTTCAAGGTACTTTTCGTCATGAAATCAATCAAAATCATGCCTATTTCTGTAATATTTCTTCCATTCTATCAAATGAGACCAAAACAACGAGAATACAACCATAAAAACCATATGAAAATACATACACCGCTAAGGGGCAGCTAATGCCTGAGATGTGAACTCCATTATTTATGGTTCGATTTCTTTCAATTTTGGTGTACTTTAAGAAGCATCTTTCCACCATACATTGCCCAAGTTTCAATAAGATAGTCCAGCAAACAACAGATTCGGTTCCCTAGATCAAGAGCAAGAGCCCCTCACCAGCGTCAAGGAACCTCCCTTGAGGCCCACTCGCATCTTGAAATTTTGCTCGCATCTGGAAGCAAAAAATCGACTGAGCGACTGCTTGTATCACACATTGGGGCAGTTGTAAGTAGAGGTTCCACTGTATTTTTAATTGTTTATACAGTAGTGTGCTGTATATTGAAATAAACAGAATAGAGGAAATCAGCTCTAATATACATGTACATTATTTAGGTATGAATACTGGTCAGAGAGCCCTTTGTAAGTCCAAGGCATTGGTAAACAAGTACATTGCTAAGTGAGGAGAGACTGTAATCCCTCATTATGCAAGTTCATTATATGTAAATTTGCTTGCAAAAAATACCACATTTCTTCCAGTAATTTCTTATGCACAATATAAATGATCTTTTATGTGATAGGTACAGGTTGTAAAATGTAAAGAAGACTCATAATGTAAAGAATTAAAGTGTTGATGACTTTATTGAGATTACTACATCTGCCTTGGGTCTTCAATGCTTCTATCTTGTAAGTTACCATGAAAACATCACAGCTAGTGGATATAACAAGGACTGCCAAAAGATATGAATAGACACAGCACATAAGGCCAGGTCATTTTTTAAACATTCATGCAGAACAAGCTTTATCAAACATATTGACTTTATAAATATTATCTATATGAAAATGTTACTGACAGTAGTGGCTAGTGTAATATATTCTATTTCAAAACTACAGCTAGAGTCAGCACTAAATCATTCTTTGTAATTAAGAGTAAAATTGGTTATCTTCAAGAATTATTCTTAAATGTGGTTTGACGGTGAAGTACAGTAAACATGACTTTGACTTTGAAGTACAGTAAACATGACAGATGATTTAGAATAGAGTGATTTTGAAAGGAGAAGTGAAGATGGTGAGATGTATAATAAGAATTACCATGTCTGACCTTCATTGTCTTGTTGTGGGTTATTAAAATACCGTAATGTATAAAGAAAAAATCTGATGCTTAAATAAATATGGTAGTGTAGATGAAATAGACTAACATCTTATATTATGGATTCTTGTAACATAAATTTGAAAAAGAGTAAAAGGTTAACAGTGTTATAATAGGATCATATTCATGAAGTTCACTAAGTGACCAGCGTTTAGGTGGTGTGAATGTGTTCTAAAAAGTTTTCTCAAGTTTTTAATGTGATGTAGTACAGTACAGTACTTGATACTATCATATTTGTTTTAGAAAAACAAATTACTTTCCTCTGTTTTCTTAGTGTCTTATTTTTACATTTTGTTCAAGTAGTTTTTCTTTTTATAAGAATGTTATGTTTTTCAACTTTAGTGGTATTTTTATTTAATTATGCATGAGAGGTTTAAACATTTAATTTAGTTTTGAAATAGCAGTTCCTCAAGGTTTGTCCTTGCTTGAATCTACAATACTGGCCCTTAGTCATTTGCATGTAAATTATACATTCTCATATGAGTTCATTGTATACTTCCTTGCCATTTGCTGTGAACATTCCTCCATCCTTCGTTAGTATTATCACCTAATCCATTATTGTCATTATTCTTTTGATGTATCTTTGAAATAATTTTTCTGTTTTTGCTCTGGTTGCTATGTCTGTGTAAAAAATTCTAATCATCTTATTTGGAGATGATGCACTAATTTGTAGCTCATGTGGTTGTGTGTTCTCTGGCATTGGGTTTGCTCTGTGCTTTTTCCATTCACTTTTATTTCTAAGTTTAGCTTACTTGTATTGCAGATTGTACCATAGGTTCTTCTAGTATCTTTTATTTGTTTCCTGCAGTTAGGTACAAACTGACCTATCACCACTTTGCATTTTTGAATGAAAAAATTCACAGTTTCCTGAGTAATTTGCCCTCTGAATTTAGAATTCCACTTGGTGCCTAAAAACACCATCCCTTCCTAATTGTCTTCCATATATGTATTGTTTTTTTTTTAATTCCTCGTTGTTTTATGGAATTTCTACGAGATAGGTAGTGGAATGTCAACATGTAATACTGGTAATTACTTGTCTCCAAGGACATACCATGTTGAATTTTCTCTATGCTCATCTTGCTTTAGGAGAAAAATAAGGTTCCAGCTTTGCCATTTGTTTCATTCTCTTAATCTCACTTATCTGATAAGCTGTCCTGAGAAGTTCTACGTTATCAGTTCAAGTAATTTGCCCCTTCATATCTCTGTCTTCCTCTGGGAATCCCAGGTCTCCTAACCTTAATACTGTAGTTGAATTGTCCTATATTTTTTTTAAATACATCAGCCGCTTCCCACCAAGGCAAGGTGACCCAAAAAAGAAAGAAACACTTTCACCATCATTCAGTACAGTGGTACCTTGACTTACGAGTTTAATTCATTCTGCGACCGAGCTCGTAACTCACTTTGCTCATATATCAAATAAATTTTCCTCATTGAAATTAATTGAAATGCCATTAATCTGTTCCAGCCCCCAGAAAACCACCCCAGGAACAGGAGAAAATACTTCAATACAACGCTAATATCAACTTCACGGCTTATTTATCTATCAGAATTGATCTAATATAACATAATAAACACTACAAGCAACATAGAAACATGATATACTGTACAGTGGTACCTAGGGGTACAAATTTATTTAGTTCCAGAAGGCTGTTCGAGTGCCGATACTGAACGAATTTGTTTCCATAAGGAATAATGTAAATTATAGATAAATGTAAAGTATAGATTGATCCGTTTCAGACCCCCAAAAAATACACTTAAAAAAGCACTTACATAAATACACTTACATAATTGTTCAAGTTTTGAGCTGTTTGTATCCTGAGGTACCACTGTATACCCTTGAATCAATAAAATAGGCCATAATATGGCGAGTGTCCAGGACTTGTCTGAGCATATAAAATCATTACTGCTCATTCCTATAATGTGTTCTTTGGCCCTGGGTAAGAGAAAATGGAGTTTTTGAGAGGCTAACTGCACTAGATCTCTGGTGCAGTCATATATGAATATCTTGGAAGTAAGTTATTGGCTTATTTCATGAAGCCCACCATTTATTATTTAAGTAAATAAAATAATATTGACAGGAATCATAAAAGGAATTATTGTTCTACACTTGGCTTGTGGAATATTGGAAATGTTCCAAATATTTTGGGATTTATGTGGGAGTAAAGGACAAGATATTTTGCAAATGTCAAAAACTTAGCAACTTTATTTTTTTGTTGAATAACTAAAGATAATTACACGATTACCTAAAGTGAGAACATCGCACTAGCATTGTTTTATAAGTACCAAGTCCCAGAATCACCTTTTCTTGTGCCATTTAGGCCGGGGTTCTTGCTAAATGTCATTTTCAGTAAATATTTTTTTTTTTCAGTAAATATTTTTTTTTTACGACGACGTTTCGGTCTGACTTGGACCATTGACAAAGTCAGTGTGACTTTGTCAAAGTCGGACCGAAACGTAAGCTTTTTTTTTTTTATTTGCTTGTAACTCGGATTTTGGTTTGCAACTCAAATAAAAAAATTGACCGACCGACGGCTTGTAACTCGGAAAACTGATACGTTGGGCACTTGATGGAATGATGGAATATGTAACAACAAAATGCAAGGAGGCAGTGGAAAGGTTTATTCCCAAGGGCAACAGTAACAACGGGAAGACCAGAACGAGCCCCTGGTTTACCCGACGGTGTAAGGAGGCAAAAACAAAATGCAATAGAGAATGGAAAAAGTACAGAAGGAAGAGAACACACAAAAATAGGGAGATCAGTCGCAGAGCCAGGAATGAGTATGCACAGGTAAGGAGGGAGGCCCAACGACAGTATGAAAATGACATAGCATCGAGAATCAAGACTGACCCGAAACTGTTGTATAGCCACATCAGGAGGAAGACAACAGTCAAAGACCAGGTGATCAGATTAAGGACAGAAGGTGGAGAACTCACAAGAAATGATCAGGAGGTATGTGAGGAGCTGAACAGGAGATTTAAGGAAGTTTTTACAGTAGAGACAGGAAGGGCTGTGGGAAGACAGCACAGAAGGGAACATCAAGAGGGAATATACCAACAAGTGTTGGATGACATACGAACAACCGAGGAGGAGGTGAAGAAGCTCTTAAGTGACCTTGACACCTCAAAGGCGATGGGACCAGACAACATCTCCCCATGGGTCCTTAGAGAAGGAGCAGAGATGCTGTGCGTGCCTCTAACCACAATCTTCAACACATCCCTTGAAACTGGGCAACTACCTGAGAAATGGAAGACAGCTAATGTAGTCCCCATATTTAAGAAAGGAAACAGAAACGAGGCACTAAACTACAGACCTGTGTCTCTGACATGTATTGTGTGCAAAGTCATGGAGAAGATTATCAGGAGGAGAGTGGTCGAACACCTGGAAAGGAACAAGATTATAAATGAAAACCAGCATGGGTTCATGGAAGGCAAATCTTGTATCACAAACCTCCTGGAGTTTTATGACAAGGTAACAGAAGTAAGACACGAGAGAAAGGGGTGGGTAGATTGCGTTTTCCTAGACTGCAGGAAGGCCTTTGACACAGTTCCCCACAAGAGATTAGTGCAGAAGCTGGAGGATCAGGCGCATGTAAAAGGGAGGGCACTGCAATGGATAAGGGAATACCTGACAGGGAGGCAGCAACGAGTCATGGTACGTGAAGAGGTATCACAGTGGGCGCCTGTTATGAGCGGGGTCCCACAGGGGTCAGTTCTAGGACCAGTGCTATTTTTGATATATGTGAACGACATGATGGAAGGAATAGACTCTGAAGTGTCCCTGTTCGCAGATGACGTGAAGTTGTTGAGAAGAATTAAATCGGACGAGGATGAGGCAGGACTGCAAAGAGACCTGGACAGGCTGGACATGTGGTCCAGTAACTGGCTTCTCGAATTCAATCCAGCCAAATGCAAAGTCATGAAGATTGGGGAGGGGCAAAGAAGACCCTAGACAGAGTATAGGCTAGGTGGACAAAGACTACAGACCTCACTCAGGGAGAAAGACCTTGGGTGACCATAACACCGAGCACATCACCGGAGGCACACATCAACCAAATAACCGCTGCAGCATACGGGCGCCTGGCAAACCTGAGAATAGCGTTCCGATACCTTAATAAGGAATCGTTCAAGACACTGTACACTGTGTATGTTAGGCCCATACTGGAGTATGCAGCACCAGTCTGGAACCCACACCGGGTCAAGCACGTCAAGAAGTTAGAGAAAGTACAAAGGTTTGCAACAAGGCTAGTCCCAGAGCTCAAGGGAATGTCGTACGAGGAAAGGTTAAGGGAAATCGGACTGACGACACTGGAGGACAAGGGTCAGGGGAGACATGATAACGACATACAAGATACTGCGGGGAATAGACAAGGTGGACAGAGATAGGATGTTCCAGAGAGGGGACACAGGGACAAGGGGTCACAACTGGAAGCTGAAGACTCAGACGAGTCACAGGGACGTTAGGAAGTATTTCTTCAGTCATAGAGTTGTCAGCAAGTGGAATAGCCTAGCAAGTGAAGTAGTGGAGGCAGGAACCATACATAGTTTTAAGAAGAGGTATGACGAAGCTCAGGAAGCAGAGAGAGAGAGGACCCAGTAGCGATCAGTGAAGAGGCGGGGCCAGGAGCTGAGTCTCGACCCCTGCAACCACAATTAGGTGAGTACTGTCTTTACAGAGGAGCTCAGATACGACAGTTTAGATGTCACTCCAAGCAACCAGTATTCCAAACCCCTCCTTTAACCCGTAAACGGTCCAAGCAGATCTACATTCACATGTGTAGTGCTACAAAAGTAGATCTACATTTTTTTTACATATTTTCAAATATAACAAAAAAAAAAAAGTAGATCAAGTTTTTTACACATTTTCAAATTTAAAAAAACAAAAAGAAGATCTCCTTTTTTACATACATGTACTTTTGTTATATCTTGGAAATTGGTCATCCTGTGTTATTTAACTATTGTAAGAGAATATGTTCATCACTTAATATTATAGCACGAAAGTCCCCGTTTATAGCTAAAATAGAGACTTTTGGCGTTATATTATTATCTGTTAAAATATATAAAAAATACCATGGTATTGTCCCTATTTTATTATTATTATTGTTAGGTAGGATTTCTTATGTATATAGAGCATAAGTCTCAGAACCATCCGGTGAATTGTTCAATTGTTTATGTCCGGCTGACTGACGTTTGGGTCAGGTGATCCAACCTGACGACGGGTCAACAGACTGGCAGGTAGTCAGTCCGCTCCCTGCTCTAGCCTTGACAACTGATCGTATATTGGTTCTCTCTTAGGGTGTACAGTTTAAATGGGTTTGAGAATTAGACTCTAGAGCTGACTCAGTTTGTTCCTCATTGCTCTGAAAGATTCTTTTGATATTTATATTCTTGGTCAGTTCAGTAATCCATAGTGATACGTCTTCTCAGACAAACTCTTGCTTTCTACTTACTTTACGGCTGGATTCAAAGGTCTTGTTGAATCTTGTACATTTTGTAGTTTGAGTTTACACAGTCTTGTTAAGACAAAGATGTCAATGTTAGTGAAGACTTAATTACTGGAAGAATAATTAATCTTCCCTATTAATGTAATATTTCCATAATTTTGAACTAAATGTATATTGTAAATTTATTGTACAAAGTATTAAGTTACATTAACTACAGAGAGAAGATAAAGTATTGTATTTAAATAATAAATTTGAATGTTATTCTATGGAGTTTCCCAGTTGAAATTATTTCCCCTAGACTCTAAAATACCTTTAAGTATCTCTGATCCCAAATCTTGTTGCCTATGAAGAAAATAGTAACAGACCACATCCTGAAGTTCTTTATAAAATTTCTTATTCGCAACAACTTTCAAATGTTGAAAAAATGTATAGTATATACGTTTGGACCGTTTACAGGTTAAAGTGCAGGCATTGTATTTCCCACCTCTAGGACTCAAATCAGCTAACTAGTTTCCCCAAATCCCTTCACAAAATGTTCTCTATAAAGGTTCCACTGTATATGACTACCTCATTTTGGCTTAGATGATCACGTTGGTCTGTTACACTTAAACATTTTGTCACTTCTAAACCTCTGCATTCTTTGTTTTCCAAACTAGTTTTAGAAAAGTCCTTGCATCTGTTTCTGAGGAAGTTTTGTGTACAGTGTGTATATGTTACTCTGTCTGCTTATATGGACAGCTGTAGGCATCTGTAATGGTAATATCCAAAATATTTTGTCTGCTTTTATTAAAAATATGTGTAAAACATCTGAATGCACACACATTTATCATTAGTATAAAGTAAAGTTTTAAGTACATATATATGTATTGCATCACCAACAGGTTCACACGTCGTGGAAGAGTGCCAGCTATCACGTGTTGTAGTGCATGATCAACGTGTAGTCGCTGTTGAAACCAGCAAAGGAATGATAGAATGTGACTTTGTTGTTAACACTGGTGGTATGTGGGCAAGAAAAATTGGCCAAATGTCAGAACCTCGCGTTAAAGTGCCAGTACATCCAGCTGAACATTATTTCCTCTATACCCAACCACTTGAAGGAATGAATCCTATGATGCCAGGTATGGACACTAGTATCCTATGTATTTTATAATAAACTGATATAGTGCAAACTTAATTTTTTATTCTGTACAGATGTTTGTTAAGATAAAAGATAAGATTTTGTTAGTATTTTTAACCCCGGAGGGTTAGTCACCCAGGATAACCCAAGAAAGTTAGTGCATAATTGAGGAACTGCCTATCTTATTTCCAATGAGGTCCTTAAATCTTGTCCCTCAGGATGCGACCCACACCATTCAACTAACACCCAGGTACCTATTTGCTTGCTAGGTGAACAGGACAGCAGGTGTAAGGAAACTTGCCCAATGTTTCCACCCTTTCCAGGGATCGAGCCACAGACACTCATTGTGTGACACGAGAGTGTTGCCTACCAGGCATTTTTATATTTATTGAGTTACCAAATTATAAACAATATTAGGAGGAGGTGTGGATTTACTATAAGTATTATTCAGAGGACTAAAGAGGGGTTAATGAGGTGGTTTGGTCATTTAGAGAGGAGAAAGCAAATTAGGTTGACTTGGAGGGTGTATAAATCTGTAGTGGAGGAGAGGAGGGGTAGGGATTGTCCTAGGAAAGGATGGAGGAAGGGGGTAAAAGAAGTTTTGTGTGCAAGGGGCTTGGACATGTGGCAGGCATGTGCAAGTGTGTTAGGAGTGAATGGAGATGAATGGTTTTTGGGACTTGACGAACTGTTGGAGTGTGAGCAGAGTAATACATGTATTTTGTGAAGGGATTCAGGGGGACTGGTTAGCCTGACTTGAGTCCTGGAGGTGGGAATTACAGTGCCTGCACTTTAAATAAAGGGTTTGGGATATTGGTTGTTTGGAGTGACCTCTGAACTGTTATATCTGAGTGCCTCTGCAAAGACAGTGATATTGTGTGATGATGGTGAAAGTTTTTTGTCTTTTTTGGGTCACCTTGCCTCAGTGGGAGATGGCCGATGTGTTAACAAAAAACAAAATCAGTGACTTTTGTCTTCCAAAATTTCTGGCTTGCCCAATTAGTAGTTTGCTTGTATCTACATTTTCTAAGCTGTTTCAATACATATTGAATGCCTCTGTCATTTATACATGTAAATCATTGTATTGTTCGTACAGTCTCTTCCATGTGAAAGGGACTGGATCAGTGACAGTATAGACCACTTGTCTCCCTCATGCACACATTATTTTTGCACACACTGAGACATAGCTTGTAACTTGACTCATTAGCATATCCTTACCAGTCTCACTGCCCTCTTATCATGATTCCATGATCAAAAGAAGGAAATATATTCTATTATTATTATTAACACATCGGCCATTTCCCACCAAGGTAGAGTGGCCCAAACAAGAAAAACTTTCACCATCATTCACTCCATCACTGTCTTGCCAGAGGTGTGCTTACAGTACAGTTATGAAACTGCAACATTAACACCCCTCCTTCAGAGTACAGGCACTGCATGCTGGTTTCCCTGAATCCCTTTGTAAATATTGCCCTGCTCACACTCCAACAGCACGTCAAGTCCTAAAAACCACTTGTCTCCATTCGCTCCTATCTAACACACTCAGGCATGCTTGCTGGAAGTCCAAGAGCCTCGCACACAAAACCTCCTTTACCCCCCTCCCTCCAACCTTTCTTAGGCCGACCTCTACCCCCGCCTTCACTCTACTACAGATTTATACACTCTCAAAGCCATTCTATTCTATTTTGTTCCATCCTCTCTACATATGCAAACCACTTCAACAACCCTTCCTCGGCCCTCTGGATAATAGTGTTGGTAATCCTGCACCTCCTTATTTCCAAACTACGAATTCTCTGTATTATATTCACATCATACGTTGCCCTCAGACACGACATCTCCACTGCTTCCAGCCTTCTCCTTGTTGCAACATTCGCTATCCATGCTTCACAACCATATAAGAGCATTGATATAACTATACTGTCATACATTACCCTCTTTGGAAGAAGTGCTTCCATGGACAAAGTTCTTTGTCTCCACAGACTTCTCGGTGCACCACTCACCTTTTTACCCACTTAAATTCTATGATTCACCTCATTTTTCATAGACCTATCTGCTGATATGTTCCCTTCTAAATATCTGAATACATTCACCTCCTCCATACTCTCTCCCTCCAATCTGATATCCAATCTTTCGCTACCTAATTTTTTTGTTATCTTCATCACCTTATTCTTTCCTATATTCACTTATAATTTTCTTCTTTTACATACCCTCCAAAACTTGTTCACCAACCTCTGCAACTTCTCCTTAGAATCTCCCAAAAGCACAGTGTCATCTGCAAAGAGCAACGATGCCATATTCCACTTTGTGTGAGATTCTTTATCTTGTAACCCACACCTCTTGCCAACATCCGAGTATTCACGTCTCTTACAACCCTGTTTCTTTCTTTCTTTCTTTCAACAAACCGGCCGTATCCCACCAAGGCAGGGTGGCCCAAAAAGAAAAACAAAAGTTTCTCTTTTCAAATTTAGTAATTTATACAGGAGAATGGGTTTCTAGCCCCTTGCTCCTGGCATTTTAGTCGCCTCTTACAACACGCATGGCTTACGGAGGAAGAATTCTGTTCCACTTCCTCATGGAGATAAGAGGAAATAAACAAGAACAAGAACTAGAAAGAAAAAGCAGAAAACCCAGAGGGGTGTGTGTATATATATGCTTGTACATGTATCTGTAGTGTGAATTAAATGTACGTAGAAGTAGCAAGACGTACCTGAAATCTTGCATGTTCATGAGACAGAAAAAAGGACACCAGAAATCCTACCATCATGTAAAACAATTACAGCCTTTCGTTTTACACTCACTTGGCAGGACGGTAGTACCTCCCTGGGCGGTTGCCGTCTACCACCCTTCTACCTATACAACCCTGTTTATAAACATATTAAACAACCATGGTGACATCACACATTCTTGTCTAAGGCCTACTTTTACTGGGAAATAATCTCCCTCTCTACTACATACTCTAACCTGAGCCTCACTATCCTTGTAAAAACTTTTCACCACTTTCAGTAACCTACCTCCTTTTCCATACATTTGCAACATCTGCCACATTGCCCCCCTATCCACCCTGTCATATTTTTTTTTTCTTCAACAAGTCGGCCGTCTCCCACCGAGGCAGGGTGACCCAAAAAAGAAAGAAAATCCCCAAAAAGGAAATACTTTCATCATCATTCAACACTTTCACCACACTCACACATTATCACTGTTTTTGCAGAGGTGCTCAGAATACAACAGTTTAGAAGCATATACATATAAAGATACACAACATATCCCTCCAAACTGCCAATATCCCAAACCCCTCCTTTAAAGTGCAGGCATTGTACTTCCCATTTCCAAGACTCAAGTCCGACTATATGAAAATAACCGGTTTCCCTGAATCCCTTCACTAAATATTACCCTGCTCACACTCCAACAGATCGTCAGGTCCCAAGTACCATTCGTCTCCATTCACTCCTATCTAACACGCTCATTCATGCTTGCTGGAAGTCCAAGCCCCTCGCCCACAAAACCTCCTTTACCCCCTCTCTCCAACCCTTTCGAGGACGACCCCTTACCCCTCCTTCCTTCCCCTATAGATTTATATGCTTTCCATGTCATTCTACTTTGATCCATTCTCTCTAAATGACCAAACCACCTCAACAACCCCTCTTCTGCCCTCTGACTAATGCTTTTATTAACTCCACACCTTTTCCTAATTTCCACACTCCGAATTTTCTGCATAATATTTACACCACACATTGCCCTTAGACAGGACATCTCCACTGCCTCCAACCGTCTCCTCGCTGCTGCATTTACCACCCAAGCTTCACATCCATTTAAGAGTGTTGGTACTACTATACTTTCATATATTCCCTTCTTTGCCTCCATAGATAACGTTTTTTGACTCCACATATACCTCAACGCACCACTCACCTTTTTTCCCTCATCAATTCTATGATTAACCTCATCCTTCATAAATCCATCCGCCGACACGTCAACTCCCAAGTATCTGAAAACATTCACTTCTTCCATATTCCTCCTCCCCAATTTGATATCCAATTTTTCTTTATCTAAATCATTTGATACCCTCATCACCTTACTCTTTTCTATGTTCACTTTCAACTTTCTACCTTTACACACATTCCCAAACTCATCCACTAACCTTTGCAATTTTTCTTTAAAATCTCCCATAAGCACAGTATCATCAGCAAAAAGTAACTGTGTCAATTCCCATTTTGAATTTGATTCCCCATAATTTAATCCCACCCCTCTCCCGAACACCCTAGCATTTACTTCTTTTACAACCCCATCTATAAATATATTAAACAACCATGGTGACATTACACATCCCTGTCTAAGACCTACTTTTACTGGGAAGTAGTCCCCCTCTCTTCTACACACCCTAACCTGAGCCTCACTATCCTCATAAAAACTCTTTACAGCATTTAATAACTTACCACCTATTCCATATACTTGCATCATCTGCCACATTGCTCCTCTATCCACTCTATCATATGCCTTTTCTAAATCCATAAATGCAATAAAAACTTCCCTACCTTTATCTAAATACTGTTCACATATATGCTTCAATGTAAACACTTGATCTGCACATCCCCTACCCACTCTGAAACCTCCCTGCTCATCCACAATCCTACATTCTGTCTTACCTCTAATTCTTTCTATTATAACCCTACTGTATACTTTTCCTGGTATACTCAGTAAACTTATTCCTCTATAATTTTTACAATCTCTTTTGTCCCCTTTCCCTGTCATATACCTTTTCCAAATCCATAAATGCCACAGAAGCCTCTTTACCCTTATCCAAATACTGTTTACCTATATGTTTCACTGTAAACACTTGGTCTACACACCCTCTACCCTCCCTAAAGCCTCCTTGTTCATCTACTATCCTACTCTCTGTCTTAATCTTAATTCTTTCAGTAATAACTCTACCATACACTTTACCAGGTAGACTTAACAGACTTATTCCCCTATAATTTTTGCATTCTCTTTTGTCCCCTTTGCCTTTATACAAAGGAACTATGCATGCTGTCTGCCAATCTCATCATTAATTCAAATGCTCTCTTTCCAAGAGTGCACAGACATTAAAATTCAGATGACCCTCTGAACTGCAGCATCATTTGCCATAATAATTTATTATAATTCCACTTTGACTGGTATGTTTGTGTGTATCATTAACAATACTATTTCTCACTTTTTTAATGTGGAGTGGTAGAAGGCACTGTGTTGAAGATATTCAGTGTTGCCTGGATCATGCATGCTCACTACTCAAGTAAATAGTCACAGTAGTAACTCAGCCATATCATACACTAGATATAAATTCACTGTATAAATTCTCAGATTGTCAGTTTTTAATCCCCTTTAATAAGCTGCCTCCTTTTAGTTATTCTCATACATTGATCACATAGAGGCTACTGTTTCTATTCTTACTCGCTTATCATATCTGCTCATTTTCTTAGACTTTTCCAAGCCCTTCTACCTTCAGTTTATTCTCATAAACATTTTTCATTACTTTGTCATCATCACTGTAATTATGTCAATGCCACAACAGCACACACTTCTAAATCTTATTTGTTAAAGCCATTTGTGCATCATTTTTATGCATATTGTAATTCTTTATTATTTCTACTACATGTACTCACTCCAATTGTTTATTCCCACTACTCTACTCAATTTTTTTCACTCCAACATAATCATTGTCTCTCACCTATATACCATATTAATATTGGAAGAATTACCATGTGTATCTAACTCTTAAGCTGTACTTATTCATATCTAGTTCTTTCTAACCAGGACTTTCATGACACCAGCAGATTTCCTTCCCAAACTACTACTGTTACTACTACTGCTACCACTACCAACACTGATACTAGCACTACCACCACCACCACCGCCGCCACTATTACTTCTACTATTACCACCACCACCGACAACATTTGAACAATAATGGACATTACCCAGCCTGGCATATATTTTTTTTTACCCAGTAACTTCAGCATACAATGCCACCTTCATAAAAGCACTCAGCTCTTATTTACCATTGCTCAAGCACCCAATGTATTTTTGTTTTTCCACATATTTTGTTTAGTTAAATGAAGTAGCAAATAGTTCAGTTTGTTTAGTTAAATGAAGTAGCAAAGGAGAAAATAGTGAAATTTCAAGCACTTTTGTGATATCTCACATTATCAGGGAATAGTAAAAATAATGGACAACAGAAGACTATTTTACTATTTCTTGATAACGTGAGAAATCACGAAAGTGCTTGGATTTTTTTTTTTCACTGTTAATTTTATATATTGTTATATAACCTGTTTACTGTAATCTTATTGCATCAGAGTAGCTAATGTTTTTCATTATTTTACTATTCTGACATTTCTACAATTCCTTGGTTGGTTATTTGTGCATACAATTTCTTAACAGCTATAAGAGACCCCGATGCAAATATCTACATGAGAGAGTTCAACGGAGGTTTTCTTTGCGGCGGATTTGAAAAATGGGCCAAGCCATCCTTTGAGCGTGGGGATCTTCCAGGTAATACTACAACTGCTATGTAGCAGGTTATAGTTTGTAATATATGTACTGTAAATTAATAGAATCAATGAAGAATTTCTTTCACATTACTGCTTTGTAAACTGTATCTTCAGACTTCTGTTTACTGTAATTGCTTATACAAATTTCATTCCCTCACCATATTCTGTATACCAGTATCTCTTTGGCTACAGTCTATGATACTTTCTCTTGTAGGTATTCATTTCTCATATTCTTATTATTATTAACACATCGGCCATTTCCCACCAAGGCAGGGTGGCCCGAAAAAGGAAAACTTTCATCATCATTCACTCCATCACTGTCTTGCCAGAGGCATGCCTACACTACATTTATAAAACTGCAACATTAACCCCTTGACTGTCACAACCCCCAATCCTGAGGTCTCCTGGTGTCGCAAAATTTAAAAAAAAAAAAAAAATTATTTTTTCTTAGGAAATGATAGAGAATCTTTTCCCGATTGTAATGACACCAAAAAATCAAAATTTGATGGAAAACTGACGGAATTACGCCCTCACAAAGTTAGTGACCTCGGCAACATTTACAAATCGGTGATTTCGCCCACTTTGAGCCCTATTTTCGGCTAATTCCATTGGTCCAGTCAACTAAACTCATAGCTATTTCTTTAGAACTCCACTTTTTCTATAGAATGAGTACAAGAAACTGCCCATTTACCAATTTCAGCAACCCAATAACGTGGTCAGAAATTTGCAATTTGGCCAATTTCATGAAAATTAAAAAATATGACAATTTCAAAATAGGGACCAAAATGAACAATGCAGACATTCCTGGCTCTAAAATAACATTTTCTTTGTTCATCAGTCATGTTTCCAGGCTCCTCTGATATTACTCTTGCTTTCTATTTTGAATTTTTATTTAAACAAAAAGTAGATTTACTGTTATGCAGACTACTACAATAGTGTAATAATTGCACAAATAATGTCAGCCCATTCATGACTGCATATTAGAATGGCTAGTTGGACATTTATTGGACAATGATATCATTTGTTTACTTTTGAACATCGGCAAAAATCGAAGATTTCCCTTATTTTGAGCTCCATTTCCAGATTCTTTTTATAGTAAAACCAATCAAAATCACCTCTATTTCTATAATATGTTTTCCATTCTATCAAATGAGACAAAAAAAATCGAGAATAGAACTATAAATACTATACGAAAATAGACCACAAAGTCGGCATTTTAATTAAAAAAACGGTCGGAGTTTTTTTTCTCATTATACACTGCATACTCCAGGATTTTTTTTATAAGGTGCACACTGACCACAGACCTATTCTCTCACATGTGGGCATACCAGTTTTCTCCTGCTTGATTTGAAGCCGCTTGAATTTATGAGTATATATACGTCAAACACTGTACCTCGTAAGACGTATATGTATGACCAAAACAGTCAAAGGGTTAACAACCCTCCTTCTGAGCGCAGGCACTGAATTTCCCATCTCCAGGAATCAAGTCCGGCCTGCCGGTTTCCCTGAATCCCTTCTTAAATGTTACCTTGTTTGCACTCCAACAGCACATCAAGTCAAGTCCTAAAAACCATTTGTCTCCATTCGCTTCTGTCTAACATACTCACGCACACTTGCTGGAAGTCCAAGTCCCTCGCAAACAAAACCTCCTTTACCCCCTCCCTCCAACCTTTCCTAGGCTGACCCCTATCCCGCCTTCCCTCCACTACAGATTTGTATACTCTCAAAGTCATTCTATTTTGTTCCATCCTCTCTACATATCCAAACCATCTCAGTAACCCCTCCTCATCCCTCTGGATAATAGTTTTGGTAATCCCACACCTTCTAATCTCCAAACTGCGGATTCTCTGCATTATATTCACACCACACATTGCCCTCAGACATGATATCTCCACTGCCTCCATCGTTCTCCTTGTTGCAATATTCACAACCCATGCCTCACACCCATACAAGAGCGTTGGTATAAGTATACTCTCATACATTCCCCTCCTTGCTTTCATGGATAAAGGTCTTTGTCTCCACAGACTCCTCAGTGCACCACTCATCTTTTTCCCCTTATCAATTCTATGATTCACCTCATCCGTCATAGACCCATCTGCTGACACGTCCACTCCCATATATCTGAACACATTCACCTCCTCCATACTCTCTCCCTCTAGTCTGTTATTCAATCTTCTGTTACCTAATGTTTTTGTTATCCTCATCACCTTACTCTTTCCTATATTCACTTTTAACATCCTTCTTTAACATACCCTACCAAACTCGTCAACCAACCTCTGCAACTTCTCTTCAGAATCTCCCAAAAGCAGTGTCATCAGCAAAGAGCAACTGTGACACCTCCCACTTTGTGTTAGATTCTTTATCTTTTAACCCCACACCTCTTGCCAACACCCGAGCATTCACTTCTCTTACTATTACATCTCTAAATATATTGAACAACCATGGTGACATCACACATCCCTGTCAAAGGCCTACTTTTACTGGGAAATAATCTCCCTCTTGCCTACATACTCTAACCTGAGCCTCACTATCCTCGTAAAAACTTTTCACCACTCTCAATAACCTGCCTCCTATTCCATACATTTGTAGCATCTGCCACATTGCCCCCCTATCCACCTTATCATATGCCTTTTCCAAATCCATAAATGCCACAAAAACTTCTTTATCCTTATGTAAGTACTGTTCACCTATGTGTTTCACTGCAAACACTTGGTGTTTATATAGACATTTATATACAGTACTATGTTAGATAGGAGTGAATGGAAACGAATGGTTTTTGGGACATGACGAGCTGTTGGAGTATGAGCAGGGTAATATTTTATGAAGGGACTCAGGGAAACTGGTTAGCTGGACTTGAGCCCTGGAAGTGGGAAGTACAATGGCTGCACTTTACAGGAGGGGTTTGGGATGTTGACTGTTTGGAGTGACATCTAAACTGTCGTATCTGAACACCTCTGCAAAGACAGTGATTGTGTATGAATGATGGTGACAGTTTTTTTCTTTTTTTGGGGTCACCCTACCTTGGTGGGAAATGGCCAATGTGTTAAAAAAAAGAAATTATATTTGTATACTATGGGTTGTGAATGTTGCAACATTCACAATCCATTCTTCACACCCATGTGAAAGTGTTGGTACAACTCTAAATAAAATAATACATGTAAAATAATGTAAAATAATACATGTAATAATATTGTAGAATAAATGGTTCATTTTTTAGGTGCAGATGATGCTAAGTCATCACATATTTTAACCACATTATTTCACTGGTGCAGGTCGCTTGCATGAGCGAGATCTACTTGAAGACTGGGACCACTTCCATGTCTTGCTGAAACAGATGCTTCATCGTGCACCTGTAATGAAGAATGCAGTCCTTGGTCGTCTCTATAATACTGCATGTTCATTTTCTATGGACCACAGATGGATAGTTGGAATGGTACCTGAGGTAAGTCAGTAGCACAAATGTTTTTGTTATGAAAACAGCATTGTTGAATGACCTTCATGAATTCAGTAATATTTTTTAAATAATTATGATGGTTGGAAACTGGAGTGGGATGCTGACATGTGGTAAAAATAGACAGCTGTTGCAAACTTTAAGACATGTTTATTTTTTTTTTCTTTTACACATCGGCCATTTCCCACTGAAGCAGGGTGACCCAAAAAGAAAGAAAATCTCAAAAAGAAAGAAAAATACTTTCATCATCATTCAACATTTTCACCATCATTCATACATAATCACTGTTTTTGCAGAGGCGCTCGGATACGACAGTTTAGATGTCCCTCCAAACAGTCAATATCCCAGACCCCTCCTTTAAAGTGAAGGCATTGCACTTCCCATTTCCAGGACTCAAGTCTGGCTAACCGTTTTTCCTGAGTCCCTTCACACTCCAATAGCTCGTCAGGTCAAAAAAAACATTCATCTCTATTCACTCCTGTCTAACAAAGTCACGCATTCTTACTGGAAGTCCAAGCCCCTCGCCCACAAAACCTCATTTACCCTCTCCCTCCAACCTTTTCGAGGATGACCCCTACCCCACCTTCCTTCCCCTACAGATTTATATGCTCTCCAAGTCATTCTACTTTGTTCCATTCTCTCTAAATGACCGAACCACCTCAACAACCCCTCTTCAGCCCTCTGACTTATACTTTTAGTAACTCTACACCTCCTAATTTCCACACTCTGAATTCTCTGCATAATATTTACACCACACATTGCCCTTAGACAGGACATCTCCACTGCCTCCAGCTACCTTCTCACTGCAGCATTTACAACCCAAGCTTGACACCCTTATAAGAGTGTTGGTACCACTATACTTGCATACATTCCCTTCTTTGCCTCCATGGATAACGTTTTTTGTCTCCACAGATAACTCGACTCACCACTCACCTTTTTTCTTTCATCAGTTCTATGGTTAACCTCATCCTTCATAACCCCATCTGCTGACAAATGAACTCCCAAATATCTGAAAACATTTACTTCTTCCATACTCCCTCTCTCCAATGTGATATCCAATTTTTCTTCATCTAAATCGTTTGATACACTAATCACCTTAATATTGTTTATTATTATTTGTAAAATATTTGTGCCAGTGATTTAAACGTAAATTAAAATTAGATCAATCTGTGTACTAATTAAACACATAATTATCTATTTACAATTATCAATTTGAGTTAGAAAATGTTTAATTTTATGCCGTATGACATGAAATAGTTTGTCACACAGTACTGTATCTACTTTTAAATCCTTGTATGGAGTCAGATTCCACCATGTTTTTTATATAGGTTATTTCATGTATCATTAAAAAAATTATATTCTTTTAGCCTTGTGGGGGGAGTTGGTTCTGTTCATACCCTCCTGTTCTAGTTTCTTCTCTGGTGCAGAACTAATTCTGTCTACCCTCTCCATACTCCAAATTATTTTTTATCATGAGCATATGAAAGGTACCTGAATAAGAAATTTCCCATGTCAGTCCAGATATACAGTGGAATCTCTACTTTTGAGTGCATCCACGTGCAAGTTTTTCCAGATATGAGCAGTTGCTCGGTCGATTTTTTGCTTCCAGACATGAGTGAAATTTCCAGATGCGAGTGGGCCTCAAGGGAGGTTCCTTGATGCTGGTGAGGGGCTCTTGCTCTTGATCGAAGGAATTGGATATCAGTTGTTTGTTGGACTATCTTATTGAAACTTGGGCAGTGTATGATGGAAAGATGCTTCTTAGCGTACACTAAAAATGAATGAAATTTGACCATAAATAATGTAGTTCACTTCTCAGCCATTAGTCTCCCCTTAGTGGTATATTTCCATATGGTTTTTATGGTTGTATTCTCGTTTTTTTGTCTCATTTGATAGAATGGAAGATGTAGTGCAGAAACAGATATGATTTTGACGACAAAGAGTACCTTGAAATTGAGCTCAAAGTAGCAGAAATGTTCAAGTCTTTGGTGATGTTCAGGAGTAAACAAATGATGTCACCATCCAATACCTGTCCGATTGGCACTGCCCCTCAACCTTCACATATTGGAAAGCTCTTCGACACGCTAGCAAAAGTAGGAGGAGACATCATGAGGTAGCAGTGGCAGACAACATGAAGCAGCAGTGGGAGACATCATGAGGTAGCAGTGGCAGACAACATGAAGCAGCAGTGGCAGACAACATGAGGTAGCAGTGGCAGACAACATGAAGCAGCAGTGGCAGACAACATTAAGCAGCAGTGGCAAACAACATGAAGCAGCAGTAGCTGTTACAGCTTGCTCTATGCTGCAACAATAGGGGAATAAATACTTAATTTTGTTTTTTGGTTAGTTTTATTTACTGCCAATTATGAACCTTTATTGGTATCCAGTCAGTGAATTAAAATGACAATTCACTATTATCAATGAAATGAGACTGTACAACGAGGAACATAATTCTATGTTCAAATCTTTATGAATTAAGCATAATACAATAATTACAATGAAGAGTCCAAATAAGAACTACTATGGGAACTTTAAGGAAGTAAATCAGTTATCCTTCTTAAATTGAAGGGTTATCAGACTCTTGGAATTAACAGCAAAGTTAAGACAATAGACACGATCTAGAATTATTGACCAAGTTAAGATCTCTGGGTTGAAGACCCGATCAGAGTCAGTGCTATGATCTGACTGACTGTTCAAATGCTCAGTGGTCTGACGTCAGGTCGATCAGGAGGTAGCGCTAGGTGCCAATTCTGGAACCATCGACCGGTCTCTAAAGTAGTGGTTCCCACTTGCATAACAAAACACAGTAATCAACCTACTATAATACAATAATAATATGTATAATACAATATAATATAATATTATAATAATGCCTAACGAATAGCATCTTATTGAATACAACCTTGCTTGAGAGTACCTTTGATGATTTATACCGTACCCCGATAATAATATATAGTTGAACCTGTTTAATCTAGCTAGTAATAAAGTGGTTTGCGATATATTACTACACTTATTTTAACCAGGCCTTTTATTTTTGTATATAATGGAGTGTGAAGGAGGGGCGCGTAACAGTAGCAGACAACATGAAGCAGCAGTGGCAAAGTGTAGCAATTAAGTGTAGCATTAAGAGTGTAGCAGTTAAGTGGAGTATTAAGAGTGTAGTACATGTACTTGTAAGTCACTGTCTGACTTTTTTGGGTTATCCTATATTGTTTATTATGTCGTATTACATGAATTGTGATGGATAAATAAGCCGTAGAGTTGATATTAGGGAAATTATTGAAGTATTTTCTTGTGCCTGGGATTCCAATGAAATGAATTAATTCCATTTCAATTAATTTAAATGAGGAAAATTGACTCTGCAAATGAGCAAATCCAGATGTGAGCAAAGTCATGGAACGGATTAAACTTGTAAGTAGAGGTTCCGTTGTATATATATTACCCATTTTTTCCTAGAATATTCTAAGGGCTTGAATGTTCATCAGGCATGTGCAAGCATGTTAGATAGGAGAGAGCAGAAGCAAGAAGTTTCTATGAGTTGACATGCTATTAGAGAGTGAGCAAGGTAACATTTATGAAAGAATTCTTGGAAACCGGTTAGCCAGACTTGAGTCCTAGAGATGGGAAGTAGTGCCTGCATTCTGAAGAAGGGGTAGGGAAGTTGCAGTTTGAAGGGCCCCTCTGTTATCATACTTCTGACAAGAAAGTGATTGAATGAATAATGGTGCAAGTGTTTTCTTCTTTTTGGGTCATTCCTATCTCAGTAGGAGACTGCAGGTGTATTAAAACTGATGCATTAAAATGAATATAATTTTTCTTACACAATTGATACCACCCAGTATCCATGAATATTGAAAATGAGACAGTGATGACAATTTGAGAAATACCCACTGAGTTCTTATGGCCTTATCCATATTAAATCACAATGTTGGAAATATTAAGAGCATTTATGTATATTTGCAGCTTCTAAACTACTTTGTGGCTGCTGGTCTGAGAAGTGGTGGCAGCAGTGCAGCTGGTGGCATTGGCTCCATGATTGCAGACTGGATTGTCAATGGAACTCCACCCATGGATGCATATGACCTTGATATTCTGCGGTTTCTCCCTGCTCACAATAACAGAAGATTTTTGATTGATCGTGTTCAAGAGGTTCCTGGTGAGTTTCATATTTCCAAGTGTCCAAAAATAAAGAAAATAAAATTAGGTTATTACTGTTTGTAGAAATCACTATAATCACATGATGCTTTATTCTCTGCAATAGCCATTGCTGCAGACCCTCTCTCTCTCTGATTTCTTAACTGACATTGATGTGCTTCTTCATTTGTAACTTCCATTCTTTCATCTGATATCCTTTCTTTAATACTTTCCTCTCTCTTTACCTTTTCTCCCTTCTATCTCAGTTGTGAGTTACAGAGAACATCTCCTCCTACCTCTGTAGCTGTGCTCTCGACTGCAATAACTGTTGTGAGAGTGAACCATGCCTTCACTTCCTCCCTCCTAATAATTCAGCTCTGTGTCCTTCTTACAGTTCAAAAAATTTACAATTATTTTATGGCACCAGCAGGTGCCTGAGGCACAGTCTTGAATGCCACTTGAATATGGTAACATGATCTCTAGGAGTTTGGCATCAGTGTCTTTTTTATTTTTGGCATGTTATTTTTACATTTTTGTTCAACTATAAGTATAATTATAGTAATTCCCTAGATCTTCTAAAACTATTCAATATTGCAGTGCTAATTATAAATATACAGTAAGGCCCCACTTATACGTCAGGTTAGGTTCCAGGCTACCACCAAAAAGCAGACATCACTGGACAGCAGAATGCCATTGTTTCCACTTATAAATGCATATAAATTCCAAATAATATATGCTGCTATGTATGATAATTTGTGTAGAGAAAATAGTTTTTTTGTTTCAGTTTTATGGTGCATTATGAATGTATATCACAGCCCTATGCTACATTCCATTTTCTCTATTATAAACCCCCAAGACAGGGATAGACGGATGGTACTTGTATCCCATATCCTCTTCGTACCTATGTCGAACTGCTCAGTATTATGCCAAATATTATTCATTCTGGAGTATTTAACATGTTTTTATGTTATTTATATTGTTTATTATGTCATAGATCAATTGTGATAGGCAAATAAGCCATAGTGGTGATATTAGCTTAATGATAAAGCACATTCCCCTGTATCACAAGACTGAGCTCATGGCAACCAACAGTGGCTTCAAAGCCACTTTATCTTTTATGAACAATGTACTGTGTATGTGCTTTACACAAAGAAAAGCATTTCTTTTATTCATTGGAACCATGGCTGAGGCTAAAAGTAAGCAGGTTATCACAATAAATGGAGAAAAAGAAATTGGAATGACTTACGCAGCATGTAGCACCACCAAACTGTACCAGCAGATTGGTGTGGCAATCCTGGAAATTTGAAATTATGCTAGCCAAAATTAGTGCCTAATAACTGATCAAACCAGATGACTGATTGCCAGATTTGTGATCGCGGACCTGTATGACATTTAAAGTGCCCCAGAGCAATAAAATGCATATACAGTACACTCATTACTTACCTTAAAATATTTGTAGTCTTAATGTAGGGTGAGAGGTGAGTAAATGAGATAAACAAGAGAGAGAGAGAATGAGTAAATGAGAGAGGAGAGAGATGCGGTGTATATAAAGAAGCAGATGAACACGTCTCGATATGGTTCATATACGTTCATTTCCATGTTTGTGAAGCTTATACCATAATACAAGTTGTCTCCATGTTGGTACAGTAGAATAAATAAAGAGCTACTCTCCCATTCTCATGTATCACACCATTTTTAGAAGGAATCATGCTCTGAGTGAAAGTATACAAAAGGAATAATTTTCTATAGTTACCCCCAGTAATACTGTTATGTACGCATTTTCTTTGGTGTTGAACTAGAGAAAACGTTATTATTTCCGACACTGACAAGACGACTGGATAAACATCTCATATTTATGCTAATTTATTCTACTGTGGGACATATTTATCATGTTTATACATGTATGTTATGTAGCATGTTTATTATATATTTTTGAAAAAAATGTCATCAATAGATTAATGAAAATGCCTATATTAACGTAATATATGACACTTAATGCACCTCAGAGTGATTATTATTGCATATTATTATTATCAGCATTATTAATATGGCATCTTCGAGACTCATAAGACACTTTGTGATTTTCATGTGTACCTGCATGCCAGCACAGTGTATAAGTTTATTTAGGTACAGGCACACAGCTAGCCACTGGACCTGGCTAATGCGACGGTCTGGAGTTTTGAGACTCTCTGACCGCAGGTTCAAATCCCGCCCGTGGTATTGTTTGTTTGCAATCGTGTCATTACGATTTCGTGAGTCAAAGGCAAAGGGGACAAAAGAGAGTACAAAAATTATAGGGGGATAAGTCTGTTGAGTATACCTGGTAAAGTGTATGGTAGAGTTATTATTGAAAGAATTAAGAGTAAGATGGAGAATAGGATAGCAGATGAACAAGGAGGCTTTAGGAAAGGTAGGGGGTGTGTGGACCAGGTGTTTACAGTGAAACATATAAGTGAACAGTATTTAGATAAGGCTAAAGAGGTTTTTGTGGCATTTATGGATTTGGAAAAGGCATAACACAGGGTGGATAGGGGGCCAATGTGGCAGATGTTGCAGGTGTATGGTATAGGAGGTAGGTTACTGAAAGCAGTGAAGAGTTTTTACGAGGATAGTGAGGCTCAAGTTAGAGTATGTAGGAAAGAGGGAGATTATTTTCCAGTAAAAGTAGGCCTTAGACAGGGATGTGTGATGTCACTGTGGTTGTTTAATATATTTATAGATGGGGTAGTAAGAGAAGAAATGCGAGGGTCTTGGCAAGAGGCGTGGAGTTAAAAGATAAAGAATCACACATAAAGTGGGAGTTGTCACAGTTGCTCTTTGCTGATGATACTGTGCTCTTGGGAGATTCTGAAGAGAAGTTGCAGAAGTTGGTGGATGAATTTGGTAGGGTATGTAAAAGAAGAAATTTAAAAGTGAATACAGGAAAGAGTAAGGTTATGAGGATAAAAAGATTAGGTGATGAAAGATTGGATATCAGATTGGAGGGAGAGAGTATGGAGGAGGTGAATGTATTCAGATATTTGGGAGTGGACGTGTCAGCGGATGGGTCTATGAAAGATGAGGTGAATCATAGAATTGATGAGGGGAAAAGGGTGAGCGGTGCACTTAAGAGTCTGTGGAGACAAAGAACTTTGTCCTTGGAGGCAAAGAGGGGAATGTATGAGAGTATTATTTACCAACGCTCTTATATGGGTGTGAAGCATGGGTGTTGAATGTTGCAGCAAGGAGAAGGCTGGAGGCAGTGGAGATGTCGTGTCTGAGGGCAATGTGTGGTGTGAATATAATGCAGAGAATTCGTAGTTTGGAAGTTAGGAGGAGGTGCAGGATTGCCAAAACTGTTGCCCAGAGGGCTGAGGAAGGGTTGTTGAGGTGGTTCGGACATGTAGAGAGAATGGATCTAAACAGAATGACTTTAACAGTGTATCAGTCTGTAGTGGAAGGAAGGCGGGGTAGGGGTCGGCGTAGGAAAGGTTGGAGGGAGGGGGTAAAGGAGGTTTTGTGTGCGAGGGGCTTAGACTTCCAGCGGGCATGCATGAGTGTGTTTGATAGGAGTGAATGGAAACAAATGGTTTTTAATACTTGACGTGCTGTTGGAGTGTGAGCAAAGTAACATTTATGAAGGGATTCAGGGAAACCGGCAGGCCAGACTTGAGTCCTGGAGATGGGAAGTACAGTGCCTGCACTATGAAAGAGGGGTGTTAATGTTGCAGTTTAAAAACTGTAGTGTAAAGCACCCTTCTGGCAAGACAGTGATGGAGTGAATGATGGTGAAAGTTTTTTTTTTTTTGGGCCACCCTGCCTTGGTGGGAATTGGCCAGTGTGCTAATAATAAAAAAAAAATTATTATTATTATTATTATTGTATTAGTATATTGTTATACTATTATTATTATACGTAGTAGGTTGGTAGACAGCAACCGCCCAGGGAGGTACTACCGTTTTGCCAAGTGAGTGTAAAACAAAAGCCTGTAATTGCTTTACATGATGGTAGGATTGCTGGTGTCCATTTTTCTGTCTCATAAACATACAAGGTTTCAGGTACGTCTTGCTACTTCTACTTACACTTAGGTCACACTACACATACATGTACAAGCATATACTATATACACACCCCGGTGGATTTTCTTCTATTTTCTTACTAGTTCTTGTTTATTTCCTCTTACCTCTATGGGGAAGTGGAACAGAATTCTTCCTACATAAGCCATGCGTGTTGTAAGAGGCGAATAAAATGCCAGGAGCAAGGGGCTAGTAACCCCTTCTCCTGTATATATTACTAAATGTAAAAGGAGAAACTTTCGTTTTTTCTTTTGGGCCACCCCGCCTCGGTGGGATACGGCCGGTTTGTTGAAAGAAAGAATTATTATTATTATTATACATATAATTATTATTATGTGAACAGTATTTAGATAAAGGTAGGGAAGTTTTTATTGCATTTATGGATTTAGAAAAGGCATATGATAGAGTGGATAGAGGAGCAATGTGGCAGATGTTGCAAGTATATGGAATAGGTGGTAAGTTACTAAATGCTGTAAAGAGCTTTTATGAGGATAGTGAGGCTCAGGTTAGGGTATGTAGAAGAGAGGGAGAATACTTCCCAGTAAAAGTAGGTCTTAGACAGGGATGTGTAATGTCACCATGGTTGTTTAATATATTTATAGATGGGGTTGTAAAAGAAGTAAATGCTAGGGTGTTCGGGAGAGGGGTGGGATTAAATTATGGGGAATCAAATTCAAAATGGGAACTGACACAGTTACTTTTTGCTGATGATACTGTGCTTATGGGAGATTCTAAAGAAAAATTGCAAAGGTTAGTGGATGAGTTTGAAAATGTGTGTAAAGGTAGAAAGTTGAAAGTGAACATAGAAAAGAGTAAGGTGATGAGGGTATCAAATGATTTAGATAAAGAAAAATTGGATATCAAATTGGGGAGGAGGAGTATGGAAGAAGTGAATGTTTTCAGATACTTGGGAGTTGACGTGTCGGCGGATGGGTTTATGAAGGATGAAGTTAATCATAGAATTGATGAGGGAAAAAAGGTGAGTGGTGCGTTGAGGTATATGTGGAGTCAAAAAACGTTATCTATGGAGGCAAAGAAGGGAATGTATGAAAGTATAGTAGTACCAACACTCTTATATGGATGTGAAGCTTGGGTGGTAAATGCAGCAGCGAGGAGACGGTTGGAGGCAGTGGAGATGTCCTGTCTAAGGGCAATGTGTGGTGTAAATATTATGCAGAAAATTCAGAGTGTGGAAATTAGGAGAAGGTGTGGAGCTAATAAAAGCATTAGTCAGAGGGCAGAAGAGGGGTTGTTGAGGTGGTTTGGTCATTTAGAGAGAATGGATCAAAGTAGAATGACATGGAAAGCATATAAATCTATAGGGGAAGGAAGGAGGGGTAGGGGTCGTCCTCGAAAGAGTTGGAGAGAGGGGGTAAAGGAGGTTTTGTGGGCAAGGGGCTTGAACTTCCAGCAAGCGTGCATGAGCGTGTTAGATAGGAGTGAATGGAGACGAATGATACTTGGGACCTGACGATCTGTTGGAGTGTGAGCAGGGTAATATTTAGTGAAGGGATTCGGGAAACCGGTTATTTTCACATAGTCGGACTTGAGTCCTGGAAATGGGAAGTACAATGCCTGCACTTTAAAGGAGGGGTTTGGGATATTGGCAGTTTGGAGGGATATGTTGTGTATCTTTATACGTATATGCTTCTAAACTGTTGTATTCTGAGCACCTCTGCAAAAGCAGTGATAATGTGTGAGTGTGGTGAAAGTGTTGAATGATGATGAAAGTATTTTCTTTTTGGGGATTTTCTTTCTTTTTTGGGTCACCCTGCCTCGGTGGGAGACGGCCGACTTGTTGAAAAAAAAAAAAATTATTAATATTATGCATATAATTATTATTATTATTATTATTATTATTATTATTATTATTATTATTATTATTATTATTACATTAAGAAGCATCTTTCCATCATACATTGCACAAGTTTCAATAAGATAGTCCAACAAACAAATGAGATACAATTCCCTAGATCAAGAGCAAGAGCCCCTCACCAATGTCAAGGAACCTGCCTTGAGGTCTGCTCGCTTGTGGAAATTTTGCTCGCATATGGAAGCATAAGGGGGTGTGTGGACCAGGTGTTTACAGTGAAACATATAAGTGAACAGTATTTAGATAAGGCTAAAGAGGTCTTTGTGGCAGTTATGGATTTGGAAAAGGCGTATGACAGGGTGGATAGGGGGGCAATGTGGCAGATGTTGCAAGTGTATGGTGTAGGAGGTAGGTTACTGAAAGCAGTGAAGAGTTTTTACGAGGATAGTGAGGCTCAAGTTAGAGTATGTAGGAAAGAGGGAAATTTTTTCCCAGTAAAAGTAGGCCTTAGACAAGGATGTGTGATGTCACCGTGGTTGTTTAATATATTTATAGATGGGGTTGTAAGAGAAGTAAATGCGAGGGTCTTGGCAAGAAGCGTGGAGTTAAAAGATAAAGAATCACACACAAAGTGGGAGTTGTCACAGCTGCTCTTTGCTGATAACACTGTGCTCTTGGGAGATTCTGAAGAGAAGTTGCAGAGATTGGTGGATGAATTTGGTAGGGTGTGCAAAAGAAGAAAATTAAAGGTGAATACAGGAAAGAGTAAGGTTATGAGGATAACAAAAAGATTAGGTGATGAAAGATTGAATATCAGATTGGAGAGAGAGAGTATGGAGGAGGTGAACGTATTCAGATATTTGGGAGTGGACGTGTCAGCGGATGGGTCTATGAAAGATGAGGTGAATCATAGAATTGATGAGGGAAAAAGAGTGAGTGGTGCACTTAGGAGTCTGTGGAGACAAAGAACTTTGTCCTTGGAGGCAAAGAGGGGAATGTATGAGAATATAGTTTTACCAACGCTCTTATATGGGTGTGAAGCGTGGGTGATGAATGTTGCAGCGAGGAGAAGGCTGGAGGCAGTGGAGATGTCGTGTCTGAGGGCAATGTGTGGTGTGAATATAATGCAGAGAATTCGTAGTTTGGAAGTTAGGAGGAGGTGCGGGATTACCAAAACTTTTGTCCAGAGGGCTGAGGAAGGGTTGTTGAGGTGGTTTGGACATGTAGAGAGAATGGAGCGAAACAGAATGACTTCAAGAGTGTATCAGTCTGTAGTGGAAGGAAGGCGGGGTAGGGGTCGGCCTAGGAAAGGTTGGAGGGAGGGGGTAAAGGAGGTTTTGTGTGCGAGGGGCTTGGACTTCCATCAGGCATGCGTGAGCGTGTTTGATAGGAGTGAATGGAGACAAATGGTTTTTAATACTTGACATGCTGTTGGAGTGTGAGCAAAGTAACATTTATGAAGGGATTCAAGGAAACCGGCAGGCCGGACTTGAGTCCTGGAGATGGGAAGTACAGTGCCTGCACTCTGAAGGAGGGGTGTTAATGCTGCAGTTTAAAAACTGTAGTGTAAAGCACCCTTCTGGCAAGACAGTGATGGAGTGAATGATGGTGAAAGTTTTTCTTTTTCGGGCTACCCTGCCTTGGTGGGAATCGGCCAGTGTGATAATAAAAAAATAATAATAAATATGGAAGCAAAAAATTGACCCATCGACTACTCGTATTTGGAAAAACTCACACGTGGATGTGCTCGCAAGTAGAGGTTCCACTGTATATACACATATAGAGTCACTGGACAGGTTCCTAAAACAACAAGAGGTTCTGAAAGCTTGTACAGTGGTCCCTCTATAATAGTTGGGCTCGATAGTCGTCCTTTTCAGAAATCGTCGCGTTATTTTAGTCCAAACATTGGTTCGCAAATGGTCGGGTGACTCGCTAATCGTCGTTCATCCTGGACGTGTACTCACGGCTCTGAGCCGCCTCGGTCTCCCTTCCCAGCCAATGTGCCATTGTTTACCAGTGAGTGACGGTCCCCTCATGTGTTCATACTAAATATTTCATAATATTCCATTCATTTTAGTGCTTGCAAGTGCTAAATAAGCTACCATGGCTCCAAAGAAAGCTCCTAGTGCCAAGCCTTTGGTAAAGAAGGTGAGAAATACGATTGAATTTAAGAAAAAAACACCATTGAACAATATGAAAGTGGCGTACCTGTGGCCGAACTGGCCAGGATGTATAACAAATCCCGTACAACCATATCTTCCATCGTGGCCAAGAAAAAGGAAATCAAGACAGCTGTTGTTGCAAAGGGGGCAAATATGCTGACAAAAATGAGATCATCAGTACTCGAAGAAGTTGGGAAGCTATTATTGGTGTGGATAAATGAGAAACAATTAGCAGGAGAGTGTATTATGACATCGATTATTTGTGAAAAGGCTAGGCAGTTGCATGACGATCTGGTAAAGAAATTGCCTGCAACGAGTACTGATATTTGTGAATTTAAGGCCAACAAAGGTTGGTTTGAGAGATTCAAGAACCGTAGTGGCATACACAGTGTGATAAGGTATGGTGAGGCTGCCAGTTCAGACTAAATTGCAGCTACAAAATTGGTAAGTGAATTCAAGGAGTACATAGAGGCTGAAGGACTGAAACTTGAGCAAGTGTTCAGTTGTGAAGAAACAGGCCTCTTTTGGAAGGAAATGCCAAAGAGGACCTACATTACTCAGGAGGAAAAGGGACTGCCAGGACACAAGCCTATGAAAGACAGGCTGACGCTCATGTTCTGTGCTAATGCTAGTGGGGATTTCAAAGTGAAGCCGTTACTAGTGTACCATTCTGAAAATCCCAGAGTGTTCAGGAAAAACAATGTTATGAAGAGTAAATTGTTTGTGTTTTGGAGATCTAATAATAAGGCATGGGTCACGAGGTGGTTCAATAAAGTGTTTGGCCCTAGTGTGAAGAATTACCTCCTGGAAAAGAAATTGGATCTCAAGTGCCTTCTAGTAATGGACAATGCACCTGCTCATCCTCCAAACTTGCATGACCTAATTCTGAAGGAGTTTGGGTTCATCTCAGTAAAGTTCTTGCCCCCGAATACCACTCCTCTCCTCCAGCCCATGGACTAGCAGGTCATTTCAAAATTTAAAAAACTGTACACGAAAGCAATGTTTCAAAGGTGCTTTAATGTGACCTCAGACACTCACTTGACCCTAAGAGAGTTTTGGAAAAAACACTTCAGTATCCTCCATTGCATAAGCCTTATAGGTAAGGCTTGTCAGGGAGTGACTACCAGGACTTCGAACTCTGCTTGGAGAAAATTTTGGCCAGATAGTGTCCACAAGAGGGATTTTGAAGGGCTTGTGGCTGACCCTGATGAGCCTATGTCAGTTGTTAACTCTATTGTGGCACTGGAGAGTTCCATGGGGTTGGATGTGAGTTTGGAGGATGTGGAAGAGTTGGTGGAGGACAACAATGAAGAGCTAACCACTGAGGAGCTGCAAGAGCTTCAGCAGGAAGAGCAACAGATTGCAGTTCAGAATCTTGCTGCAGAGGAGGAAGAGAGATGGAAGAAGGTGCCTTCTTCAGAAATTAAGGAGGTTTTTGAAATGTGGGGTAGGATGGAAAGATTTTTGGAGAAACATCACCCTGAGAAGAATGTTGCAAGCCATATCAACAACTTGTACAGTGACGGAGTCTTGGCCCATTTTAGGGAAGTTTTAAAGAGACACCAGAAACAGAGCTCTCTGGAGACTTTTTTTGCAAGACAGGACTCCAGTGACTCTCAAGCTGGTCCTAGTGGCATTAAGAAACAGAGAAGAGAAGTAACCCCAGAAAAGGACTTGGTACCTAAGGTGTTGATGGAAGGGGATTCTCCTTCCAAACAGTAACTAATCCAATCTGTCGCCTCCTCCAGTCTTCCATACACTAAGAAGAATCGCCAGTAAAGGTAAGTGTTATGCTGTTAATGTTTCATTCATCATGTCTCATTGTATTGTTTATGTACTACATCTATATTTCATGTAAAAAAAATTTTGTAGTACTTCTGGGTGTCAGGACGGATTAATTGTATTTACATTATTTCTTATGGGGAAAATTGATTCGAAAATCACCTATTTCGATAATCGTCGCAGTTCCAGGACTGGATTAATGACAATAAACAAGGGGCCACTGTAGTTGTGTGGGGATGGACTTGTAAATATGCTGAGTCACCAGTGTGTCTTGTGTCACAATTATGCATTATACCACCACTCACTAACCCTCACTGCCTTCCACAACACATCCCTTCCTCCCCTCAAACCTGGCTCCCTTCTTTCCTTCCTTCCTACCTGCCTTCCCTTCTTCCTCTCCTCTCTTCCTACCTACCTTCCCTTTTTCCCTCCCTCCCTCCCCTCCTTCCTTTCTTCCTTACTTCTTCCTTCCTCTCATCTCTTCCTACCTACCTTCCCTCCTTCCTTCCTACCTACCTACCTACCTTCTTTTCTTCCTACCTACCCTACCTCCTTCCTTCTTCCTTCCTCTCATCTCTTCCTACCTACCTTCCCTCCTTCCTCTCATCTCTTCCTACCTACCTTCCCTCCTTCCTTCCTCTCATCTTTTCCTTCCTACCTACCTTCCCTCCTTCCTTCCTACCCACCTCTCCTCCTTCCTTTCTTCCTTCCTACCTACCTTTCTTTCTTTCTACCTACCTTCCCTCCTTCCTTCCTACCCACCTTCCCGCCTTCCTTCCTTTCTTAATTCTTCTTTCCTTGTTTTCTTCTTTCAAGTAAATTTTATGTCCTGTGACACCAGTATAAGGTATATTGTATGTAAATTCACTTGTTGTATGCTACACAGTAACCGTACAAATATTGTATTTTGTTTATTACTATTTTTTTGTCATATATGTGCACATATAAAGTCACTGGACACCTCTTAGAACTGCTACAGCTTCTGTAAGCTTATAGTTGTTGTGTGGGGGTGTACTTGTAAATATGCTGAGTCACTGGCATAATTAGTGTCACAATGACAAATAACACCATCACTCACCACCCTCACTGCCTGTCAACTTCCTCCTCGCCCAACCAACCCACATGGAAATAAGTCACTGTCTGAATTTTTTCGGTTATCCTAGGTTGATGGTCTCCTTCCTTCCTTACATCCTACCTTCCTTCCTTCCTCTCTTCTCTTCCTTTCTTCCTTCCTACCTTCCTTCCTTCCTCCCTTTCTTCCTACCTTCCTTCCTTTCTTCCTTCAGGTTTCCTGGGCATTGCTTTCGGTCACAAACTCCTCAAAACCATGAAATTCATCTTCACTGACACTTCCATCTGTCTCTGAACTGTCACTTGGGAACAAAAGAGCCCCAGTTAGCCGAGGAGTGAGGAGTTTCTTAGCGCTAGACATGGTGAACAAGGTGTAATAAAATGGCTTTCCCACAATGCACCTCTGGGTCCCAGATTTTTTTGTACTGCACACACTGACCACAGAGACCCATTCTCTCACATCTAGGACTACCAGCCTTTTCCTGCTTGATTTGAGGACGCTAGAATTTATGCGTACTAGTATGTCAATAACCCTGGCATGTAAGAGATGTACTAGTATGTCAAAAACCCTGAAAGGGTTAATTTCCCATTCAAGTATGATAATATCTTTTTTGCAGTTTTGCAGTGTGTGGGGATTTCATGTAATACAGCTCTTGCAAATAGCATATGTGTGCTCTGCTGCATAGAAATTTGAGGTACTGCTTAGGTAGTGGAAATGATTAACTACCTTAACTCATGAAGTGATTCTTCAGTGAGGCTAGTTTTTAATTAATGATGATGGAGCTCATCACCTTAGCTTAGTGGGCAATGCCTGATGTGGTAAAAAAAAAAAAAGTGTGGCAGATACTATAATACTATAAGGTGAAGAATATTAGAGATAATGACAAATTTTTGTCTTACATTGTGGTACAGTGTAACTATGATAAGAAATTATGAATGGTATGTAACATCATTTCTACAAAATATTGTACTCTTATTAAAGGAAAGGTAACTAATTATTAACATTATCTAGTAAATAATAAATTCCTTTTGTAACTAC